>NC_140937.1:47127805-47727805 GCF_014529385.1 Adiantum capillus-veneris
AAAAGATATTAGTACTTAGTGGGTTTTCAAGTTGAAATGCATATTCTTTTCCCATGTAAAACAAGGTGTGCAAGCCTAAGAAGGCATTGTATGGTTTGAAGAAATAACCATGTGCTTGGTACTAAAAGATTCATGCTCACTTGGTTGCACATGGTTTTCATAATAGTCCAATTGAAAGCACTTTGTATGTGAAGCGTGAAAATTATGTATCTTTCTTCATTGTGCTTTGTGGATGACATGTTGCTCCCTAAACCAAATGAGGAAAAAGTTAATGATTTTGAGGCTGATCTAATCATTGTTACCTATTTAATCAATTATTTGATGTTAAAGATATTCAAGACAAGTAGAAATTAACATTGACACAATGTAGAGGACTGAATTTCATGAGGCCGACCCCCCTTGAAAGGACTTTCTTTCCATTATGAATAGAGAAACTACAACTATGTGAAAAATAAACCATGAATTTGTCAAGCTCTTGGGTACTTATCGTGCTCTGTGAAGACTTAGAACTTTACAAAACAGGGAATTGGAAGCTCTATTTTGCCCAATCTTCTCCTTGAATGCATAGTATACTATTGGGAGAGAGAGAGAGAGAGAGAGAGAGAGAGAGAGAGAAAGAGAGAGAAGAGTGAGCCTTTTGAGAATGAGAAACTTGCTTTGCACGCTAGATTAGCCTCCTGTGTAGTAGTAATTCTCGTTTTCACCCTCTTCAAATCCTCTATTCAAAAAGTGCTCCACATAGAAGTACTTATAGTTGTGAGGTTGAGTAAAAGGCATCTTTCATAGCTATTTTTGAGTGAATTTGACTCAAATTCCTTTCGTCTTACTTGGGTATTATACATTAGCCTTCCACCACCATATTTACTCATAATCAGGGTGCTTTGGCCATTGCAAGGAACTCAATGTTCCATGCTCACACAAAGCACATAGAAAGGAATTTTCATTATGTCAAGGAGAGACTATCTACAAGCGAGGTTAGAACTTCTTATGTGCCTATGCAAGAGAATTGTGCTTATCTTTCCGTTTGGCTTTGGGCTTACTCCCCTTTGTGGACTAATCACATAGGGTCTGGCACTTCGCTATACATGAGTGTTAGCTTATGTTTATTGCATCACTCCTAGAGAGGTTTTATTACCATACTATGGTAGTGATGTGTAAGAACAAACTTAAGGCCACTGAGGCACTGTCATAGTATGGTAGTGTCATGTATGAACACACCTATGGCCACCAAGGCACTTTTTTCCCTCTTCTTTATGAGGTTACTTTCCCACTGCTTGTATATATGCCCATCACTGTTGGTGGGAAATCCTTATCTTTGTATTGGCACACTAAGTAATACTACTTTTTGTGTTGTGTGCTCTTGACCTCTCCTTCATCTTCTCCATCTTTGCGTACATTCCTAAAGGTGATCTGACCAATAGGGTAGAAGGGTAAAGTCTTGCTTTACCAAGAAGGGGATGACAAGGTTGCAAAATGCATGTTTGCATTTGGGAGACAAGTACAAAGGTAATTTTGAATGGGTTGAGAACAGTATTGAGGACGATGAGATGAGTGAACCAACATCATGGGATGAGAATAGTACTGATGACAACGACATGAGAAAACCATCATCATGTGCTAAACCACAAAAGGTTTCTTTATTCCATAAGCTCATTAAAGTATCTAACCAATGCAATGCATCCATAGCCAAGAAAACCTCATCAAAAATAAAGTCAAATTATAAATAGGTATTTGTGACTACTTCAAATTTCAAAAGTTCATTCTTTTTGGGAGTTTTCTCTATGCTGTAATGCAAGGTGGAAGTTAAAGGCTAAATGAAGTTAAGTTTGTTGATTTTGAAGATGTTTACTCTCAAATTGAAAATGAAGCTAATAATTAATATGTGTCCCTAATTTTCAGAGCAGGTCTCATTAATAAGAATCTCCAGAGATGCTCCCTTTGGGAAGAGGCATGAAAGTTAAAAAGAAAGGCCTGGAATTGACACGTGGAGCAGGAGAGAGAGAGGAGGGGATTCCATGCGTACGCGAGATGCACGAGGACTGACGATATATTGTTTTTGCTGTTGTTCGTTCGAGAATCGTGGTTGTAGTGCAGGAGCGAAGGGCCAATGGCTGTGATGCATGCAAAGCGAAGATTGGAGCAAGAGCACATGGAGAGATCATGGAGAGCAAGCTCTCTCCTTCGTCTGTGTGTCTCTCTCTCGGTTGAGCAGCACTCTGTGTGTGTGGGCAGACTACACGCATCAAGGATGGTGCACACGGCAGAGAAAATTCCGGGAGGTTTTTCTTGGTTGAGCAGGGGAGTCTCTCTTCATTGCAAGTTTCTATGTCTCAAGGACTGCAGGCAGGATTGCAGAGTAGGGCAGTGGCTTGAGCCATGCTTGCAAAGGAGGGCGGCAATCCTAGCTAGAGGTGAGCTAGAGGTGAGGTGGGCGGGTTCGATTGAAGAGCAGTCTTGAGAGAGTGGTTCTCTCTGTTTTGGCAGGTGCGGAGGGATAGCACAGGCCTGTGTGTGTCTCTTTTCAGGTACGCACGAGAGCTTGTATGCAGGGCGTTACAGGCAAGGGATGCTGGTGGAGTCCAAGTGGGAAGGAGAATGCCGAGAATCGCTCGATGCTACTCACGATAGTAATCTGTGTGTGTGATAGGTCTAGACATGGAAGTCTGTGTGTGTGTCTGTGCGCGCGATGAGCTGAACCAGGAGAGGTACGAAGTCAAGGCCTTGGCACGCGGCATGCGGGAGCGAGGGAAGGGAAGGGGGAACTCATGAGTGTGGAGGGAGCGATGCGAGCAATGGCACAGAGGCGCTCATGCAGGCAGGCCATTTCTTTTCGCAACCAGATTGCCCAGATTCGGTAGATTCCTTTGCCATCTGGATGGAAAATTAAACCGCTTTTTGTGATTTCGACCCAGTATGTATGAAGACATTTTTGTGATCTGGATGGAGACATTTTTGCTCTCTTGAAGACATGAATGTTGCAACTACACCAATGCATCAAAAGTGATTTTTTGCTCAATCTGAGGTTGCAAGAGTGCAGATGCAGACTTTATGAATCAAATTTTTCTGAACTCAACAATACAAGATAAGCTAAATCAATTTGTTGATTAGTTACATGAAGCTCAACAAAGTTATGAAAACCAGGTTGTTAAGGATGATGAGTCTACAATAGGTTCCAAAGTGATGGATCCTTATCTACAAATGTTGGAGGAGTTGAAGAGGCACTATTTCAAGGTGATAAAGTTTGTTTCCATATTCACTCTTTTTACTTCCCTTTAAAGTGAAATATGGCTTGTTTGAAGAGTTATATGCAATGGATTGGTGGTTAAAGATGATAACAGATGCAAGATAATGATCAGTTTTTGCCACTATTTGTTTGTAGACTTTTGAGAGAGGATGCTTTATGTTGTTATCTAATTCATATTTATGGTTTATGAGTGTGATTGATGATTTTGTAACTATGCCAGCAATATACCAAGGTACACCCTTGTGGTCTTCCTCTAGCTTTGTCTTTGAAGAAATGTCTTGGCACAATCAAGGCTTGAGTTTGCAAACAATTTCTACCAAGATGGTTGGTCCCGCCACAATGAATGCACTTAAGGTTCGACTTAGACTTTGTAGGAACGTATGCATAAGTACTTTTAAGATGCTCATCCTTCTTATTGCTTTTTTTTTTCCTTCTTATTGATTGAATTAGGGAGAGAATATGGGTGAGCTTAACTGCCATGTAATTAGGAAAAATTGGCTTTAATTTATTTTGGACTACTAGCTAGACTTATGCCAACACCTACGATACAAAAACTGTAGGATATGGCCAAAAAATGCTCTAGGACCAAGTATATGCAGCTAGACACCAAAATATGGGTGAAAATGTGTGCCCAATTGCCACAAAGACTATAATCTACGTGCAAGACTTACATAGCCATCCAACCATTCCATGGGTGAAGCTTAAGTACCAACATTCCGTGATGACACTGCCTCCAGCGAATCTAAGCAATATATGAAATTCCCTTTGGCACAGTTGTGGAGAGTAGTACATTGTTTTGTTGAGAACATTCTAATTATCTCTTCTAAGTTCCTAAGCCAAGCATTTTGATGGCAATGGTGCGTTTTCTAGCTTGTAAGCTTTGGCATACTACAATCCCTTTTGACAAGATGTTAGCTTGATCCTTTTGTGCTTGCGCAGTTGATCTCAACAGGTAGAAACCCATCACAGCCCAACCACCCCATGCAAAGATTGGCCTGCACCGGCATCACGAAACCGACTGTGGATGGCCATTGATATGGGCATGCAAATTTAGCATTGCAACACGGTCTGAACCTCCCCACAGATTTCAACGTAACAATTTAATGCAAGGTGCATGGGTACAGACAATTGAAAATATACTAGTGCACCTTAAAGCAAGACCAGAATCTTCTTTTTTGTTAGCAAGCCATCTTAGTCTCATGAGAAGCATGCCCATTACTTCACATTAATAAGCATCCCTGATTCATCCACCACTTTTATCTTTTGGATGGATGTTGCATTGCCTTCAGACAAGTTGAAAGATAAGGAGCAGGTGGGCAAAAACGACATTTTTGAATGTCCTTAATGTGAAGCATCTAAAAACTGACTGTTGTGTCTCAAAAAAATGTCTTTGTACTTCTGAGAAAACGCCAAAGTGCCATGTGCAAACCTAGACACGAACAGTCAGTTGAAAATGAAAAGCCCCAGAATACACGCAAGGAGATGTCCTGAGGAAAAAGTAACGCAAAAAAGAAGCTAACATTTTTATTGAAACTAAATGTTACAAGAATTAATGATTGTAGGCACTGATTGTGCCTTCCCCTACAAATCAAATCTGAATCTGAATCAAGTAAAAGGCGGGACACACAAACCCTGCCTCAACACCGAGTAGCTTACAAGAATCGCTTTCAAATGATTTATGTTACATGAAACTAAATCTTGCTAAAGCCTCATCATGGTATGTGACAATTTCCTGTCAATTATCATTTCTAAGCTAAGCTATGATTCTTTTACTTGACCCTCAAAACTGCCAAGTGTTTGGTGAAATATGGTACATTTGGTCCTGTCCCTTCCCCAAGCATGATCCTAAAATTTTCCAAGACCTCCATGATCCTAAATTTTTCCAAGACCTCCATCCATAAGTTGGTAATGCTTGCTCACGAAGTCAACGCTGGATGCCGGACTGTAGCTGCAGGTGTTTTAAACCTCAAGTGAGGAAAGCAAAGAAAAGCAGAAAGAAATGATAATTACAAATTACGGTGCGCTTTATGATTGTGTTTGACACAAGGTGCAAAGTCACAATGGCCTACTCAATGCCCCTCTTTATAGATATAAGAACAGAAAAACAATTGTCGACTATATATGGCCTACATATACGAAAACTGCTTAGTTTAGTTACTGCCTGTCTTACAAGAAATAGAAAGAACAAAAGCTTGCATTGCCATGTGGCACTAATTGACAAGTTACTACACGCTTCATAATTACATTGTAGTAATGACAGTTACTACACGCTTTAAGAAAAAAAAAACTAGGCCTTACATAGACCATAATCAATTATTACCTCTCCTCAGAAGTGTATGCATCCGTGGAAGCTCCCAGCCTTCTTTTTTGCTGCCAAGATGACCAGGGTTGAGCACCAGACATATCATGATGATATAATGATGTAATTTCATTCTTACCAAGGGTAAACTAGGTTTCTCAAGTTCCCATCTCTCCTTGTCCATGTGAAGGACTTCACAATCCCCATCGTCATATTCAATCTGGATGCATCCCAAAGACAAGTCAATCCAAAAGAAGAAAAATGAAAAAGAAGGCAGCCACCAAAGAGCTAACACCAGGTTTCATAAAAAATAACCTTGTGTGTGCCCTCTTTGCTATCAAAGTCGATAATCTTCCCACTGTAGAACCTACACAAAAATAGCTTGACTGTTGACATGCCTCATTTTGAAGACCAGAACTATGTTGAATTGAAGGTGACAAGGCCATGTATTCACGTTGAAACCCTTCCTATCTATAAATCATGAAAGTTTCCCAAATTCATCATCTACGACAAGCGCACCAACACAGCCAGCAGCAAAGAGGAGACTGCATGCATAATCCTGCATTCACTGTGAAACCCTTCCCTCAACCTCTTGGTAAAAGATCAATCTAAATCAAAAGGCTGCGTAAAATGTTCCCAAATAATCATTGACGACAAGCCGACTAACAAAGCCAGGAGCAAAGAGAAGACTGCAAGACGGTAGACAATAGTTCTTTCTAAAACTTATGAGGGCTTGAAGTTAAAGCATAAATAAGATGGATCATGAATTTCGTTCACTCCAGCATCAAAGCCTTCACCAAAAGAAAAACTGATTTCCAAAGGCTCCAAACCTATCTTGACTTTTGTTTGGAAACAAGAGCCTATGAGAGAACTACACTCCTTTGTAACATATGCCAACCGAGGCTTTCAAGTGTGAACGATGATACCTTTCATCAAGAGGCCACCAAATTCGAACTCGAAGCCCCAAACAAGCAGTCGCAGGAGGCCTTCCATGAGATATGAAGGGTACTAAAGCTGCACAAAACATCCCAAGCAAGGGTTAAATGAGCCTGTAAAGCCACCATTACATCCCAAACAAAGGTTAAATGAACCTCTATCTTACCTCCACACTGATTAACTGCACCGAATTTCAGCTTCCTTTGGCGAAAAATCTGATCAATCTACATGAACAAACAGCATCAATAACGAGGCGGTATGTACTTTTGACATGAGCAGAAGTCACAGACACAAAAAAGAACCACGTCCACATGACAGAATAGAAGACTCACAGATTTGTAGCCATTGCCCACTTGAAGGCCACATAGCCTAGATCTCTTAATAGGCCTTGACTCAAATACCTCCTTTCTGACTATCTGCAAGGCTACAGAGGCAGAAATCTTTTGCTTGCTTGGCTTACGGCCAAGCTTGCCTCGACATGCTGATGCACCACAAAAGCAAGTTTGATCCTGGCCAAATGGGATGAATCTGTCACAAGAAACTGGTTAATGCAAGGAAAGGAGCTGAAGGCCTCCAAATTCATATGATTTTCCAATTGACCACAAATGAAATCCCAGCACAAACTTACTGGTAATCGTATGTAATGGCTTCACCCACTGGAATATCAGATATTGCAAAGACTCCAATCCTTATTTCCTCATCAATCTGCCTGATTGACAACTTCAAATTATAAAAATTCCATAGCAAACAGGAGCACAAAGATAAAACACCCAAAACAAAAGAAATACTAGAGAGTTCAGAAAGAGAACAGGCAACCTGAACGGTTGGTTAAAGCCACTCCCAAATGTAAGGGACTAAGTGAACTTCCAGAATTAGCTAATGTGTGAGTGTAACCAAACACTCGTCACTCAGCATAATCAACCCTAGATATTAATGCAACTGCTAAAAAAAGAGCAAAAAGAGCTAAAGGACCGACTGTCCAAAAAACAGTTGCCACATAAAATGACACATTCATACAAGGTACAATGTTTTGGCTGATTACCAAAGACACCCCTTCAATTAATCATCATCAACATCAAAACATGCTTGTGGGCACAAAAGAAAGGCGTTATTGTTACCATTTTTGCAGCTGAGTATTCGGGCAGCAACTGTGATTTACGAATCGTGATATGTTTCCTTTGAAAGTTGCGTCAATTACCATTTCACGATTGATTTCACACATGTAGAAATTGCTCTCACCACGCTCTTTAATACCCCATAATCTTTCTTCACAGGTTTTGTCATCGATCACTGCTTATTAGCACAACAAAAAAGATATTGATCATGCTGATGAAGATACGTTGGAAGGCAACCAAGTACACATAAATAGGATACCATACAAAGACATTAAAGAGTGTTCACCTTCACCAACATATTCAATCAAAAAGTCTCCTGCTTTGATTCTTTCCGCAGCTACAATGCCCCACCCACATTTTTCTGTCTAAAATCCAATAGCAGAAAACAGCTAAATAAAGGAAGATATCCATTCACCCCTTGAGACGAAGGTACCATGATCATACCTTCACAAGATCAAGCTTACGGCCCAACCGCCTTTGGAAGGGAAGATTTGTACAGGAAGGCCCACACCCACATCCATCTGAGCAAGTGTATTGCAGCATGCTGTGCACAACCAGATTGTTTCCCTTCAAGCATCAATTTCCATCACAGGTAACAACAGTGCCCTTCAAAAGACATGAAAAGGCTGATACCTGCATATGCAGTCTCTTTCACACGACTCTCTAGACTTGCCAGCACGTGCACATGTACATTGCATAAACTCATTTTCTGGGCGCCTTTTTGGCTTCTTCACAAGATAGATGTCTGAAAAAATTAAGGAAAAAGCCTTTCAATGCTTTTATAACAAAAAGCTGATCACTGGGTATTTCATTGCTATTTCCATATTTAATATGACTAGGCTGGTGCAAGATAAAGGGAGAACACAACAAACATCCACATGATGCACGCAACAAATTGATGTACTCTGGTACTTGGAAAGGAGGTGTGTGCTTACTGCGCCGGATGTGAACAAATGGCTGAGGCCGCTGAGGCAGATTCTTCAATTTCTTCACAAACTCATGGATTGCTCGGGGAACTTCAAATTCACAAAACTGTTGTGGGACTGGCAATTTCTTCAAAAGCTCTTCTGGATCTCGACATTTTTTAGCACCCTTTCCAAAACATGCATTGCAAAAAGTAAGCTCCTGATACCAGTAAACTTTCAGTTCAAACCCCCTCCCACAATTCACTATCTAGACTGTAAACGCAAGCTGCCAAGCAGCCTATAATAAGTTTCATACATAATATTGCTTATTAAATGACAATAAATGATTACGAATCTGATACCCCTTGGCCCTTTTTGGAGGCCTGCCATCTCTGCACGAGGGCGCTCCACTTATGACTACTAATTGCATTGCCATTAACTAGCTGCTTCTGATAAATTGTTTAGTTAGGCAACCTATCCCAGTAAGCCTTCCCTACTTTAGCGCAACCCCCCCCCCCAACAACAACAACAAAAAAATAAAGACAAAAACCTACTGAAAAAGCTTCCATTCTCCGTTGTTCGAGCCAGCATAAGATTGCTAATGTGTTGCTTTCAACGGTACTAGCTGCTTTAAAGAAAATGTTCGATAATACACCCCCCCCCCCCCCCCCCCAAAAAAAAAAAAAGAAAACAAAACACAATAACAAGCAAAGTACAAAATACGAGGAGAGAAACATGGAGAATCTAAGAGTGACTAGAGTACAAAGAGCTGAACGCAATGGAGCTGTGGACATACTTGAGGCGGACAGTTCCTCTTGTCATGTTTTGAGCAGGTCATGTAGCCTGGAATATCTTCCAGTAACCTGCATCCATCTGGATAACAATGTGCATGAAAGGCAACTGGGCACTCAAGGCATCGGAATAGCTTTGACTGGCCACTGTTCCTTCTGCTCCCACATTCACTACATACATGAAGAGGACACAACTGCTTTGATGCAAATTCAGGTGCTATTGACCAGGTTGCCGTACATTGTTGATGGTAAAACTTCTTGCAGGTTTTATGCAGGCACTTTAACATGGTATCGTCCTTAAGGTTGCCAACACCTTTGCATTCAAAACATTGCACCTGATACAATTGAAACAAAAATAAGACTCTCAACGTTGCCACTGAATGTAAAGTAAATGTAGATTCCCCGTGTGCATTGGCGGAAGAAGCCAATTGAATGTCAGAGACACACCTTATTATCCTTACAATTACTGCATAGCCAGTGAGCGTCGATTGGCATTCTGTCTAGATTCAAGCAGGACAAATGGAATCCCTGCCTACACTGTTCGCAGCATAAGAGCTCCCCAAAATCTTGGCAGACTGCACAAATGTATGAGCAACCATCGTCTTCTGACAGACTTGGTCGCCCTCTTAGAGCCATCACTGACAAACACAAACTCTTACCACAAGTAAGCGATATTCAGTAGCATGGGTCTCCAAGGCATTCAATATCCTGGTCACGTCTATATATCTGCCACTGTCAAAGCAAACCATGGCAAAAGCTTGAAGAACCTTTCCATAGCTCTTCTCTAAGCATAATTTGGAAATGTATAGATGTCAAGGTGCCATCATGTGCCCCTGTTCGAAAGGAAAAGTGAACTCAGCAATTTCTTGCTCCGAGATAAGTTCTTGCTTCAAGAATAGCTTCGTGAGGACTTAAGCTTGCACCAGTCCTGCACCCGCAACACAAATTAGGGTTCCAAAGAATGGATCCAGGCTGAGGACCGCACGAAATTGAGGTTCCACGAGGGTTGTTATACCAGCGGCGAAGTTGAAGGTGGGGCAATGGAAGTTGGAACTGTGAGCGGCTTTAGGCAATTGGGAAAAATTCTTTCAGGTGGCTTTCGCGAGGAGCCGCTTCTGTTGTTGTGCCGTCGAGAATTACAGGGAAGACCTCTCTGTTCCCGTCGTCTCTACGTAATTTTTGAATAGGGAAGGGGCGGGAGATCGTAGAAGAGACCACTCCGAATATTATCGTGGGCTCTTGTCAACACCAGGGCTGGAGCAGAAGACGCAGAAAGAGAGGAGAGAGAGTTTGGGTGTGTATGCGCGCGCGTGTGTGTATAAAGGGGGGACCAGGTGAACGTTGCGGCACCCCTCAAAATATTCAGAGCTCTTCTTCCACACTTGTCCGCCATCTTTTCAGGATCCCTTGGGCCTACGACTTCTCTCGTTGTTCCTACGATGTACTTAATGTACACTTGAAAACTCATTTCTTGGAAAGTAATAATGCATCTAAAGTTAACAGAGCACCCGACTTGATAAGCAAGATTTTCTCTCATTCTCGTTCGAAAAATATTCCTATGTCGAGCTATGAAAGAAAGCAAAGCAACTATTAGACTTCAAAAAAATTGTGAGGCTATTCAAGAACTACGAGTACTATCGGCCGCCTTCGGCAGCCTCTCTCTCTCTCTCTCTTCCGCTCTCGTTCATGTCACTTGGCGTTTAGCCTTCATCTCGTAGAGAGAGACACGTGTAAAGGGTTAAGTACTCCGCCATATTATGTTAGTAGATATAGTGCACGAACTAATCAAGCATGATACAAAAGTATGGTGGAGAGTTGGCACAACACCTCTCCAAAATTTCATAAGAATGAAAGTCGAGCGTTACCTGTCTCGTTCACTTTGTCCTACATTTAAGCTCATAACCAAACATCAATCACTTTTCATTGAACACTTTGGACCATGTGTGCTCTTGAATCTTCAACTCCTTTGTGATATGCCTACCACTCTTACCTATGAAAGCAATGCATTATTACGCTTACTACTTTTAGCATTTGACAACATTAAGAGCCTATGAAGCAATCACATTAGGGTTTGCTATCAAATGATACATCAAATTACATGGCTTCTCGAGCTTATCTCACAAGTCATTTCTACCAATACTCCTCCCCTACATGAGACCCTTGGTCACAAATTCCTCCTGAAGTAACATAGGTCGGAGACCTTCGTATCTATACTCTACACCTTCAAAGAGCAATAGTGTGCGAGCTGTAAAACAATTGGTTAGGTCTTGAATTGTGAGGGTCCTTCAAAGAGTTTACAAATCATTCATGGATTTTGTGAATGCAACGAAGCTATCCAACAAGATTGGAGACACTTCTTACAAAGGTCTATGGACAAGTTCAAGGTGAAGAAGATCACATCACATTTCAAGAGGAGGTGATTTTAGCATTACAGAGTATCATGAATGAAACTACATGTTTAAGAATCAACCAACATGAACTCTATACGTTCGTGGAAAATTTTCAACATGAGATCGTTGTCTTAGTGCTTCAAAGAAAACGAGGAGCAAATTGAAGCCCTAAAAGCACACGTAGCAGGTTTCGGGTTTGAGAATATGACCTTTAAAGAACATAAGGAGTAAGTTTAAGTCCTGAAAGCACATGTGGCAAGTTTAGGGTCTGAGATGAGGACCTTAAAAATTGCCACTTGGATGCTATTGATAAGAGACTTAATCATATTGGCATGCCTAGCGCATAGGAAGCTGTTATGACAGCTTATCCTAGCATGTAATGTTTTGGAACTAATTATGTAGCAAAACTTCATTTTATCATCATAGCAATTTTCTCTCTCTCTCTCTCTCTCTCAAACTAACATTTATTCAAATTTGATAAAGAGACATGCTTCTTGGACAGAATGTCTCTTAAAAGAAGGAGGGATCTCTACAAGGGATATCGTTAGGTATTCTAGGAGATTGTGTGAGTACCATGCAATTAAAAAATTGTGATGAAGGTGATTCATAAAACAGACATAAACCAAAAAGAAAACATAAAACATAAAAAGGTATAGGGAGGGAAAGAAACACAAAGGGAGAGGTTTGGTGGGGGGGGGGGGGGGGGGGGAGAGAGAGAGAGAGAGAGAGAGGAGAGAGAGATGGAATAGTAAATACCAAACTTATGTGACATAAATGGTCAATGATGAGTAGATTGGTAGCTCATCTTACGGCATGCAAGTCTTCCTATTAGAAGAAAAAATTATTGACAACCTTTAGGTTGTTCTTAGATCAATGGAACTAAATAATCCCTCTTTAGAATTTCGCATTTTACACAGATGGTGTCCAAACCACAGGTTTGTCCCTAGGACATGCATGTCGATCTAAACTGTGAAATGTTTCTCAAAAAGCTAGGCGAGAAACAACACGATTTAGAGTTCAACGATCTCTACATGGTCTACCATTGGGCATTTTAAGAGATTGTGTGGATACCATGCATTTAAGATATTGCAATGAAGGTCAACAAATTGAGGCAATGGCTATGCATATTGGAAGATATATTACAAATGCTCAAAGCAATAAACCTAATGGTAATATTCAACATCATCCTCACATTGTTTTTGAAGAAGGAGGATCCTCTAAAATTGAACGTTATTTTCTATCTTTTCGTTGCATTTATTGAAATGCAATAATCTTGAAGCATGACTCTATGCTTGTCCTCTACCAGGGAATATGATAGGTCCATAACTTGGGTGGCTTCAATTTCATGTTCTCCTTTTATGATGCATGTGCTTGGAAGGTTGAGGTAGGTATATACACACATTTATATGTAAGTATTGATGCTTATCAAGCAAATTTAATTTGCTTCCTTTGAGTGATCCACCTATGGAGATCAAAGAATTGATGCAAGCGGCTACTAGTAGTAGCAATTTTTTTCTTAAACACATCATAGCATATAATGATGTATTGGCTTTTTCTTCTTTGGGTGCTCATATCGGTGAGCAACTTACACATGGAAATCTTTTATAATATTAGGCCCTTGACACCTAGTGAAAGAGTGGATCACGTCCCTCATTTTGCACAATTGTAATTTTTTGATGACATAGAGAATGATCTCAACAATAGATTGCATCATGTACAAAATTAAGACAAAGATACCTTGCATAGTCTACAGGTTATGATACATTGTGTTAACCCATATGCAAATGCATTTTGGTCTATTGCTACAACAAGAATGAAAGAATCCCATACATAAATATGGTCATTAATAAAATTGTATGAATGGTTGGAAATATCTAGCCCCATGCGGAGCTAAAATTGCAACAATTATGCTAGGGCAAAAATATGAGAGTAATGTCAGCCATCGTGAAATTGCATTTCATTAATGTGATGGGGGTCTCAAACTTACATCAACCATGCATACCTTTACTATGTTCTATTTTTTCCTAATGGAGAGGATGGGTGGCATCCATATAGATGAGCATGAGTTTGTTACATAGAAACAATGCTACACTTTTAGGTTGTAGATTAGAAGTGAAAGCACATTGTGACTTCCACATAGAGAACAATTGTTATAGTAGTGCATTGTTGATGCTTATAGTACTATGGAGGAGTCAATGTTGTTATGGTTTAGAAATAATCACAGATCAATTCATACAGAAGTGTATCAAGGCTTTGTGAACATGGTCGATTCTAGACTTGGTGTGTATGGTGTCAATTTTGGAAGAAGGATTGTATTGCCTTATCTTTTTTAGTGCGACCTCGATACATGCATCAACTCTATCAAGATTCAATGGCTATAACGCAAGAGAGGAAAGCCTGATTTATTCATAACTTTCATGTGCAACCCAAGATGGAAGGAGGTAGAAGATGCAATATTGCCAAGATAGACTGCTTCTAATCATTCAGCCTTGCTACAAGTGTCTTTTATCATAAATTGAAAGATTTGATGAACTTGCTTTTTAAAAGGGCTATTTTTGGAAAGGTTATTGGACATGTTTGTCTTATAAAATTTCAAAAGAGAGGTATTCCCCTTGCTCATATCTTGCCAATTCTTGCATTGAATATAAACTAATAGTGGCATTATGATAGAATGGTTTGTGTTTAACTTCCAGATAAAGGTGATGTGTATGATGTTCCAAGTCATTGCAATGTTCATCGCCACTGTTGTGCAAACCTATGTTTGTCTCAAGCTTCACTTTAAAACCTAAATGACAACTTCTAGACAGGATTTTGCTTTTAGAACTATAGCTAACATTAGATGGGGTCTGGCTTGGATGGTGATCTCTTTTTTGGCTTGGGATTTTGTCTATTTTTACATTTACTCTCTTATCAAGAGGATCTTTTTTGTAGCAGAATTATTTGCTCCCATCTGGAATGTAAAACGATGTTGCTTTCCATCTCTCTCTCTCTCTCTCTCTCTCTCTCTCTCTCTCTCTCTCTCTCTCTCTCTCTCTCTCTCTCTCTATATATATATATATATATATATATATATATATATATATATATATATATATATATATATATATATATATATATATATATGTGTGTGTGTGTGTGTGTGTGTGTGTGTGTGTGTGTGTGTGTGTGTGTGCGCGTGCGCGTTTGTGGGCGTGTGTGTGTGTGAAGGGAGCGAAAGTGAATTCTTTTATTTATCTCCCCCACTTTTGTTACATACTATAAGTCGGTTGAATGCTCTAAGGAGTTGAAACTAATTACATACAGTAAAGAAAGGAAGGATTTCAAGGTGATTTTGGGTTTTGGGTGTTTATATAGTGAATAAGTATACAAAAGAAGGAGATGAATAAAGAAAAGAGGAGGATATGCTTAATGAGTTACCAAATCACTCCACCTCCCCCCCCTCCCTCTCTCCCTCTCTCTCTCTCTCTCGCACGCGCGCTAGCCTCAATCAAAGATCATGACGCCCTCTACGCATTGATGTAAAGACATAATTTTTTAGAGTTATGGAAGGCATTTCTGTAGCCGCATTTTTTAAGTGAACAGGTTCAGGAAAGTTGACTCTCGTCTCTTATTTACATACAATGTCTTGTGACACATGCAAGGGTTCTTCTTCTTCAACAAGGTCCACAACCATTGTGGAAAATGATCCAAAATCTCCTAAGTGTGGAGATAGCAACACAACCACCCAACCAACGACATCAGAAACCATGATCATGGCATACTTGGTATTGCTGCAAGAGACAGTAAACAAACAAGGCGAAGACTTATGGGCACTTCCACAATGGAGAATGGCACACTAAGGATAATTGTGGTTGATAATGAGAATCTCAGAGGACACTTGAGATGCAAACAACACGTTTGATGCAACTTGAAGAGGAAGTCAAGGAATGTAAATGCTCTCTTGTGGACTTGAATGCACATGAGCAAAGTAGAGCATGACCACACCATGAATCAGGATGTATGTGACATGAAAAATGTATGCACAAACAAGCCTTGGGCTAATGTATGTGGTAACAATCTGGTTCCTAATTCTTCACTCATGCAAGCTATGGTTCAGACAAATAATGTTGAGAGAATGTGGATATGGAGGAGTTGAAGGAACGGGAGCGACCTTCCAAGAACATTGTTATTCGTGGAATTCCGGAAGAGAAGTTAGAGACACCTCCTTGTCTTGCCATTGTTATCGAAGATTTTTTCAAAATCCACTTTGGCATGTTTGGAGTTATGGTCTATGGAGCATATAGAGTGGGTAAGCAAGGAGCTCCTCGCTCGGAAGAACGGCCAATTGTATGCACCATGCCGGATGAGACCAACCGAAAGATTATCCTTGATAATAGTTGGATTTATTTGAGGAATATAAAATGTTTTGTATGTGAAGATCTCACTATTAAGCAAAAAAATATGCGTCGCAAGGCATATGAGGAAAAGAATAAGAAAAATAAGGAGATCTCTCACGAAGAAAATGTGCCCAAGGAGGAGGCAAGTCTCTCGAGCAAATAGGGATGCGTGACCTCTGAGACCTAGTTACAATTGAAAATATGCTTTTGAAATTATAATGGATACCCATGGAATGTGGGGATTGGCATTGATGAACTAACAAGCAAAACTGATATTGTACTTCTTGTTGAAACTTGGGAGCATGATACATAAAGGATTAACGACTTGGAGGATTACAATGTACATTCATTGATGTGGTCAAAGAATCTCAAGCAATGAAGAGGGCAAGGAGGGCTAGCATGTATGGTTAAGAAAGGATTGGAAGATTTTGTATCAATTGTGAAATATGACAAGTACAAACGTTGAGTATGGCTGAAAATTATGACACCAAAAAGAGCACCCATTTTTGTAGCCGGTTGCTACATTCCTCATCATGATTCTCCCTTTTATGCTTGCATGGATAGAGATCAACCATTTTTTGATTTAGAAGAGGACATTTCTTATTTCAAAGGTGAAGGTGATGTTATGTTCTTTGGGGATATGAATGCTCGCACAAAAACATTGCAACGTGATGCTCAATAATTTGATATGCCATATATTTCGAGGGAGTTGGAGGAAGTTCACTTGTACAATCATACTTCAATGGATGAGAAAGAGCCGGATCACTATGCAAAGTTACTTTTACACATGTGTAATAGCACAGGTATGCCTATTTCCAATGGTGTATCTTTGTGGAGTGGAACCAATGGATTTACATGTAGGAAACATAATGGGGATAGTGTGATTGACTATATGCTACTCTCCGAAGCCATTATGTATTGCATAAAGAGTTTTATGTTTGGCCAATGGACCCCGAAATCTGATCATCGGACCTTATGTATTGACCTTTCATGTGGAGAAGCAACTAAGCATGAGAATCTCAACCAAAGGGAAGAGAAATTATCACTACGTATGGATTTCAAACGGGCACCAATGTACATTAAAATGGTTGAGCAAAATTTATGGATGATAAAGAATCTTTCCAAAGATTAAAGAGGTTATATCCATCTCCTAGGAAAAGCAAAAAGGGTTGCTGCTAATAAGCACAAAAGAGCCTTAGCCTTTAAGGAAAATGATTGGGTCTTGCTAAAGTTTCTCAAGGCTCATCCGAGGCATACTACGGGCAAGAGTCCTGTGGACCACCAAGAAAATAATGCTAAACTAGCAAAAAGATATTATGGTCCTTTTTAAATTCTTAAGCTAATCAATAAGATGGCTTATCAATTAAAGTTGCCCAACCATTGGCTCATGCACCATGTTTTCCATGAGAGACTATGTAAGCCTTACAAAGGAGCACCATCAAAAGAAGCAATAGTTGCAGACCCTCCAAAAATCAGAGATCAAGTACTTCAATCTGAGTCCTCCCTTCGGCATGAAGACAAGGTACTACGACATGGTAAGATTATCGGACGGTATCTTATTAAGTTCAAAAATTATCCTTTTGAAGATGCTAGATGGATGCAAGGAATCCAGCTTAAGGATAGTGTGAACCTTGTCAACGCTTACAATGCTATATTAGAGTAAGCAAATGTACATGTTTCTTTCAATGATCAATGTTTTGTCTTATAAGACTAATTCTCTCTTTATTGTGCACAAATTTAAGTAGTATGCATACTAAAAATCATGTTTGGGATGACGATGTCTCTCAAACACCATGTAGAATGTCACTCTACTTGGGAAGATGAAATGGACTAAAGAGCAGACATGCTTGTGGCTGCTATATCTCCCAAGCACCAAATGGATTAGTCATCCATCTTGGAATGATGTTGTAGGATAAAAAGGGATCCTCTACCCGCTAAGACAATTTGACTAATGACTATGACTTTATCTCTTTTACCTCATAGTTGAGGACGACTATGATTTCAAGAGAGAGGTAATGTCATTAAATATCTAATATCTAACCAACCCAAATGATTTTCTCATATTAAACTGATCATTTAATGTGGGATAATAAACGGGGAAAAGGGTTAGGATATAGACATGTGCTTACGGATCTATCTCAACACGGGGCCAATGGTAGAGGGGCCCAAATAAGAGATGGTCTGTCAAAGAGCAAGGTTAACTAATGGAGCTTAAAAGACCTTAGGGTTAGCTTCATTAAAGACCTCCAATGGTTAGTGTTAAAAGTCCTTTGACCTTAAGCAAGCTAGGGCTGAGCTTGAGGTGGGAACCCGACCTAAACTTGTCTTTGACCTTAAGCAAGCTAGGGTTGTGCTTGAGGTGGGAACCTTAAGCAAGCTAGGGCTGAGCTTGAGGTGGGAACCCAACCTAAACTTGTCTTTGACCTTAAGCAAGCTAGGACTGTGCTTGAGGTGGGAACCCGACCTAAACTTGCCTTTGACCTTAGGCAAGCTAGGGTTGAGCTTGAGGTGGGAATTGCACCTAAGGTGTTTGTCATGCTTGATGACTAAGGTACTTGAGGTACTTGTCACACTTAATAAGGAAGTTGCTTGAGAAGCTTCGTATGCATGGGGGGTAAGATGCTTGAGTCAAAAAGAAGACCCTACACACTTAATGAGGAAGTTGCTTGAGAAGCTTCCTATGGATGGGGGGTAAGATGCTTGAGTCAAAAAGAGACCCTATAGACTTAATGAGGAAGTTTCTTGAGAAGCTTCCTATGCATGGGGCGTAAGATGCTTGAGTCAAAAGGAGACCCTACACACTTAATGAGGAAGTTGCTTGAGAAGCTTCCTATGCATGGGGGGTAAGATGCTTGAGTAAAAAAGAGACCCTACACACTTAATGAGGAAGTTGCTTGAGAAGCTTCCTATGCATAAAAGTTCCAAAGTTAGGGGAATCTTTGACCTAACCTTCCACTCACCCAAGGGACACCCCTTTTCTAAAAGGACACATGGGACACATGTCAGACTCTCCCTATGCTTAACCACATGGTGTGCTTGAATACTATTGGTTGGGCTAAAGAGGGGTCCAATGAGCTTCTAGTTCCATCCAACAAATATCTAGATATTTTCAAGCTCTCTCTCTCTCTCTAAGGGGTAAGGAGGACACTTGTCAAAAGACTACCCATGTACTTGACTGCATGCTGCATGTGATTGGCTAGGGGGAGAGGGATCCAATGAACTTGCAGCATGTGAAAAGTTGCAACTCGCCCCAAGCAAGCAAGGGGGGTGCTGGGGGAATATACAACACACACACACACACACACACACACACACACACACACTCATTTGGTGAATTCATTCTCACTTGGTGAAAGTAGAGGAACTCCACCTCCTTCTCCAAGCTTGTGAGAAGTAAGAGCCTACACCAACACTCTTGGCTATGGAATGCAAATCCAACCAAGAGCCATGCTTCAATGCTTAAGCTTGCCATCTTCTCCATCTTCATTACTATGCTATTATGTATGCTAGCAAGAAGAGTAATGATAAGTGAGGAACTATTTCTTTCTCCAATGGAATGTTTCTTCTTCCTCTTCCCTATCCTCATTCCCTGTTAGCTCTCTCCACCTTCGAAGGTGTTTGAGGCCTTGGGACTAAGGCTTGGGATAGTTGATGCTTTCTACAAAGTTTATGTTATGCTTGTGATGCATGAAGCTTTCCATCTCCATTGCATCACCTAGGTCACAAGGAACACAAAGATTGTATTGTACCAAGTCTCTCTTGATGGGAGAAACTATAATACAAATGCCTATCGGAGGGGGGACTAGCTCCATATGAATCCGGTCCTCAACTATTGTCATGTTCTCTAAACTCTCTCTCTCTCTCTCTCTCTCTCTCTCTCTCGCAAAAGTATTGTTCATGCCAAGTTAACTAAGTACCATGTTTATGTTGCTACAATCAATTAAGTTCACCTGCTATGCTCACAAAGTAATCTCTCAAAAGTGCTTCACTTAATTTCCTAATTCCGTTACTCTCAAAGTTCATAGGCCATTTCCATTACATTTTATGGTTCACTCCCATGTATGCCCTCTTTTTTTACTATTGAGGATGTATGCGGTGGGCTTGAAAAGTTGGCCACTTGCAAAGCAAGAGATCTTCAAGGTATCACGCCGAAGATGATCAAATGGACGGGAGATTTTATCCATGAGTAGATGTGTGATATGTTCAACCTTGCACTTCAACATGGTATGCCTTATGATTGGAGTACTAATTGGGTTAAACCTTTGCATAGAGGAGGGGATGTAAAGAATGTAAACAACTACCGGACTATAATGATTGGGTCTCTTATGGAAAATTTGTTTGGGCGCATAATGGAGATGAAAGTGAGTGATTGGGTTGAAGAGAATAACAAGCGTGCAAAAGGACAAGCGGGTTTTGGTCGATGCCATAACACCATTGATCATCTTGTCACTCTTCGTGTTCTCATGGAGGAAAGTCGGTTGAAAGGCAAGTGATTGTATTGTTGTTTTGTGAACTTTAAGAAAGCCTTTGATTTGATTTCACGTAACAATTTGTGGAGAAGGATGGAAGAACTCCAAGTGCCAAGTGAGATAATGCTTACGGTTTCTTGAATCTATGAGAAGGTGATTTGTCAATTCCGCACGGGAAGAGAAATTTCAAAAATTTCTGTAAGTACTATTGGGGTTAAACAAGGATGTCCAGTGTCTCTCTTTGGTTTATGCATCGATCAATGAACAAATTGTACTTGACTTTATGCAAGAAGAAGGCTTTGAAGAGGTCACTATTTGCAATGCGGTAATCATGCTTTTGTTGTATGCGGATGATGTAGTGCTTCTAGTACACACTTTAGAAGATGCACAAAAGCTTATGGTTGTCCTTGGAGAACTTTTGCTTGCATAGTGGGCTGATTGTGAATGAATCCAAAACAAAGGTTATGCTTGTGAAAACCAACCATAAGGAGAAAACATGCATTGTGTATAATAATGAGATACTTGAAGGTGTTGAGAGCTTTAAGTACCTTGGCCTTGAGGTTCCGTCCAATCACAAGTGGAATGAATGTGCTATGCGTCATTTGGAAGCAGGAAAGAGAGCATATTATGTATTTGAGAACATGTGTATGCAGAAAACATCAAGTGTTGGGTTCTCAAAAAGTACCTTTTTGATGCATCGGTGACACCGGTTCTTCTTTACGGAGTTGAAGTGTGGGACGGGAGCATCTCAAAGTCTACTTGGAAAGAGTTTTAGAATGTCCAAAAGCGTTTTCTTACAAACTTTCTCCAAGTTAAGACACAAACACCATGTATGCTCCTACTTCTTGAGTCGAGATATCTTCCAATTGAGGTTATGAGCATGGAAAGGGTTGTGGAGTACATGATAAAGATGCGTCAAAACCCCTCACATTGACTTCCTACAATTGCATAGGAAGCAAGCAAAAAAGTTCAAAAGATGCATAAAAGCAAGACCTTGAGCACGGGATGGATGCAAGACATAAAGAAGTGGTTTGGGAGATGGGATGCATTACACTTGCTACATGATGCTTCAATTGACTCCCAAGTGAACGAAGCTTTTCTACAACACTATGGTTTGGGAGAAATTTGCTGGGTCACGCTTCATACATTACACCACCCATATTGCCCCCAACTACAAAACCATGTTCTTCGTTGAAAGAGGAAACCGTACTGACACTCACATGCTTGAGCCTATCTCCTAGTTGATGATATGCACTATCGCATCCATTCGGCTTAGCTCCCATTTCCTTAGATGCGAGACAGGGCGTTGGGGTAATGGAGAAGAGTCAAATTGACTGTGCACATTATGCTCACTGCAAGTTCGAGAGTTTGAGTACCACACACTACTAGAGTGCTCAGCTTTTGGTCACATCCGAACTTGCTTCTCTCACGTTTTCAGTCATGATTTAGACCTACACACTTTCCTATGTGGGCTCTCCATTTCAACTCTCATCACCACAATTTTGGAGCATCGAGAGTCAATCATCAACCATACACATGGTACATCACATGTAACTTTGGTCCCATAGATCATATTTGACCTCCGAGGACGATAATAAAATCTCTCTCTCTCTCTCTCTCTCTCTCTCTCTCTCTCTCTCTCACACACACACACACACACACACACACACACACACACACACACACACACACACACACACACACACCCCAAAGGTGAAGTGGGACAAATTGGCTAGTAGGCCGGTTTGGACCACTAGTGTTTAATATAGCCAAAAATTTATCATCCACCTCCACATTAAGAAGAATTCTGCATGACTTGGAAAAAATATACTTTGCTTTTTTCCTTTAACAAATGGCCAATATTGACAAAATCTACAAACCTGTAAACCCATGCCTTGAAGAGATTGTGTAACAAAGCATTTATTCCATTGTGATGTCTTTCTTGCTCTTGGGGCCTCCACAATCAGAAAACCCTCTATCACATGTGTTTAAGCAAAATTTAAATAACCCCTCTTCACATACATATTTTTATGAATCAAATGTCCCCTCTTCCTTTGAAATTTGTAGACTTCTTTCCAAATTTGTTTTTAAAAACCGCATTCGTTGATGTATACCTGTAACCCTCTTGATAAACTCACGTGCTCCAGTTACATATTTTAAGGTGAAACCCCGGGTTCTTGCTTTGGAACATGAATATTAAATGTTTCTCAACAATGTTCACATAGGTCTTCATAGCTTCTAGTGGGAACCTAGTCTAAATTAGGTATACTCCTACTTGACACGGTCAATGATGTCACTCACCTCCTAGGGCTATGTAAAGGCATCTTCCATTCCTCTTTGTTGTTACCATAGATATGTCGTAGTGATGTGTGTGAACACACTTAGGGTCACCGGGGCATTTTTCCCCTCACTAGGAGGTTTTTTCCCCCGTGCATTGTATATACGCAATCATTCTAGGGAAAACTTATCTTTCATTTGTGCACTAAGCAACATACTCTCTATTGTGTGCCTTGAGATTCTTTATCTTCTCCAAGATGTGTGTGTTTCCCTGCAACCCTATTTCCAATAATTGGTATCAAAGCAGGCTGCGTTCTCCCAGGCATAGTTGTCAGCATCGCCAACACCTGGGTGCTCACTTTTCTCCGATTTGGGTGAGCTTTGGTGAGCGTTAGCAAGTCGACAAATACTTCAAGCTAGCTTATTGAGTTGGGTTTGCTCAGAATTTCCATCCGGGCTCATTTCAGCCTCCGTTTCCACTACAGACAGTATTGCACATGCAATTTTGTCCTTTTGTGCAAAATTTATGTTAGTGCAATTTTTTGCAGAACAACTCCTTTACAATCTTCTTTGGGTTTTTCTATATAGCACGTGTTGGTCCTACTTTGTTTTACCTCTTTTTGGGTAGTTTTCACATTAGGTACAATCACTCATCATGGTTGACAACAACACAGATGTGTTAAAGATGTTTGATGCTGAGAACGTGTTGGTCCTACTTTGTTTTACCTCTTTTTGGGCATTTTTAACATCAGCTACAGTCACTTGTCATGGCTGAAAATAACATAAATGTGTTAAAGATGTTTGCTGTTGAGAATAAAAAGGATGGGGACAACTACCCAATGTGGGCTTACATGATGCAACATGTTCTTGTGTCAAATGGCATTTGGAATGTTGTGCAAGGCATTGATGTACGCCCAAATTTTGTGGATATAGGCAATGTTGAGTATGTTTCACATTTTGGTGGTAGGATTGCTAATGCTAGAGCTGTTTAGACATTATACGTACTACTGATGCAAAACAACTTGAATTCCATAGGTAGGTTGTGTATGGCTTGTGCAAGGTGCCCATGATCTCTGATATGAACTTGAACTTGTGAATTGTGTCAAAGGGCTCCAAGAGGTCTCATCACACATGATTCCGCTCTTTTGAGTGATTGAAGGTCAAAACACATCCATTTGTGATTAAAGTGTGCTCGAAGCTCATGATGATGTGTTCAAAGAGTTAGAGTTTCCAAAACCATTACAACCTGTCAATTCAGGGCTAATAAACATTATACGCGTATAAAGTCTATTTTGGAATTTTGGCCCAGACTTGTTGTAGAGGTAGCCCATGATGTTTATATGGCTTTGATAGGTGCACACATGAAATTGGACAGGTGCTCTTGAGCTCAAGGTCATAAAAACAGGTTATGACACTTTGATTTTAGAACTGATGTGAGTAGTGATCAAAACATTCCCAATTTTGTCCAAATTTGGTGCAGAGGCTAGGTGTGATATGCTTTATAAGACTGGATGATCAAATGTTGGCAACACTCCTCTATGACAGAATTAGACTTTATATGCGTATAATGTCTATTTTTAGAAAATGCATTTCTGAGCATAGGCATGTGATATATAGGCTATGTTTATGCTGTGTATAAAATCTCACATGATTTGAAGCCCTTTTGATAAGTACAAAGCCAAAAAACAAAATTAGGTTGAGACTTTGCGTTTTATGGGTCTTGAGTACCCTAATTGGCTCCAAATCTAATGAAATCTTATGTGCTCCATGTTTAGGGTATGCAAAATGGTTTGGTGAAGTCATGTGAGTGCTTTTTGTACCGAATCTGATTGTGAGACATCATATGCGTATGATTTCTTCAGTGAAAAATGGTTTTGATACCTTGAGGTATTTTGTGATTGTGCCCTAAGTCCTACTAGCCGATTTTCACTTTTTAAAAGTCAATTGTTCAGCTTAAAAACTCCCTGTTTGGCATTTCAGTCTTCGAAAGAGATTTCTTCGTTTGAGGATGTGTTCCCGCAAAGATTCTTCTTGATCTTTAATTCCCTTGCATGTGGATGTTGCGGGGCACCCTCCTGTGGCTTTTATGAATCATTTGAACTCACAGATACCCTTTTTGGCGATTTGTCACTCAAATAGTGTCTTTTGTTGAGGAGATGGTCGGCAACAACTTCTCTTGATGTTTGACCATATATGTTGGCTGTTAATGATATGCCGATGATGCTTGTGAAGTTTGGTGGCTAACGGACACCTAGCTTGGCCGTGAGACCCAAATGATGCTTTGCGGTTCCGAAGCCTTACTCGATGTTTTGGTCCACTTTTTATTGATTCGGGGGGAGGCTAACTTGGCTTATAGACATGCTGGAGACATAACTTCTCGCGTCGTTTTGGCGATTCCTTCCCGGCCAGTCTCTGTCGTGAAGAGGCTAGGATTTTTCCGATTGACCTAAATCCGCATCGAAGGTCATAGAGGTGTTCTTTTAGGTTAGGGTTAACCCCCTGCCAAGTCTTCTCGCTACCATTTGGGTGGTTGATGCGTTACGGCCCCATTTCGGTTTCTTCCCCGCGAAGCCACATTACCGTCTTTTGAAGTTTTTTGCGACAAAGAGAGTGTAGAACAAGAAAAGCTCATGGTAACAAGTCTACCTCTCATATCTAACACCGATCATGTGTGTCATGTGTGTCGTACGAAGTCGTAGAAGATCCGAGCACTCTAGGTCTCTCAAGCTCTCTCACTTGTAATAGTGAAAATGAGTTACTAAGTGGGCCCAAAGAAACTTATATCGGGGTTCCTAGGACTACTTTTTACCAAATTTGACATGTGCCCTTATCTTGTTGTGAAATGTACTTTAGGCTCAGAAATTTATTCATTTGGACTCCGGTTGCTCTGTTTTAAAAAAAAATTGTCATTTAGTTCAAAAACCGACCAAATTGGCTTTCCACAACTTTTCTCATATTTGCACCGCGTCTTCACCACAAGTTGTCATTCACTTATTAATCACTCCCATATTTTTCTTTTGTCCCCATGTCACCATTTCACCTGCTTTTTCTAATTTTCTTTGTTTTTTTGGAAATCAATCAAAAATAAAGGAAAACATATAACTTGACCCAAAAATTATCTAAAAATCAAGATAATTAGATAATAGCATAATAAACCACTATATACATCTGTTCGTAATATTTTTGATCGAATTTCTCCATTTTCTCACTTTTTAGCATGAAAACTGTGATTTTTTCATATATACACACACCTAGAGGCTCATCTTGGTGTCTATCCTTTGTCATTTGTTATCACACAATAATTAAGGGCATATCTACTTGAGTTTACCAAAATTCTTGCAATCAAATGCAAAAACCCATAAAATCATGGAAAACAGTGCCCCTGTTTAATTTTTTACACTTGTAGTGTTTTGGTTCCGCATTGAGATGCCAATGCCTCCCCCCTTCCTAGTCGGAGTCCTCCTGGACGATAGTGTATCGCCCAAGGCTATGTGCCGTGTATGGGACTCAAGAAGGTGCTAATGCTGGCCAAGTAATGTGGCCCTATATGCATACTCAAGCAATGCATCGAAAAATTATGTTGTGCAAGAGGAAGATATAAGCATGATGCTTATTGGCATTCAATGTTGAAGCTTCATAGGGAAGTATTATCCTGGTGAGGGCGGCAAAACAATAAACTCTCTAGTACCCTTGCTCTTTCTTTGATAGTCAACAAAGTTTTTTAAGCTAGGCCGTGCATTGTCTTTGTATCTGTGATTGTTCTTTGTTTAGGTTTCCAAATTTGAACTTTGGGTATTAACTGACTGGAACATGCCTTTGTTTTTGGTTTGAAGTTGTGTATTGGTAGTTCCCGGTTTGTTGCTTTTGAATCCAGATTCTTGTATGGCGGCTTTGATCCCTGAGTAACTTCTTTGGTACTCATATCTGTCTTAGGCAAGAGTTCGGTTTCAACTTCCTGTTTGTAGTAGATGTCGTTAAAGAGCTATCTGCAATATCTTGTTGCTCATCCTTGGCAACTTGATCCTTCTTGATCAAAATCTATTTGGTAGCTTTGTTGTACAAAATATATGGGTTTTGTTGGGGTGCACTTTTGTGACTTTTGTTCTTTGGCTTATGATTCATCAAACTCCCGTTGTGGAAAAGAGTATTTCCCCTAATGACTTGCTCTTCCTGCCTTGTATGTCTCTTTGGAATCCATTGTTGGACAGTGGGTGCTTGTAAGGGCTGATTCCTTTGTCCGCCGGTTGCAGTATTGATTGTTTGTTTGTAGTTTTTGTAGCAAAAGGAACTTGCTGTTTTTCTGAATTAGATTGTGTACTCACAGTGTTCTGACTTCAGTCAAGTTGTACATTATATCTTCTCTGCCAAGGTTTCCCTAGCAATAAGGCATGTTGTGTGTGCGTATCTTCTACCACATAAAATTTATGCGGATACATATGTTGGTTGACCTGTACTATGAGTATCGTCCATCCCATTACCTTGATCTAGTGTTCTGAATAACTGTGGAGTTTTTGTTTCGTTTCTTGTAATTGATTGTTCAAGTTGGAGTTGCTTGTAAAGGTTGTAGGAGATCAAGTTGCCTTAAGCTCCCGAATCAAGCATTGTTGCGACCTTCACTTGATTGTGTCCCATTTTGACCTCTATTTCGGGCTCCTGTATGGTCTCTGTGTCAAAGTCTGTTACTTGAATGGCATTAATATTCAGAGGTGGTCCATGTTGTTATCGCTGTCAAAGAAGCTTTCTTTTTGCTATCCGTGCCTTGGCCTCTGCTTGAGCTTCTACAACAATCTTCTGTTTCTCTTGCATTTGTTTCTTTGCATGATGGATTTGTTGGAGCATATTTGGGGTTGATGGTAGATGAAATCGTTTTAGTCGACAACCACTAATCCAGTTAGGCATTTCTTCCCCATCCAATGTAGCAAGCTTGACGGCCCCACTTGGTGATAAGTCTTTGATCACAAACGGTTCCGTCCCTCACTTTTTAAGTTTCTTAGTTGGATTAACGTGTAAATCAAGACATAATGGCCTGTTTTGAATTTTGGGGATCGTACATGCTTATCAAAAAATTCTTTTTGCCTTCGTTTTTGTGCACCATAGATGGAAGCTAATGCTTTCAAGCGAAGCTCATCTAGGTTTTCAAGGTCATCTATTCGTGAAGACATTTCATGACCCTTCCACCTAGACATTGCTACTCTTAGTGTTGGGATTAAGAATTCCATAGGCAATATAGCATTAAGTCCAAACACCATGTTGTATGGTGTTGTTCCTATCGAGGTTTTGTAAGCAATTCTATATGCCCATAATGTTGAATGTAGCTTTTGATCTCAATCCATTCTAGACTCTGATACTATCTTAGTTAAGATTGTACATAGAGTTTTATTCATAGCTTCTGCTTGGCCATTAGCCTGTGGGTGGTAGGGAGCTGACTTCTTATGAACTATCATGAAGTCTTCAAGAAGTTTTTTGATTATCTCATTTATGAAATGTGTGCCTCGATCACTGACAATTTATATAGGTAGACCATATCTAACAAAGAAATTTTTATATAGATATTGTGCAGTAGTCCGGGCATCAACTTTTTGTGTAGGTTTAGCTTCGACCCATTTGGTAAGATAATCTGTGGCCACGATGATATACTGGGCATGTGTTTTGTAAGCAGGGGGTGATATTGGTCCACAAAGTCTATTCCCCACTTGGCAAAAGCTCTGGCTCCCATCATTGGCTGTAAGGGCATCTCATCCCACTTTATTGGTACGTTGGTTCGTTGACAAGACTCACATTGTTTTGTATATTTGTTCGCATCCATATGTAATGTTGGCCACCATATTCCAGAGGTGAGGACAATTTTTGCTGTCTTTTCCCCTGAAAAATGGCCTCCACTAATCCCTTCATGTGCTTGTTCCAGGATTGGAATGTACATGTTCTCTGTTGCACACAGCCTAAGCTGGTTATCCTTTCCTCTTTTATAGAGCTGATTTTCAATCAGAGTGAAATCATGAGCTTCTATTTATATCATTCTCTGTCGTGCTTTGGTGATATTTTTAGGAAATGTTTGTTTCTCCAAGAAGTCAACAATGTATTGACTCCATTTTGGCATAAGTGTTATTTGAAACAGTGTCACATGTTTGATGGGTGGGCTTGATCTGCATTTGGTGCAACTAGTTACATAATCATGAACATCAACACGCATAGTCGGCCAATACACTCCTAATTGTCGCACATGTTGGAAAGTTTTTGTGGATGAACAATGAAACATTAAAGCCTGATTATGCGCTTCTAGCAAATAGGTTTTGTATTCCTTAGTGTTTATGCACACTCTTAGGATACCGTCGGAGCCTAAATTATATAAACGTCCTCCAATGACAATTGAAAGTTCTTAGCTTGGCAAATCATTCTTGGTTTAAGGTCTAGGTCTGTTTTGTCAAATTTTTCGCCTTGTGATAGTAGCTTTACGATCTCTTGGGACCACTTAGGTACCATTTCTATATTGAAGAGATATGCATCCGGGAGATCATCATCTACACCCTCTGGAGCTTCTCCATTTAGTAATTGAGAAAGGTGGTCTCTGCTCTGAGATGCATCTTCCCCTTTTTAACCACTATCATAAAGTCAAACTCCAGCAATATAATGAACCATCTTACAATTTGCCCGATGTCGCATGGTTTGTTAACAAGGTATAAGGGCTTGATGGTTTGTGAAAAACACAAATTTATTTGCGAGGAGATAATGCCAAAATTTCTTAACGGAATAAATCATTCCAAGCCCCCCTCTCTCAGTGGTTGTGTAATTCTTTTTGGCACTATTTAGTTGTCGGCGGCTGGAATAGATGACTGGGAAATCCATGGTTCCCTCTCGTAGTTGAGCTAGAATACATCCTATAGAAAATGCAGATGCATCTATATGAATGTGAAAGATTTTTTTCCCAACCAGGTGTCTATAGCACCGAAGCGGATAGAAGGGTATCTTTTAATTTTTTAAATGATTCTTCGCACTCATTTGTCCATTCAAAGATCACTATTAGTCTATACAGGGGTTGAGCAATAATTGCATACATGTGTATGAACCTCTTGTAATAACCACAATGTCCCATAAAGCATTGTACTTGCTTTGCATTGATTGGCTTAGGCATTTCAATAATCACCTTAATATTTTCCAAATCTGTGGATACGCCATTCTTCGAGACAATATGCCCCTTGTCTTACCATGAAAACACATTTTTCTAGATTAAGGCCTTGAGGTGTTTGATGTGTTCCTCTCTTTGAAGAGAGTGTACACATAGGTCATCCATATAGATTTCCAAGAAAATCCTCAAGTATTTTTTGGAGGCATAGGCCATCAATCTTTGAAATGTTGCAGGTGCATTTTTCAACCCAAATGGCATGACCCAATATGCAAATATGCCCATTCTACGACAAATTCCGTTTTATATTGGTCCTCGGGTGCAATTGCAAGTTGATTGTAACCAGAGAATCCATCCAAGAAGGAATATGCACGCTTTCCTGCCACTCGTTCGAGGACGTGGTCCGTAATTGGTAAAAGATAGTTATTCCTTATTGTGACTGCATTGATTTTTGAGGTTGACACACACTCGAAGTTTACCATTATTTTTGGGTACACCAATGATTGGAGATAGCCAATCAGTGTGTTCTATCTCATAGATAAACTCCACTTCTTTCAGTTTATCGATCTCTTCCTTGATACGCTTAGCAAAGGTGTCATTGTACGTGTATGGACTTTGTCTGCTAGGTTTCACATCAGGTTTTAAAGAAACAGTATGCTGACATATTATTGGATCCACTCCCTTTAAATCCTTGTAAGACCATGCAAACACATCCTTATATTTTTGAAGAATGCTGAGAAGCTCCTCTTCCTCTTCTTGGCTCAGATCGGTGGCTATATAGACAGGTTGTGGTTTCTCTCCAGGTCCTGCTAGGTCTACTTTCTTTGCATCTTCCAGCCCATCATAAGACTCCTTCTCCTGTCGTTCTCTTCTGGGCTGTGTCAGCACTATCTTTCGGTCTTGAAAGTGAACTTTCTGTAATGGGATGGTATACTCATATGGTTTTCACTATTGTCTTTCTCATCTTCTCCGTTGTCAGTTTCGGTTGTCTATACTTCCCCCAGAGTCTTCTTGAGCTCTTGGTACCTTTTCTTACGTTCAACTTTCGTCGATTTTGGTTTTTCTATTTTGTTTGATTTTGTTTCCATTCTTTTTTATTTAGTTTTTGTGTTCAACTTTTGAGTTCGTTTTTTTACATCCCTAGGATTGTTTTTTGTCCTAGAGTTTCGATTTCAAGAGAATTGGCATGATATTTTGTTTTTAATGTAGTCTTCGGCCTTTACCAGGAGATAAAAATTCCGTTCTGTTTTTTATTTTTGGTTTTTGGTTATCTCTTGCCTTGTGTGCCCTCCTCTTTTTTCTGTAATGTGCTTGACTTCTAGGTTTTTGATTTGGGAAATTGTAAAACCTTACATCAGGTATCATTTCCTCTAGCTCACTGAGGTTGTCATAATATTCATTATCTGCATCATCATCTCATTCAAGATGATCTGCAGAATTTGGAACAGCTCCCCATCTACTTCTTGCTTATTTTCAATTTTTCTTGATTGTTCTGAGATTTGGTAATCATCATCTTCTATTAACTCAACCATGTAGTATGGAACCACATCATAACCATCCTGGTCACAAAACTTAGTCGTCGGTTCCTCCGCAATAGTGCACACATCAAGGTTTCTAGAATATGTGTCCATTCTAAAGGTTCTAAGGATTCTTTTGGAAAAGGTTCCGGAATGTATTTTGTATTCTCAATAGCTTTGTCTAGAATACATTCTTCTCGTTTTAGGCTACCACAATTGGATGCCCCACACATCCATAACTCCTTTGGTTTACCTAGCTAGGCTAGGAGTTCCGACCCTACTAACATGGCCAAATCAAACTCCTCTACCGGGGCTCAGTCCACATCTTTGTAGCTATGAGGTTTATTCTCATAGTCGTCTCCATGTGTCTGAGGTATATGTGATTGTAGCCCCAATCTTGGACCATCTTTAATTGTCGCATGTAGGGTCGTCCAAGTATTATGTCATAGTTATTTTTCTTGCCAAAATCCATGATTGCAAAGGTATGTTCGCACTCAATTATGCAAGATGTAACAACTACCTTTTCTAGGAGCCTTATGGGTTTCTCCATATAACCGTCAGCCAGTTGTTGCAGCTTCATCTTGGTGGTTTTCAAACCTGGTTTTCCCCATTTCTTCCATACATCCTTTGTCGCGATGGCCACACCAGCTCCACTGTGGTGATGACACCTTCTTATTTAAATGGGAGCGTGGTATTGCCATCTTTCCCTTCACAGTATTCTCCTACCTTATTTAAGGGTACTGGTTGCATGTTTAATTGAGGTTTCTCTAATTCCTTGATTCCTACCCGTATTCTCCTACCTTGTTTAAGGGTACTGGTTGCATGTTTAATTGAGGTTTCTCTAATTCCTTGATTCCTACCCGCATTCGTGAATTCAGATCTCTTACTCCAAATTTTTCTTGCCGTATTCCACATATTAGTCCTTATTTTGAGAAGCTTGGTGAGAGTAATGGTACAAGTCACTGGAGTTGATAAGATGGTTATCAACCCCTGGGAGTCCATACCCTTCCTTGTAGAGAGTTTCTGTGATGGAACAATTTTCACATCTGGCTTTGCTTCGTACTCTCCCATATAAGAGGGCAAAGTTCTCAGAGATATAGGTTGACTATCCCAAGATCTCACAGATCCCTTGTCTCCCCAATATGAGTGCATCTCTAGATCTGCTTGAGGTCCTGCCTCGAATTCTTCAATAGGAGGAAGAAAGGCATCTTCTCCCATACAAGTTTTGTTATCCCTTTGGCTTAGTTCATTAGCTTCATTGGCTTCCCTTATTTGCTTCCAAAGATCATTCAAGCCCTCGTCCCCTTTATACAATTCCGGTATGATAGGTTGAAAACTTCTAATGTTCGGTCTGTTGTGTTCAACACTATCCCATGTTTTTCAATTGAATGTTCGGGTTCCAATTCAATTTTTGGGCTAACAATTATTCTTTCAGATTCGTGTGTTGGAGGGTTCCTCGGTATTGATATCGGAAGTTCTACCTCCTCCACTTTTTTCCTTGTAGTTGGCTCTAGTAAGGTTTACGCTGTTTGGATCATCTTTTGACACATTTCCAGTCTCTGTTTTTCTAACTCAACATAGGGATATGTCATCCATTTTTGTTCCTGGGTATAGTTGATTTTAAGACTTGATTCATATGCTTTGAAGAGTGCATCTAGATGTTCGTTTACTTTCTCTACTAGCACAGATCCACCTGATCTCGCACTTTTGGAATCCCCTTTCTTCTCAAGCTCTATGTCTGTTGGTGTTTCTGGTTTTTGAACTATTTGTCTTTTAAGTTTTCCAGTCTATCTTTGGTTCATTGTAATTCTTCCGTTAGGACATTTTGTTCTCTTTCTTTCCTAACTTCTACACGTGCTTTTCTAGCCTTCCATGTGTTTTGTTGGCTTTTTGGTTCAATGCTAGGTGCTTTCAGTCCCGGTTCTTCATTTACAAGTCCTCCTTTGTCTTTTTGAGCTTGAGCTCGTGTGATAACATGTATAGGTATTACTGTTTCATTTTTTGAACCACTGCTTAAAGCGGTCGCCTCCACAATGTTTAAAGTCACTTTAACCGCTTTGTTTGGATTTTTTGGACAATCATTGATCAAATGATTGATTCCACAGTCTAGACAATAAGCATTGACTCGGAAAATTTCTGTATGAGGGCAGTCTTTCATGAGGTGGTTGCCCCCACCTTTATAACATGGTCCGAACGATTGTCATGGAGCTCTTTGAACTCCCCTCTGTTGGTAAGCAGGTCTCGATCCATTGAAGCCTCCATTGGCTATGAATAGCAACGTTGTATCGTCCAAACTATATCTACTTTCTCCTGCAACATGTGCCGTTGTTGGTGGTCCAACATTGCCGATCATGCTCCATGGTTCCAGCACTCTCAGCTCTTCACTCTCAGCTCTTCACTCTCAGCTCTTCTAGTTTCTCTAATTCCTTGATTCCTACCCGCATTCGTGAATTCAGATCTCTTACTCCAAGTTTTTCCTGTCGTATTCCACATATTAGTCCTTATTTTGAGAAGCTCGGTGAGGGTAATGGTACAAGTCACTGGAGTTGATAAGATGGTTATCAACCCCTGGGAGTCCATACCCTTCCTTGTAGAGAGTTTCTGTGATGGAACAATTTTCACGTCCGGCTTTGCTTCATACTCTCCCATATAAGAGGGCAAAGTTCTCAGAGATATAGGTTGACTATCCCAAGATCTCACAGATCCCTTGTCTCCCCAATATGAGTGCATCTCTAGATCTGCTTGAGGTCCTGCCTCGAATTCTTCAATAGGAGGAAGAAAGGAATCTTCTCCCATACAAGTTTTGTTAGCCCTTTGGCTTAGTTCATTAGCTTCATTGGCTTCCCTTATCTGCTTCCAAAGATCATTCAAGCCCTCGTCCCCTTTATACAATTCCGGTATGATAGGTTGAAAACCTTCTAATGTTCGGTCTGTTGTGTTCAACACTATCCCATGTTTTTCAATTGAATGTTCAGGTTCCAATTCAATTTTCGGGCTAACAATTATTCTTTCAGATTCGTGTGTTGGAGGGTTCCTCGGTATTGATACCGAAAGTTCTACCTCCTCCACTTGTTTCCTTGTAGTTGGCTCTAGTAAGGTTTGCGCTGTTTGGATCATCTTTTGACACATTTCCGGTCTCTGTTTTTCTAACTCAGCATAGGGATATGTCATCCATTTTTGTTCCTAGGTTTGGTCGATTTTAAGACTTGATTCATATGCTTTGAAGAGTGCATCTAGATGTTCGTTTACTTTCTCTACTAGCACAGATCCACGTGATCTCGCACTTTCGGAATCCCCTTTCTTCTCAAACTCTATGTTTGTTGGTGTTTCTGGTTTTTGAACTATTTGTCTTTTAAGTTTTCCAGTCTATCTTTGGTTCATTGTAATTCTTCCGTTAGGACATTTTGTTCTCTTTCTTTCCTAACTTCTACACGTGCTTTTCTAGCCTTCCATGTGTTTTGTTGGCTTTTTGGTTCAATGCTAGGTGCTTTCAATCCCGGTTCTTCATTTACAAGTCCTCCTTTGTCTTTTTGAGCTTGAGCTCGTGTGATAACATGTATAGGTATTACTGTTTCATTTTTTGAACCACTGCTTAAAGCGGTCGCCTCCACAATGCTTAAATTAGTATGTTGGACAAGACATTGTTCCACTTGGCTCTTCGTAATAGACAGGTACATGCACTAAGGCTTGTTCCTCCGGCTCTTCCATAATGGGTGTATATCTCACCCCTATCGGTCTAACCCCTGGGAGCGGTTGTTGTTGCCCCAAAATTGGATGTAATCTGTGAGGTCCCCACCCCGTCGTTTCAAACAACGGATCTGATGGTAAACCTGGTGGCCACTAGATCTATAGCGGAAGCAAACAAAATGGTTCAGGGTTCAACTAGCGGACGATCTCTCATCACAAAGTGAGTCGAGTTCGAGCCTACTAGCAACGAGATCTAGCTCCACCTCGCAGGGGAAGCGTTCTTAACTATCTAGCGATCCTAAGACCCACCTTCCAAGAGGAGAGAAACCCCGAGTGCCTTTTTCCCCATGTTTCAGAGGCACGTACTCTCGAGAATTCCCCGCTCTAGGGGGCAATAAGCATTACTAATATCGAGTAAGCACTATGGGGACAGAGAGTTCCCGACCAATCGGGACCACCCATCTCGTAGGCATTGGCAACCTGAGCCAAGCCCCCACTTTCCACCCCCACACTCACACTTCCTTGTGTGACCTAATTACTACCACAAAGGTTGTTCAACATAGACATTCCTTGTTTTAATTCCGAAGCACATTGTTCGTTAAGATAGCCCTTCAACCAGTATTGCAAACAACACCAAGACAGAATTCTAGTAAAAATTCTACTCAAACTTATTCATAAAAGTTCCAATGTTCTGGAGGTACAACATCCCCCCTCCAGCGAGAGTTCACTCCTCCCGTTGTCGCCTAGCTGCTCATACAACTAGGTATGTCCACCGCATAGAAAGCACGACATGGACATTCCCACCGCTTAACCAACAGACGTGGGTTCCCACCGCTTAACCAGCAGTCGTGGGTATCCACCGCTTAACCAGCAGTCGTGGATTCAAGAGCCCTAACGAGGAACTCTGCCCCCTGTGATCAGTAGGGGGGTCAGGACTGATTCAGCATTGGAAATAAAATGAACATGTCGAGCTAAATTTTCCCTAGCAAACATTCTTTCCTCTTGTAAACAGCATACCCATCAATCATTTCTTTCCTACTTTATACTTAAATGTACTATGCATTCAATGCCGAGGTTTCTGTCGGATTTCTCCAACATGTTCGGGGATATGTTCATTCCTAACTAATCGTATGCAATGTTAATTAAACAACTTGAATAGAAATTGGGACCTACCTCTTCCATTCCTTCGTCAATAGCCCGTGAGATGGCCGGTATTTGCTCGTCCATGGGAGCTTTCCCCTTCCCGTTGACATTGCTTGTTCTTGCTTCGCGATCATGGGAACCACCGAAGCGCGTCCTCTTAACCGGGGCCATTTCTCACTACTTTAAATGATTAGCTTGGGGAAAGAGCTAAGGTTCACAGCATCATAACACTCCAATGGGTAGATTAGTGACATCAATTAATCCCTCTTATATGAGAGTCTAGATTTCTTTCATAAAGCAATCATTAAGGATGGCACATGATCCTATGGGAACCGGCTCTAAGATAATTATTCGGCTTACATGATCAAGAATAATTAGGATTCATTATTGGAATTACCAGAGAATTGGATTAAGTATGATTAGACTATTTCCTAGCAATTAGATGATGCAGATTTACCCTATGCATATGTGTGAGGAAAAACCAATTCTTAGAGACTTATTGACGGATTAATTTCTCCTTAATTACGTCTTAATGCATAAGAGAAATGAATTCAATTAAGCTACAATGTTAATGAGTGATTACAATAGTGATTCTCTTCAATCTGCACAAATACTAGCTTACCGATTAATTACTATGCTATCTAGAGAGAGAAGATTCTGATAATTATGCTCTAATCATTAATCGAGAGTGAAGAATGGCTGATAATTCAGCTATGGGATAATGATTACATAATAGAGTACGAATAAGGAGAATTTAGAGAATAGTCATAGAGATTTTTGACTAGGAATAAGCATAATAGACAAGGGATTTAGATGGTAGAGAAAAAGATTCACAGATGGCATTAATTAAACTGTTATTACCGTGATTAAGAGCTGGTAATCTTCTCGATTTTCTGATCTAATCGAGCCTCTTGAGATGAAAATTCGGCAGCACCTCCCTCCTAGCTTCTTCTTCAATAGGTGTGTGATTCGGCAACACCTCCCCAATGTATGTGGGTGTGTGTGTATGCACTGTGTGTGTGTGTGTGTGATCATAAGTGTGTGTGTGTGTGTGTGTGTGTGTGTGTGTGTGTGCAGGTCTTTAAATAGGCTCCTACAGGCTGAAAATCGATCTGGGTTGCTAAATGCATCTGGGAGCTTCTCCAGTTAAGCATGGCAAGTCCAGTTCTCTGCCCACCAAGTGTCAGGTTGGCTTGGTTAACTGGTTCTGAGACTGAGTTGCAGGCTTGGCAGCTTTCCCAAGACTCCCACAAAGCAAGAGGGCGCCCCCTAGCTGCTATAGCTGATCTGGAGTGGCCTGGGACCTGTTCCCACACAGTCCTGGGCCCCCGGTGCCTCCCCGAACAATTTTAGGAAATTTGGTTCTAGGCTAAAACGGGTCATACGAATCGGATTTTGACGCCGTAAATTGCCATACAAAGCTCTAACTAAGGTGTACTGGCCCGAGTACCTGCCATATTTAGCAGCCCCCGGGGTCCGAAAATGCATTTTTTTCAAATTCGGGGTACAGGTGCAGATTTTTGAGACGGTCAAAACTAGACGAGTCAGGTGACCAAAAACTTACTATATTTGGAAAATTTTCACAAAAATTATTTTAATTCACATTTCGAAGCTTTATGACATTTTAAACATCATGGCACTGACAGAATTCAGAAAACAGCTAAAAATAGTAACTTTTTTCCATTATGATCATTTCATGGTACAAGGGTGCTCTTTTTGGTTGGGGTCAGAGACCTTACATAATCGTTCAACCCCAATTGGTCCTAGAAAATTTCCTGCAGTATATCTAGGTATTGGTGGTACTTGAGGCGGTGCTACTTGCGGTTGGGGAACATACTGTCGTTCTCGCACATAGCCCTTATTGTAAAAGCATTCCTTAGTCACATGATTTTTCCATTTCTGTTTGATGGTGCACCACTTTAATTGCTTAGCCTGTGGCTTGGCAAATGCGCTAGTCCTCTTCAGCACCTCCTCTATGAGTCGCTCTTAATTTACTTCTGGTTCATTTCGTTGTACTAACTTCCCAAACTTCATTCCACTTTGTTGAGACGACGAATCATCATCTCTGTCTCTTTGATCTCCATCTATGTAGATCGCACAATTATCTATTAGGAATAAAGCCTCTTTGGTTAACTCATTTAGAGTGGAGCTTTTCTTCATATGCAAATCTTTTTGAAGGTCTGCATTTCTCAAGCCTTGGATAAATATCAACATGAGTCTGGATTGAGTAGGTAATTCTTCCATTGGGCAAAATTTTCGGTATCATTTCAACCCTAGGGTTTCCTTCTTGATAGATTCCCCTTCTTTTTTGCTTGAACTTGTGGATTTGAGAGACAGTATTGTGGGCTATCCCTCTTTGAGAGAATTCCTCCACAAATTCGTCAAAAACTTCTTGAATGGTCTCAAAATCCCACCTTTCAGCAGAATCAAACCAGGTGGCAACGTCTTCCTCTAAGGTGAGTCCAAATCCCGCAAATTGTGTATCAAAGTCTCTAACCTCTTATGCTTGGATCACTCTCAAGAATGTTGCCACGTGATCTCTAGGTGCTCCTTCTCCTGAATACCTCTTGTGGACCCATTTCTAGACTTGAGAAGGTCTAACACATCTGTGTTCTACCAGTCTAACTGTGGAATCTCCTAGTCCTTCTCCCCTCATAGGGTCTCGTTCATGTCTCAATATTCCATCAACTGCTCCCCCCATCCCATATGCTCTATATAACCTTTCGACACGTGGTTCAATTATGAATCTTCTTTCCATTTTGATTCTCTCCATATAGGGGAATCCTACTGTGGTCAGCACCGTTGTTGGTCCCTTGCTCTCCTTGGGATAAGAATAAGAGTAGGTGGGCATGGGAGAAACTATAGGGGTCACATATGATCCGTTTGTAATAGGGACTTCTCCTCTATAGAACTCATGTTCCCTTGTTGGGTTGAGATACGAAGGAAAAATTAGTATTTCTACCATTCCAGCTTGCCTAGTTGGAAATCTGGTCGTATCCTCTATTTCCTAAAAGGGATTGGTAGATTTACCAGGGGTAGGGTTTAGTCCTTGAGTGGCGGTGAGGTTTATTGGAATTACTCTAGTGGCTATCAATCTTGCTACCTCTGCTTTCTCTATCAGCATATACTCTCGCCCGTATTTGTCAACATATATTATGAGACTCCCTTCACCTGATTCATATGAGACAAGTACAAAGTATCTTTTGTGCCTAGCTCAAAGGCAAATGGTGCTAGACATTGGAAATATGTATTGACTCTCCCATTCAGGTATTTATAGATTCCTACCATTCCTTGGTTAGTCAGCACTTTAGTCACCTTCTTGTCAAACACTAGGGTGGCATTAGGAAGGTCTATTAGAGGAGGTATTTCGGTGATTTCAAAAACCATCTTCCCTTTTACCCCTCATTTTTGTTTTAGTTCTCTGGATCCTTAACAATAAGGTAATGTGCTCCCTCCTCATCACAAAATCTATCCCCATCATCGTAAGCTAGAAGGGAATCCACTCCTCCTGCTGGTTTTTCCTCAATACATATGCTTTTTCATCCCCTTTCATCAGCATATACCAGAGCCCCATGGACAGTTGGTCCTTCTAAGTAAAGGGTTGTAAACCTCATTGTCTGAGGAGGGTTCTTAGAGGTGCTCCCTCCTCCTACTTGGCTTGGTTGGTTAACCGCGGTGTTTTGGTCAGCCATGAGGTAAAAAGATTGTTCAAAAGAGGTGTCGGTCCCACTACCATCTTCTATGATTAGTGCTAGTGGATCTATTCTAGCTTGGGCTACTCTCTCCTCTGTAGACACTAAGCTGACTTGATCTCCTTGTGATCTTTGGTCTCTTTGGAGGTTTCTCCCTGATCTTAAATACGCTAATTCCTTAACACACTACTATCAATCCAAACCTTTTACCTTAAAATTTCACTCTGTCGTTCCTTACTCTGGCTATTTCAGCTCTTCTGGTGGGTGATTGATTGCACGTCCGATTGGTCTTGAATTGATGGGCCTTGTTGCTCGCTATCTGTACAAAACTTTTGCAAATTTTTGTCAATAGTGATTCTCACTTTAGTAACATTCAATATTGATTAGTAAGAACATGCAAGTACTTCCCATCCGAAGTTTGTATTGGAAGGGTTGGTTCCATGTATATGTTCTTCTCACTGAATTGACTAGTAAAATGTGTTGTTAGAGTTAAGTGGAACACTCTGACATGCTTAATTTAATCAAATAGGCTCTAAATCTGGCCCTTAGACTTTATACATGAAAATAGCAATATTTCTTCTCTAGATGTTCTCTACCATGCATGTAACTCTCAAAAGCTTTCAAAATGAAAACTCGACCACTTTTGTGCAAGTTATAATTAGATGCAGTCTGATTCTGGCTCAATTTTTTTTCTTTTGCACTTACTGACCCAAATATGCTCCAAAATGAATGCAATCTTGGCTATTGGTTTCTAAGGTCCCTTAGAATGCTAGGATATGCCCAAGTTTAGCTTTTGAAGTCAATAGGGTCAATAAGACATCATAAGTGTATAAAGTGTTTTTGACCAGAATGAAGAGGTTTGTGCTTATAGTAGTGTGCTCATACCCCTTGTGTAGTCTAAAGTTCAAAAAATGTTCAATATCATCAAAACCACATTATAAGCGTATAATGTCCTTTTGACCCAATTAAAAAGAATCTTGCTCCAAAGGTAGTCCAATACTTAGGGACTTCACAGATATTCTCTGACTTGGGTTTGGAATCAAGTTTGTTCAAGTTGTGGCCAAAATGGGTGTGTAGAATGTTTGGATTGTTTCCTGGTCCTTTCAAGCTCAGATTTTGGTCCAAATGCAATAAAATTTAAGCTATGGACTCCCTCCATGATCTAGGTTACTTGGGAATACACATTTGTATAATTTGAGTCTAATCTGGGCCAAAACACATCATACACGTATAATGTCTTTTTGACCAGTTTGAACTTAAATTTCTGCCCATTATTCTCCTTAATGTGTACACAAAGCATATGTGCTCAAAATCAGGTTTTGATACCAATGTTTCACCATTTCACCACTTTTCTTTGTTTTTGGCTAGAATTTGCAAAATTCCCTCCAAATGTCAGGTTGGCTGACCAAATGGTGTGAAATCTTGCAATCAAGCTTATAGCTACCTTCCAAGTGCTTTAGTGATGACAAACATGTAGGTTACTGCCCAAATCTAAGCTGGAGACATTATACGCGTATAATGTCTATCATCTCAGATTTCAGATCTGTTTCTATCTTAAGTTCCCCTATTTATCAGCAACATGTACATGTGTTTACAACAAAATTTAAAGCTCAAAAGTGCTCACAAACAAAGTATTTTGCTTTTTTCCGTCACAACCACTCCATCTTTTGGCTTTTGGTCCCCAAATCTATGCCAAAAGTTCCCACTCAAGGTGTTCCTAGGGTATAAAGACTCTTTTGAACAGTCTAGTACAATTAGTTTCCATAGTTTTGGTCTCTTTTTAGCCTTGGAGACTTTATAAGTGTATAAAGTCTAACCTTGCAGAATTGAGATTTTTATGTGCAAAGCCCTCTCAAATGTCTTCTTAAGCTCTTAGCAACCCTCAATCATGCAGAACATTTTTGTGAACTTTGTTTTTGCACTGTTTCAACTAAGAATCATTCTCTTTTCAAGGTTTCAATGATGCAAACAATCAACTCAAGCAAACCTTCATTGATGGACATCTCTAGATCAAGATCAAATCATCTACCTAAAGATACTCCTAAACATGAAAAATGGGATTTTGCATTTGTGAGTAGATAAGCACTTAACTGACACACACGGACTAGCTAATGCCTTTATCACCTCATCAACCACTCAAACTCCAAAACCGATACAATTCTAAACTAAAACCATCAACACAGGTGACCAAGGCAAGACACACGCTTCCTAGCACCTCTCTATAGGTCCTAACTAAACTAAGATAAAAAAGAATACTCTGGCACACCAGAGAAACTCTCACCTCATAGGATTAGTCTAAGGTCACCTACCTAGGGCTTCGATCCCGGGCAGCGGTGGCAATGTTGGCGGATACGCGCGAGCGGATGCTAGCATAGCAAGAATAGAACTAACAACTCTATGTTGGCCTAGGACGAAGCTTAACTCGTAGGCACGTGGAAACAAGAAGATAGGTATTAAGCACCTTCTCGACCTTCTAAGAAAATCTCTAATCGAGGAAATCAAATCTAAGCGTTCTTATGCACTAGTGAAAGCAATCCAACCTACGATGATCATGCTATCCGAAACTAGGCCAAATGCATTCGAAATGTCACAAAACTCACAGGATACACTCTCCTTGTCACAAGATCAATACCCTATGGACTATGACTTGGTATCCGACCTCTAATTACCTCTTGTGACAATCGCGTATAAAGACAGGCATCAAAATACAGGTTACCATTTTTCATTGCACATGGTCCTAGCGCGTAGCTCTACTCTCCTTGAACCCATATGTACAAAGAACTCACCAAACGAATACACGATTTGCAAGAAAACTCTCCCAGAAGCTTGTAGGAGCTCGCTTCAGGACGTCGTTGGAATCACACACTCTTGGCGTTGGATGGAAGCCCTCGCTATTGCTAACAAGTTGGCGGTGTTGCTTTTGCAATAGACCTTCCGTAGAGCATGTAGGGAAGAGAAGAAATCATACACACTCTCTCTCACTCTCTCTCTCTCTCTCTCTCTCTCTCTCTCAGACACAACGGGCAATGAAGCACAAAATTGATTACTTCAAAAGTTAGGCTTAGGGTTACTGAATTTAGCTTATATACAATTCCTGCCTAGAGGCTTGTTCCCACAAAGTTTAATGGATGCTCAAATATTACAAAAAATATCATTCCGCTTCAAAAATAATGATACAACAAATTAGGGAAACTTCTTCTGTGTTTCGCCGTCAACATCGTCCCACAAATCAAAGCATTTTTCAAAAATTCCCTCCTTAAAAATTTTGACCCAGCTAAATCCAACTTGCATAACTCTGACAAAGTAGAATCTGACTGGCCAATACTAGGCTACAAGCTCTTGGTACCTCTGAATCAAACTCCGATGTCTCCATGTACTTGGTCCATCATCCTGTATACTTGCAAAATGTTGCTCCTGGTTTTGACCATAAAAGTCAAGTTGTTTCTTGCCAATATGCTGTACCATAGCTTGCTGAGAAGCACCACCTCCAATAATGCTATGCTTTGGAATTCCTTTTGACTCACTCAACTCTGCTTGAGGCCAATCCAAATGAGGTGGTCTCCCCTGAAACTTCTCTAATCTCAACTTATTCCACTGGCTTTTCAACTCTAGTCCCAAAGACATCAACAATAATGAATGTTCCTTGGCCCAGATCTTGTACAATTTTATAGGGACCTTTATACCTCAGAGTAAGGTTGCCTAGGTGTGGTCCTAATCTGGAATTGTAAAGCATCACCCAATCCTCAACTTGAAAAACTTTAAATTTGACATTCATGATTACCCAAGCTTTCATCCTTCTTTGAATTACCTCAGTAATATAGGAGCTCTTCAAGAGGAGTGAAAGCATTGGACTCTAGAGGATCTGAATTCAGACATTCAAGTGGAGCAATTGAAGCACAAGTTGCAAAGACTTGCAACAAGAAAAGATGATAAGAATTGGTTTGATGTATTAATTAACTCTCCATTACAGCTGTCATTAGATCAGTTGTTATGCATGGTTCCAGCTTTTAAGGAGAGGTTGTTGAATAGATTGTTACCAAAAAAATATCCAATTCAGATAGACCAACCATAAGTTCGCACCATTGATCCAACAGATATGGATTTTGTAGTCTTTGTTATAAAGGTGGTGTCTTAGGGCACTTTGTTTGAGGAGGTATTGTTGGATGGTGGATCTAGAGTAACTATTCTAACTGAGCCAGTATATCAAAAAATGCAACTAGGTGAGTTGGAACCAACACCATCCAGGTCCAGATGATGGCAGATCAAAGAAGGGTTCAACCCTTAGGAATCTTGAGGCAACATACTATTAAAATTATATGCATAAATTTTCAAGTGAACTTTGTGGTGCTCAAAATGGATCAAGGAAGTGCTTCATATGATGTTATTGGGGAGACCTTGGTTTAGAGCAGCTAAAGTTAAACAGGATTGGGGTGATAACTTGGTTGTTTTGAGGAAAACGTAAACAAGTAATAGCCATTCCTATGAAGGGAAGGAAAAATATATCTGTCAAAGAGAGATCATTGTATGCTCAAACCATTAACTTGGCTGAGGAGATTGAAGATGATGAAGAAGAAGCATTTTTGCACGCTAATCCAACCATTGTACCTGTATTTGAAGTAGATATTGAAGGAATTTTGCAGAAGGGGGATGCCTTGGAGGAACCAGATTTAAATTTGGTTCTAGGGCATCAAATGCAGGGATCCGAGTTGGTGCAGATGGTGGATCAGAATATGGCCTCAAGCTCTAAGGAAGTTTTGCAGCAAGAAGAAAAGGAGGCAAGATATTTGGCTGAGAAGATATACAACAAGAGGTTTGGAGGATCAACTAGAGTTAAGCAGGTTGAGCTCAAAGAGTTGAATTTGGGCACTGAAGAAGACCCTAAGATGGTGAAAGTTAGCATTCATGTTGATGGACAGTTTTTGCAAGATCTATTTTAGCTATTGAGAGAATATAAAGATGTGTTTGCTTGGGATTACTTTGATGTAAAAGGGATAGATCTTGGACTGCACCAGCATCATATCAACCTTAAAGAGGATGTTATTCCAATTGTGCAGCAAAGGTACAGAATGAATCCTAATTTTTCACAATAGGTCAAGCAGGAAGTTGACAAATTATTGGCTATGGGTTCCATTAAACCAATTTATGAGGTTACATGGTTCTCACCTATTATTGTGGTTCCAAAGAAGAATAACAAAGTCAGAGTGTGTGTAGATGGTTTTTCATAATACAATCAGATTAAGGTTGCTAAGGAGGATCAGCCCAAAATATCATTTATTACTAAATGGGGAGCATATGTTTCCACAATTATGAATTTTGGTCTAAAAAATGAACCACCATCATTAAATTTTACAGCTTATAAAACATTTGAGGCTTATTTGCTGGATTTTATGAGAGTTTTTGTGGATGACTTCTCACTGATTGGTGAAAGGGATTTGCATCTCCATCATCTTAAGGTGTGTTTTGAAAGGTGTTGAGTGTTCAAAATGTGTATGAATCTTATAAGAGTGTTATTTTTGTTAAAAGTGGATTTCTTTTGGGCCATGTGGTTTCCCAAGATGGGATGTCCATTGATGAGAAGAAGATTGAAGTTATTAAAGTAGCTAAAGCTCCAAAAAATGTGAAGGAGGTTAGCAGGTTTGTTGGACAGGCTAAATGGCATGCTAGATACATCAGCATTTAGTAGATGTATGTATGCCTCTTACACACTTGACAAAGAAGCACGTTCCTTTTGTTTGGGATGAACCACATGATAAATCATTCCAAATACTAAAGAAAATATTTTCAGTAGCACCTATATTACAGCCACCAGATTGGACATTGCCTTTTCATGTTTTTGTGGATACATCAAATATTGCTATTGGTGATGTTCTTATGCAAGAGAAAGTCCGAGGATGTTTCATACATGTCTATTATGCTAGTAGAGTATTAACACCAGTTGAGAGGAATTATGTTGTTATTGAAAGAGAAGCTTTGGGGATGGTGTATGCATTAAACAAGTTCATGCACTACTTGTTAAGAAATAGACTGGTCTTTCATGTAGATCACCAAGCTCTATTGTATCTGATCAAGAAGCCATTGTTAATTGGGAGATTAGCCAGATGGATGTTGTTGTTGCAGGAGTTTGATTTTGTGATTGTGCACACACTAGGTAAAGAGCATGCAATTGCTAACTATTTAAGTAGGTTGGACAATGGAGAAACACCAATGAGTATAAATGATGATCTCCCTGATGCTCAATTGTTTGAGGTTCAGAATGAAATTTTTGAGTCATGGTATGATCAAATGCTGATTTACTTGACAAATGGTACTATGCCAGCAAGCTTTACAACTGATTAGAGGAGGAGGTTTTCTTTAAAGAGTAGACCATTTTTGGTGATAGCAGGTGCTTTATACAGAAAAGGGATTGATCAGGTAATCAAAAGATGCATGCCTGAATTTGAACAAAAGGCTGCCTTGCAAGAAGCTCATTCGGGAGCAGTAGGAGGGGATTTCGTGATATTAATGGGAAAAAGGTGTTGCATGCTGGATTATGGTGGCCTATAGTGTTGAAAGTATCTAATACCTTTTTGCTCCTTCCAATCAATTGGTCCCTTTGCTTTGGACCTAGTAGCTGCCATTACATTAGCATCCTGATTATCAACACCTCATTACACTCACCTGCCCACTCATCACAATGCTCCCTAATTAGCTGCTCCTGAATTTCTTGGATTTGCACTTGTGGCTCTTGGTGATCAAATACATCAATAATGATCACATTTACTTGAACTTGTGCTTGATTCTGTTGTTGATGAGGTGGCATTGCTCGCTGATTGTCCTGATTATAAGGCACTACAATCATACCTCTTTCTTCTCTATGCTTACCCATAAAGCACAATTCAGACCAACCCAATGATCCGGTGCACCACAATAAACACATGGCATCACCCCTGGTGGTCTTCTCTAATTATTGTCTTGGTTTCTCCAAGGTCTTGGAGGTCTCTAAAATGGTGGTCTACCTCTAAATGGAGCCTCTTGATTAGTTTCAACATCATTTCTACCTCTACCTGCATTAGTACTAGGTCTACCCCTGTTAGTGGAATTATACCAACATTGTGTTGTATTATGACCTTCTCTTTCACAAATATGACAATACCGCTTCTCCTTTGGAGGTACCACAACATACCCAATCTTCTTTAATTGGGTAATAAAATCCTCTTCTTTATTCTTCTTATCCTTCTTCTTATTAGCACTATGCTTCTTCTTCTTCTTCTTCCTTTTTGTGCTTTCAGCCTCACTATTCGATGATACATCAGAATCCCTATCTTCATTATATTTAGAGTCGGCATCTGACTCACCTTTTGAATCTGAGATACTCTTACTTTTGATTTTTGTTTTGGTCATACCAAGCCTTTTTTCAACTCTTGCTGTAGCTGTAACCAAATTGTTGAAACCACCTGCGATGTCAATGATGGCTATATAATTCTTCAATCCCTTTGTCAAACCTTTCAAGAAATATCCTGCTAACATTTTATTTGTGGGCCTTTCATTACCTTGTAACGTGTTCACCAAAATTCTGAAATTTTGAGCATAATCTTCCACCAACATATTGCCTTGCCTGCTGTCTCTAATTTTCTTCAATATACCTATTGGAGTTTTCTCCTTTCAAAACCTCTGTAGAACTGCATTTATGAGTACATCATAAGTTGCAAAATGTGCCATGCCATACTAGCTAAACCAGCTCATGGATGTACCGTCCAATGGAGTTCCAATGTTGTTGCAAACTGTTGAAGCATTATAGGATCACCATACATGGCCTGATATCCACTTGCTTTCCATTTGGTCTCAAACTGTGCCACATGATGACAATGTGCATCCTCACTAGACTTACCTCTAAATTTTGATGCCTTAACCTTAGCGTTAAAAGGTGGTTGAGCTATAGGGGGAGGCTAAGGTACTCTCCTAGTTCTTTGCCTGAGTGGGTCAAAGTGGAGTCTTCTCCTACTTCTTACAGATCCTGCTGTCAAGAGTAGAGCTCCAACCAATTGCATCACATGCCTGCCCTCTGGTGCTCCTGAACTCTCCCCTACCTGAACTTCTGGCTGCACTTCAGAGACATTTGTTTCTCCTACTTCCTCTATGGTTGTATCATATTGAAAGGGATCAATATTTCGCTGATCCCTATTGTAATAGACTCGAGATACCCTTCTAGGTCTCTCTAACATACATCATCATTCAGTGTGACCCTTAAACCGACTTTGAATGTTGACTCACAAGATAATCAGACACAGCAGCCCCAAGAATTATAGCAGGATCGCCAAATGTGTTGGGATTCATCAACACATGTAACTCACACTAAAAAATGCTATCAGGCACCATCTCATGATCAAACTCAACATAGAAACACTCCTACTCTCATGTAAAACTCAGGAACAGAATCAGAGTAAGTAGAAACACACATGAGAAAGATTTGACAGTAGAGAGAGAATCATTTGGGCAACTCAAAGTTTCCTATTTCTCACCAAAACAGAGGTACAACTTCGACTCTCTCATAGAACCATGCAAAGAGTCCAGTCCTCTCTATCTAACTAGCCTTCCTGAATACAGGTAGGTTATATCCCCACAAGTCTTGGCACACATGCTAACTATAATTATCCTATTCAGCAAGATCTGACTAACCAACAAAAGCGACTAAATAATATCCGACTGAGCAACATAACAGACTCAGTAATATCCGACTAAGCATTATCAAGTCAACATGCAGCTTGATGATCAACAAGTTTTCTATGACCATTACTATGATGCTAAGGATGAATTAGAAGAGGAAACTCTTATGACAAAAGAATTTGACTCAAAGAAAGAGCACATAAGAGCAAAGGTGCTAATGTGAGAAGGACATAAAAATACTTGGATTTTTTCAATCAACGTCGTAGATGACAAGAGAGATACCATAAAGAAATGAGAGACTAGACTACTAAGAAACAAATTTATATAAGAGATTAACAAAAACACACGAGGGTTAATGTTGATGATTGTAGTGAGGACAAGCTAACATGTAGATTTTCCATCTCAAAGAGAGAAAGAAACTTGAGACAATGGATTGAAACAAAATGTGTGAGATCCCCAACCCACCAATACCAAAATTGGGATGGGATCCTTGACAGGTCTCTAGGCCTAATAAAAATCAAAGCCTCTAAAGAAAAATCCAAGGAATAGACCTTTACCATTGATAATGGCTTGGGTCTATAGCCCTAGAAGAAGACCTAGTCCTGTCTCGCAATGGAAACAAGACAACATATTAAAAATCCAAAACTATTTCGGCCCTATACCTTCCACAATTTGGGCTAAGGTATCCTCAACCAACGCTTTTTCCCCCCTAACAAATGTGAGGACACAGCCGCCGCTGGTGGACTCCTCTTCCAAGTAAAGAAGTTTTCTAAACGTTTTTAGTACGCAGGGATGGATAGTTACCTGACTAATCAGGTCCACCCGTCCATGATTGACAACCTTAGTCAATCCCCACTTACGACCCCGCACTCACACATGATTCTTTTGTTTTCTAATTACTATCACATTGTTTTAACATTTAAAATAATGGTTTCTTTTGACTTTCTGTCATAGTAATTCCTTCAATCAAGTATTAAAGACAGCATTGAAAAGCATTCTTTTAGCAAACAGACATCTTTAAACTTAAGACAGGGTACTGTCAATCAAAAATATTGACCATAATAACCATGAAACGAGTAACTCTTCTTGGCTCAAGAGCACCTAAGGGTGAAAAAACGGCACCCATTCCTTGTTCACAATCTGGGGTGGATAAACCCCCACCCAAGGTTCGGGGTGCCCATACACCAAACCAGTTGCCCATACAACCGAGCGGCTCCCCTAGGATAAAAACGATATCCTAACTTATGTAGAAACATCAAGACATGACACGCAGTAGAAACTCATCGTTCATGGGGGTTACCGACTTATCCGTGGCTGGAAAGCCATCATTATTCATCAAAATATACCAAGGAGTCAGAGGTGTCTTGAGACAAGCTGTCTTACGGATGATCAATCATATCTTTCCTAATTCAACCAGCCTTAATCCAAACAATTATTTCCTACTTTATAAACAAATGCACATTGGTGTCTTGGAAGATGCCTTCCATTTTAAATCCAGTTTAACCTTTCCTAATTCCTTACTCCTCTTTTTCATATGCAATGTTAATACTTAAGAAAAACTTGAATTATTTAAACTTAATTATAACAAAGACCCACTTGGGACTGATCAGGCATTTGTTATAGCACCGGGCCTTGAATGCTCTCGTCAATAGGCCTACTACTAGGCCCGGCCTCGTCGTTGTGCGACACTCTAGTTCTTAGCTTTCACCCTCATCATTAGATGTAGGATTTGCTCGGGTCCTTTTAGATGTCATAACTTCTTATCCTTTTAAAAAAGGACGTCTAATCATAAGGTAAATTATCCAAAATCTAGACTTAACCTTGGTATTCATTCTTAACCCAATCAAGGTTCAATTTGTAGTCTTAATTGATAAATTCTTGACCTAGTAATTTCTTATTTGCCTATATAGGTAAGATAACTTTTTTTCAAAGCTTTCTTAAGGGTTTTTTAAGTTCTCCTAATTTTCTATATCTTTTTTCTAATTTCCTCATTGAATTTTAAGCTTGGAATCTTCTTATTTTGAGATTAATATTTTATTTATTTATTTTGTTTTAAAGATTTCATCTCATCAACTTTATATCATCGGTTTACACTTATTGTAGTTTTCCTAAAAACTTTGACTGCAGCGTCTATTTATTTTAATTAATATTTAGCTAAAAATAGGCTTTTGGTCAATTATAATTTTCTAACTAACTAATTAAATATGATATAATTATCACAAGTAAATAATTATATTTATGACCTCTCGTAATTATCTTTTAATTTTCCAGCTTAATTTACTAGTTTTTCCCTTTTATTTTTAGCTAGAATTGGTATAGTTTGACTTTGATAAATATCCATATTAATTTTTTAACCTTAAGATAATTATCAATGCTTCTTTATTATGTAATCTATCTTTAATAAATAGAATCTAGTTATCTAACATGATTTACTAATTTCCCCCTTTAATTTTGATCTAGAATTAGTATAATTTGACTTAGATAAATATCTATATTAAATTTTCAATCTTAAGATAATTATCACAACTTATTTTTCATGTAATCTAACTTTGATAAATAGCATCTAGTTATCTAACATGATTTACTAATTTTTCCCTTAAATTTCCAATTAGAATCAGTACAATTTGACTTAGATAAATATCTATATTAATTTTCTAACGTTAATTTAATTATCACAACTTTTTTATCATGTAATCTAAGTTTGATAAATTGCATGTAATTTTTTAACATGATTTACTAATTTCTTGCTTTAATTTTCAGCTAGAATTAGTATAATTTGACTTAGATAAATATCTATATTACCTTTCTAATCTTAAGATAATTATCATAGTTTATTTATCATGTAATCTAACTCTGATAATTAGCACCAAATTATCTAACATGATTTCTTAATTTCCTCATTCAATTCATGCTAAAAAACAAACAATTTTAGCCTTATTAATTAGCTAAAATAATTATTTGTTCATGGACTAATTATCTCGACTTTCCAATAGTGATTTCTGCTATGATAATTAGTATATAATTATCTAAGTGATTTAGCTAATTTACCCCTTTAATTTAAGCTTAAAATAGATAATTTTAGTCTAATTAATGAGCTACACTAATTTTCTATGCATGGCCTAATTATCCCAAATTTCTAATGCTATTTTTCATTTCTGTTATTTACTATGTAAATATATAAACTAATTAACTAATTTTCCTTCTCAATTTATAGTCAAAATCCAACAATATTAGCCTAATTAAGTAGCTAAACAAATTTTCATTGCATGGCCTAATTATCTCAACTTTCTAACAGTGATTTCTAGCTATGATAATTACGGTATAATTATCTAAGTGATTTAGCTATTTCCTCCTTCAATTTATGCTTAAAATTAATAATTTTAGCCTAACTAATTAGCTAAACTATAATCCTATGTATGACCTAAACTTTCTAATTGTAATTTCTAGCTTTGATAATTATTGTATAATTATCTAAGTGATTTAGCTAATTTCCTGCTTCAATTTATGCTTAAAAATAGATAATTTTAGCCTAATCAATTAGGTAAAATAATTTCCTCTACATGAACTAATAATCCTGGCTTTTGAATAGTGATTTCTAGCTCTGGTAATTATTATATAATTATCTAAATGATTTAGCTAATTTTCCCCTTCATTTTATGCTTATAAAGCAGACAATTTTAGCCTAATTAATTAGTTAAATTAATTTTTTGTGCATAGCCTAATTATCTCGACTTCTTAACGATGATTTCTAGCTTTGATAATTACTATATAATTATCTAAGTGATTTAGCTAATTTCTCCCTTTAATTTATGATTAAAACTAAACAATTTTAGTCTAATTAAATAGCTAAAATATATTTTTGTACATGTCTTAATTACCCTGGCTTGCTAACAAGGTTTACTAGCTCTTATAATTATTATATAATTATTTAAGTGTGTTAACTAATTTTTTCTTCATTTTATATTGAAAAATAGTTAGTTTTTGCTTAATTAATTAGGTTTATTAGTCAAAAATTAAGATCTAATTTCCCTGACTGTGAGACATCATAACCAAGCTCTAAAAATTATACTATAATTATTTAGGCTTAAAAACTATAAATCAACCTAAAATTAATCATTTTCAGCTTAATAAGTAGTAATTAATTAATTAGATTACTGATCAAGATTAACCAATTAGTGATAGGGAATGCTTAGTATTCTTAATATATGCTTAATTAGGAAAATTAGTCAAAACTTAAGCTATTTTCTTAATTAACTAAAATTAAACTAATTACTTCGATTAATTACAAAGAGTTTTTGCTCTCTAAGTAATTTCTGTGAGGTGTTCTCTTATTCGCAAGAGAAATCTACCAGGACTTCAAGTCTGTGTTCAATTGTGAAAAGGGAGGATCTTTTTATAGCTTTTTAGGGCTCATAGGCTATTTCTGGCAGTTCCTTGGACTTCAAGGCAGCCCCCAGCTTCCCCCTAGTGCCACCTGCTGCTAAATCAGACCTAAGTAAGTTCATTACTGCTCCACACACCCCGTTGATGCAACAAATCGACCCTGCTATTTTTTTGACCCTTTTCATGATTAATTTTGAAAATATCTGTAAATATCTAGGGATTTTATGATAAAAGTCTTTTACAACAATGATACCAAAACCGTACAATTTAATTAATTAATTTAATCAATAGTATAAACTTCCAGGGGCCAAAACTGTATCAGTTTTTATCAAAATTCAGTTCTAAAAATTTCTAACCATAGTAAAGTCATGATTACGGTTCCAAAAATACCAATATTTGCCACGGTCGGACAATTCTACATTGCTTTTTCAATAATCATATCAGTTTGATTAAGCTTTATACAATCTTTAAGGTTTCAGAAACTGGAAACCTTACAAATGAAAAGCTCAAAAGACAAATAAACCAGAGGAAAGAGAATCTACCATGAAAAAAACAGAGAGAAAAGCTAAATATCAAAAATTGAGAAGGACCTTGAAAGAGGTATGGACCATTGAAATCAAAACAAAAAGCAATAAAGGCAGTGAGACTATGAATGTTCCATCACACTATAAGAAGTATACACCGTAGGATAGAAGAATCATCATGAGACAACCTAGGGAATCAAGAAAATATTATGAAGGACTAGAGGATGCCAAGCAGATTGACTAAGCATAATCAAGGAAGGAGCCAAAACCTGCATGTATTTCTACAAACTTGTCTTAGAAAGAAGAAGAAATTCTCATCAAGACTTTAAAGGAATATAGGGATGTCTCTGCATGGTCATACAAAGATCTCAAGGGGGTGGATCCTAACATTTTTCAACATACAATACCCATGAGAGATGATGCCAAACTAAGAAAACAAAGACCGTATACGTATAATGAACCCTTTGATAAAAAGATCAAAGAAGAGATTGAAAAGCTCAAGAAAGTAAAATTTATCTATGGGATCGAACACACAAATTGGGTATCCCTAATTGTGGTGGTACCAAAGAGAAATGAGAAGCTTAGGGTATGCGTCAACCTTAAAAAGGTCAATGTAGCAACCATAGGAGACATTTATCCTCTATCTATCATCAATCACGTCCTAGAAAGAGTGGCTGGAAAGAAAGACTACGGCTTCTTATATAGATTCTAAGGCTATAACCAAATGTCCATCGATCCAAAAGATTAGCATAGAATGGCTTTTGCCAGGGAGTGGGGCATATTTGCACATATAGAGTCATGCCTTTTGTGTTAACAAATGGCCAACAACATTCCAAAGGCTCATGAGTCACACTTTCAAGGAGTATTCACGGAACTTCTTAGAAGTTTACATGGATGACCAATGTGTATACACATTCAAATGAGCGGACCACTTAGAGTATCTCAAGATAGTCTTTGAGAAGTGTTGTCTATATAGGATTTGTTTAAATTTTAAAAAATATGTATTCATGGTTAGGCAGGGCAAAATTCTCGGACAAACAGTCTCCAAAAATGGGATTTCTACTAATATAGAGAAAATAAAGGTCATTGTGAAAAAATTCCTAGACTTATCAGTATCAAGGAAGTTCAAGATTTTAAAAGACATTGGGGATCTTATCAAAGGTCCAAATCCATTGATGGCTTGATCACATAACTTTCCTAGACTGAAGAATGCAAAGAGTCTTTTCAAAAGCTTAAGCAAGCTCTATCTTCAGCCCCAATCTTGAAAATTTTTGATTGAAATAAAATTTTCCATGTGCATGTTGATGCTTCTAATTTTTCTATTGGTAGCATGTTAATATAGCTAGGAGAGGGAACCATGGATTTTCCTATCTCTTATGCTAGTAGGCAATTGAAATTACACACACACACACCCACACACACACACACACACACACACACACACACACACACACACACAGAGAGAGAGAGAGAGAGAGAGAGAGAGAGAGAGAGAGAGAGAGACTCTGAATGATTTATGCTATCAAAATTTTTAGACATTACTTATTGGCAAATAAGTTTGTGTTCTTTGTGGATCACTAGGCCCTGTAATACATGTAGAATAGTGAGATGGTTCATCATCTTACTAGAGTTTGACTTTACACTGGTTATTAAGAAGGACACCGTACATCAGAGAGCTGATCACTTATTAATGATCACCTTGGGGGAACCGCTCAAAGGAGCGGATGATGATTTGTTAGATGCTTATTTGTTCATCATAGAGATGATACCACGATGGTTATAGGACCTAGTCACTTTGATGACTATAGCACAAGTAGACTCACAGATTTCAATTTCCATAACATTAAATTTAATTGAGCAATCCACTATATATTAGTTGTTAGCAAGGAGATTGTATCAAAAAAGCAAAGATGGAATTCTAATCTTGTGCATAAGCCCTAAAGAACAAGCCAACTGCCTAAATCAAGCACATATGACTCTAAGTAGGATCCATTTTGCTATAGACCAAATTTTGAGAAGACTTACCTGGTTACAGGTTTACTTGCTAACTATGAAAAGGGATGTTCACTCTTATATAGAAGTAAGAACAATGCTCCTAATGCAAAAAGAGGGCAGCTATTCCTTATGCTACATTATTCGTATTATATCCATTGTACCAAAATGGAGCAAATATTTGATGAACTACTTGAAAAATTAACAATTTCTTGGAGAAATGAGCAAACACTACCAAAGGGAAATCAAATTAAAAACAATGAATCATACTATGATTGGACAATAATTGTACCAACAAGGGAAGGATCGACAACTAAGACTATTATACCAATTGAGAGGCCGAAGTGCAAAACAGACCGGGTGGCCTCTACACCAAGACTATGCACGATGGCCTCATCATGGGAGTTACACAATAGGGGCGCCACCTAGCAAGATATGCGGCTAGGACGCATACATATACACAATCAAACATGCCTTGGAAAACAACTTCAAGATCCACGCCCAAGTGTGGGATGGGGTGGTTGGAAAACAAGATGAGAGGAATGGTGAGTGAGTGAGAATGGGCTTGCTACTCGTGCATGTAGTAAGGAAGATAATGAGGTAAGGGAAACGTGCAAGTATTCTCACCTTCTCATACTAGAGGTGGCAAATTCGCACACCTTAACATGAAAGTAGCAAGATGATAGGAATATGAGAGTCAGAGAGAGAGAGAGAGAGGAGAGAGGAGTGTGTGTGTGTGTGTGTGTGTGTATGGTGGTGAATCAGCACACCTCAGCATAAACAAAATGGAAAGAACAAGAATAAACCATACTCACAATGAAGTGTATCCCAAACGACACAAAGTATGGCACCAAGATGGAGTGTGTTAATTGCTTGCAAAAGATGAATACAATAGGTAGCATAGGGCAAGAAGATGAGAAGGGGGACAAGACCGTAGGATGCATAATGGAGGGATGGGAGTTGATGGCGAGGAATATCATAAGTGTAGCCATCATTCTTCTTTTTGAAATCGTGCCTTCAATCCTTCATTTCAAATTTTGTGCATGGTGATGGTGATGGTGATGGTGTTGTGATTATGTGATTAGGGTTCATGCTACTAACATGTAGCAAAAGGGTGTGTATGTGTAGGTGTGTGGGTATGGGATAGTGTGCATATGTGGTAGTGTGTGTGTGTGTGTGTGTAGTGTCCGTTTACAAAAGAGAAGGCCCGCTTTTATAGGCCAAGAGAGTGATTAGGGAAGAGATTATGAGAAAAAGGAGTTATTACAAAGTAACCTCAGTTAGAGGCATTCCCCCAATGAGAGAGCTCCGTGTGCCCTGCTTATTGACCAATTGCCTCCTAATCTCCTTCATTATGGCAAGTTTGTCTCCATCCATAGCTTGAGTCCAAGAGATTACTTACATTATTTGAGAGAATCTTGATAAAATAAGAGAAAATACAGCAATAATGGAGAGAAACCTATAAGAAATTGTGTGCGTGGAGCTGGATAATCATGACTTCTTTTCATTTGAATAGATAGGTTCCACCATTTTGGCCATATCTCCTAAATCGTAGCTTCAAAAGTTATAAAAAGAATAGTGGTATAATGATCAGCTTCATTCCTACAACTTTTTTGTTGAAATATGTTTCCAATGCGAAATGAAAAAAATAGAGAAAAATCCCACAAAAATATGTGTCCGTCTTTTTCCTTCCAAAAGTCTTCCAGGTGGTCCCCTCTTGACTCCATGTGCAAGCCTTGTGTCCACAAGTGAATTATGCTTGTATTTGATAATATTTTGTTGACTTGAAATCCATAATGCATAAGATTCTCCTCCCTTTCACTATTGACTTTTACTCTTCACCTGTAGTGACCGTCATGTAGAATTAACATCCAATGAATTTTTTGTTTTCATAGGGTTTTGTCCTACCTCTCCTTATTTTCGAGATCCAAATCTGTCAAAACCATATCTATGTACATAATATACATAGATTATTTTTGTGATTTTCATGCATTAGGTCCCTCCTCCTCCGCGAAGCCTTGAAGCCTTGCCATCAAATGCATACCAAGAGAGAGGTGGTCCAAAATTTGAAAAGCGTCCCTCATTAGCCCTCCCCCTGAAGCTAGAGGCATTCATTCCTCTAGTCCATACTTGAGTTAGACTACAACAAAGGAGTCGATATCTAATTTCCTTTTGAACTAGCCATTGCTTGTGGCCATTAGTAGGGAGATCTTTGGGACATTCACCTGTTTTCAAGAAAAGCAATCTGTCTGAAAATTCTCCTGAGCTAGAGCATCAATGATCAACAACTCAAATTGCCTTTGAGTAAATGGGAAGCCTATGGTTTCCAAAACATTGTGCCAATATCCTCCAAGATCCCAAGTAAAGAATATGATAATTACCTCTGCAATGACCTAACAACAATAAGATTTCATGTTTCATGTAAAAAAGGATAGGATTGTAACCACCATAAGTGAAAGGATAATTAAGTACTTTAGCTCCATTTAAGACAATACTTAGGACCAAGAGTCCTCCATCTAAGGCTTTCTTGTTTATGTGGCAAGTTCCAATTGTCTTTAGAACCTAGCTTTCCACTACATGTGAAGCTAGCAAAAGAGTCATTGTTCTCTTGGGTGTTGTCAAAATGGTCCATCGCCTTACCTGAAATTGGTAATAAACTACCAACCTTGCAGCTCAAAGAAAAGCTTGATACATGCTGTACCAAAGTGCATAGCATATACAAAAGATAGGCTGCAATCCACTGGTTGAAAAACACTTCATCTTGACTATATGCATGCAAGAACATCCTACCATCTTTCTCACATTGGGATCCATTTTCTGTGACTCTTATGACCACCCCTTGCTCTAAGGTTTCTTTAAAGGTTTTCTTAAATGCATATAACACAGTATGATCAAACACAATCTCTACATCTAGGCTACCAATCTACTTAGGATGGACTCCAAATATCTCACTCCTTGGTAACAACCATTTGAGTTTGGTCTGCATTTCTTTCTCTGATTGGTGTAGTGCTAAAGACTTCATGCTTTCTTCTTGCAACGGTATATCTGGTGGATCCACCTTGTTGTGATCAGTGAGAATGAGACCCATGATTTCAAGAGAGTTGTCACTATCATTTGTTGTGGTAGATTCCTCCTCCTCTGATGTTGTAGTAGAACTGCTAGAGAGTGCACTAGTCTCTAGGTCCATCCCTTATTGCTTACCAGTCTTTGTGTTGTATAGAATGTCCTTGCCCTTTGTACCTTGTATCTTGACAATTCTTGTGTCTAAATATTGATTTTCTCTCATGGCCATGAGCCATGGCATCTCTTAGATAATTGGATAGCCCTCCCTCCTAGGGACCTTTGAGTCCTGCATAGAAACATCATTCACAAGATCACAAGATTCTATAGACTCACAAATTGTGAAATCTAAAATGCCAATTTTTCATCGTGGCTTAGACTTTCTCTTGATTGACTCCCCCTTGGCCTTTATCTTTTCTTCCTTTTCTAAAGATTCCTTAGACTTAAAGTGCTTAACTCCCATGGTGTCTACCTCTTCAGCATTGGTCTTACCCTCCTCTACTCCCTTGATGTGTTTCTCCACTTTCATCTTGTCAAGATTTATGATACTCACTACCTGGTTGCCAGCTAGTCGTGGTGGTAAATGTGGAATGAGGGTATGTGGTGGTGGTTGTGGTTGCACAGGTTGCTGTAATATTTTCACAGGTGGTGCTTGTTGTGGTGGCATTGCTCTTGGTGGTGAGAGTTGTCTTTGTCTTGCTCCTCTGTTGAAATTTTATCTCCTTGGGTGTGGGCAGTAACACATACCATGGACGTCTTCTCCAAAATTGTAGCAATGGTATTCCTGGTTTTGCCTTTGTTGTCCTCTTCTTTGCTCTTGATTGCAATTGTGTGCATGCCCTTGTTGCACCAAATGCACAGATAGATTCTCAAGCTGAGTAATGATGCAACTCAACAAGTCTTGCTGCTCTTCTGATGTCTCTTGTGATTAAGTTCTCTAAGCGATTGTTGGAGTTACTAAGGTTAGTTGGACTGAGCTTGATTCCTCTAACTCTTTGACTCTTGCTTGCATGTGCAGCTTCTTGTATTTAAGGCGGGTTACTTCCACTGCCAACTCATACATTGCAAGGAATCTCCTCTTCAACTTCTCTTTTAGCGGCGATCACAGGCCAACAATGAAACGGTTCTTCTTCACAAAATTAGGCACTTGTTCACCTTCCTCCAGTGAGGCAACCGATTGCTCCCACAAATCCACAAACGTGGATTCGTAAGTGGCATACTCTAGCACACCTCTCTACTTTAACTCTGTTAGCAGCTTCCATAACTTTTTTGAGATTGTGCCTCCACCAAACCTCTTTACAAAGGCAGCACGTAGTAAGTCCCATGCATCCTTGGTACCTTGGGGCAAAGAGTTGTACCAAGACTTGGCCTCTACTTTCATTAGTAGAGGAAAGATTCGTACCCACACAAGCAATGTCAAACTTATCCAAAAAATCGGTAGTGATGTCTTCTCCCTTCTTGCCACTAAATGTGGGAAAAGAGACACTTGCCATGGTAATAGATCAATGAGCAGCCAATTATAAACCTTTTTTTTTCCGAAATGTCTTACTAATTCATAAATATTTATACATGGGTGGAAAACTTGTCCAGGAGCTAAGAAGAGTGCAAGGCTAGAATAGAATAAATATGCCTACATCAAAAGAGTGGTAGTAATCAAGAATGGGCAAGATGATGGGACGTGGGGATTTAAGGATTTCGCCAAGCATCTCTGATCCAAACAGGAAAACAATCTTTTGTTGGTAGAATATCTTCCTATCAATGTGCATGTTTACATGCATGTGTTGCAAGAAACAAAAAGGAAAGGCTTCTGGCCTATTGTTATTATCCATGTTGGGTGTAGGCAAGGCTTTGACCACTAGAGTTGCATACCTTAAGTGTTGACAAGGTGACACCTTCACCACAGGCCTCTACCTCTTATTGAAGTCCAAATAATCCTCCATATTGGGTTCAAAACAGACTGAACGAGAAGAGTCTAACTCAATTGGCTTTCCATTTTGCATGCGGCAGCGACGCGTGGGTGGTCGTACTTCACTTGATGTCTCTAGGCCTAGAGAGATCATAGTCCCGGTTGCTTCCACCAAATAATTTAGGCTTTGTGGCTTGGAATTTGTGGTTGATGTAGTTGACAACTCTTCTCTAACCGTTGGAGAGAAAACACTTGGTGCTACACAAAAAGTGATTGATATGAGAGTGCTGATGCGGTTCTCAAAAGCAAAACTCACCCTTCTTCCTTCACCTCCTCTATCAGCACTCATTGACAAAATGCTTTGGTTGACAATAGTGATGACATTTCATAGCCCTCCCGCTTGATGCTCTTGATTTGTGATTAGCATGAGCAATGTGAGATAGGGAGCTTACCTCTTGGATATCGGCGATTCTACAACCTGGTAGTAGCACTTCGATGAAGGCCTTGAGTGCTTCTATACTCTCCTCTTCTTCAGCCCTCCAATTTAAAAAATCTTGTAGCCACTCATCCATGATTGATGACATGCATTGCTACTCTTCGTTGACTAAAGGTCTTTGCAAAGCCCTCCTCAATGGGGGACACCAAATGAGAGGTGGAAGTTTAAAACAGACCAGGTGGCCTCTACACCAAGATTATTATGCACAATGGCCTCATCATGGGAGGTACACAATAGGGGAACCACCTAGAAAGATATGTGGCTAGGACGCATACATATACACAATCAACCATGCCACGAAAAAAATTTCAAGATCCACGCCAAAGTGTGGGATGGGGTGGTCAGAAAACAAGATGAGTGGAATGGTGAGTGAGTGGGAATGGGCTTGCTACTTGTGCATGCAATAAGGAAGATAATGAGGTAAGCGAAACATGCAAGTATGCTCACTTCTCATACCAGAGGTGGCGAATCCGCACACCTTAAGATGCAAGTAGCAAGATGATAGGAATATGAGAGGGAGAGGAAGAGTGTGTGTATTGTGTAAAATCCGCACACCTCAATAGAAGCAATATGGAAAGAAACAAGCATAAACCATACTCACAATGAAGTATATGCCAAACGACACAAGATATGACACCAAGATGGAGTGTGTTGATTGCTTGCAAAAGATGAATACAATAGGTAGCATAGGGCAAGAAGATGAGAAGGGTACAATACCGTAGGATTCATAATGGAGGGATGGGAGTGGATGGTGAGGAATATCATGAGTGTAGCCCCGCAATTCTTCTTCTTGGAATCATGTCTTTAATCCTTCATTACAAGTGTGTGGAGATATGGTGCTCATTTTGTGAATGGTGATGGTGATGGTGATGGTTTTGTGATTATGTGATTAGGGTTCATGCTACTAGCATGTAGCACAAGGGTGTGTATGTGTAGGTGTGTGGGTATGGGATATTGTGCATATGGGGTAGTGTGTGTGTGTGTGTAGTGTCTGTTTACAAAAGAGAAGGATTGCTTTTATAGACCAAGAGAGTGATTAGGGAAGAGATTATGAGAAAAAAGAGTTAAGTTACAAAGTAACCTCAGTTAGAGGCATTCCCCCAATGAGAGATCTCCACGTGCCCCGCTTATTGACGAATTGCCTCCTTATCGCCTCATCATGGTAAGCTTTGTCTGCATGCCACCTTTCATAGCTTGAGTCCAAGAGGTTTCTTATATAGTGAAGGATGCCACTTACTGCTATACTGCTCCACCTGCTTGTTGGCTTAATGGGGAAGATAATGTTGCAAAGCTTGAGAGGGAAATAGATCCTCTCTGGAGAGCTTAATGGAGAAGGAGCAAGAAACCTGTTGAGGAAAGAAAGAGGGATGATCTAGCAGAAGGATATGCTGCAAATCTTCAACTTTAGCTAGAGGTGTTTAGTGAGTCCCATGGAGACATGGAGAACTTCAGCTTAAGGAGAGTGTAGCCCTCAAGAATGCAGTAAGCTTGAGGAGGGAAAGGAGATTCAAACTTTTGTTGCAGAGCTTTTGGGAGGGAAAACTGAAAGGAAGGAAAGAGAAGCAACTTGCAAGGATAAGTGAAGAGAAGTGAGAGATGGTACATTAGAGAGAGAAGGACGGAATGATCAACACATTTTGGAGGGACCCCCTTTTAGGAGAGAGGGGGGGAGAAACTGGCAGCCACTAGAGAGAGAAAGGATTGGATTTTGCTCAACTATTTTTGTACTTGACTCTATGTATTGTTTGAGATATTATTTTTTCAATGCAACAACAAGCAACATATGGAGATTGTGGGTTTTTCCCATGTCCCACAAGGGTTTTTTCACCCACAGTCATGGTACGTTGATTTGGGATGATGTTTCATATCTCAATCGAGGATCAATCTATATGTTGTTCAATTATGGGAAAAATGTTGTGTTTGTCATGTCATTATCTTGTTAATGTTGTTCTTATTGGGATTTAGGGTAATGAAAGCAAATGCCTGCTCAATAATCATCATGTATGTGTGTGTGTGTGTGCATGTCTGTATGTGTGGTGGGGTCTCTCTTAATGCTCTAGATTTGTATCTCTCTCTCTCTCTCTCTCTCTCTCTCTCTCTCTCTCTCTCTCTCTCTCTCTCTCTCTCTCTCTCCTGCAGATCTCTGTTGAAACCCTAAAGCTCAAGCCTCCATCTCTGCGCGTCTCCCCCTGGGCAAGGGCGGCCCTATGGGGGGGCGCTATTGCTTCAGCACTGCCCAACCCCAAGCGCATCCACTACCCCTGCACATCCGTGGTTGTCGAGCCCGCTACTGCCCTGCGCATCTGTTGTCCCGCCACTAGCTCACCACTGTCTGCTGTCGATGCTATCCCGCCACTGTCTGTTGTCGAGCCAGCCACACTGGCCAGCCCCTCTCCAATATCTGACCCTGCCACCACTGTCAAGCCTCTCTACACCTCGCAGCGGCCTTGTCTTGCCCCTAGCCTTTGAACCCAATCTCCCACTTATTTTTATTTTTTTGCAAACCCTATCTTCATACAGTGAAAGGGCCTGTTCCCTTGAATGGCTTCTCGTGCTTCATCCCGAAGCAAGCCCACTTTTGCGGGGATCATTACGACACCCCCTAAAACGGACAGTACTATTCGCCTTCAGCATGAAGTTGAAAGGCTCCGCAAGGAGAACGACGAGCTGAAACAAAAGCTCGTCGCCATCGAGACCCGACTAACCACAGTGGAGCACCACCAGAAGGAAGAAATGGCACACATGCAAACCAAGTTTGACAAAACAAAGGAAGAAGTGGAGACCACCCTTACAAAGGCGGTCAAAAATCAAGTACAAGAAGCCATTGATGCTTGGCATACAAGAGATGGCGTTGATCTTGAGGGGGAGTGTTGAGATGTCAAGCTCAACATGTACAACTCCTGAATGACTATCACCAATAGTCATCATCATTGATGTGCTTTGGTGGATACGCATATCTTTGCTAGTGATACTATAACTTGACTACATCGAGCTGGTCTACCTACCGAAGTGATGGCACACTTATCTACTCACCTCACTCACTAGCGGTTCATACTAGACGGTTGTACTAGCTCCCCTTTTATGTCATACTTTCCCTTATGTTTTGTAGACCTCTTATCTTGAGTTTGTGAAGAAGAAGAAGTATAGTCTTTTGCCTCCATCTTTGTGTGTGTGTGTGTGTGTGTGTGTGTGTGTGTGTGTGCGCGCGCACTTGCAAGAGATAAAGCTCTCTCCTTGTCTATCTCTTGACATGAACCTCCCTTTACAACTCTTCCAAAAGTAGAAGATCTACAACATACCCTACTCCTAGATCTTCTCTTTTGCATGGATTTGATTTCCTCAATGGCTTCCCTGCTCCTCCTTCCCCATTTAGGTCTCTAGAGTGGATTTACTTTCCTCAATAGATTCTTTGCACCTTCTTCCCCATATAGCCAACTTGTAGATGGAGGGGCATAACAATGGCATTGACCGTCTTTGTATACCTTTTAACCTTGCTCTTTATTTATGCAATTGAGACTATGACTAGGAGTGTTATTGACTCTATTTCTTTTAGTAATGTACAAGATAGAAGTGGTTGTTAGGTTACTATGCACTAAAAATGATTGATGTTGTGGTGACAATGCAGCCAAGCTGAAGAGGTGCATACAGGGTCTCAAGGAGACACATAGCTTCTTGAGCACACCATTGGAAGGGAAGAATCATGGAGTTCAAGCTAACCCAGGATGGTAAGAAGGTGCAACATGTGTATATAGCTTCACAACAATTGAAGCTAGGGACAACATTTACTCCAACGAGCTTACCTGCAAGTTGTAATTCTACTTCTCTATAAATCTTTTAGGATTGCCTATTTTCTATTTTCACCTCATAAATTGATTCTAATGTGTGCATGATATTTGTTGCTTGTTCATTCTTGCAGATGGTTTTCAGTGGGAGTCAATAGAATCATTCACATGACCTTTGAAGCCATCCACGTGGAACTTGACAAACTACTCTATGTTGGTTGTCCATCCTTTGAGCTTGCCTCATGGGACATATTTTTTTATAGCCATACTTATGTCATGCTTAGGATAAATGGGTACGGTATATATCTCTTATTTGCTCACCAAGCTTGCAAAGTTTGGAATGGCCCATGACAAACAACACATTGATTTTTGGACAATAAAGGTGGATTTGCATGTAGCCATGAAGTGCACCTATGAATCCACAAAGAAATGGTACCATGGTTTATGTATCTTCATGTGTTTGTGTTTATCGTTTGATTGTAGTGTCCATAAGATGCCAACAATGTGGATTTGCAAAGGGGATAGTGTGTGAGCCACTTTCTTGCAGCAAGTGTGGGATGGGAGATCGAGGTGGTCAACCACCAAAGAGATAACATTAAGTGCTATGTAATTGGGAAGACATTGGTGTTCAAATACCATATTGCAAAGAAAAGCCCATCAATTGTCTTCCCCTATTATAGAAGATGAAAATAAACTATGGGAGAATATGAGACACTCAACTCTAATGTTGTTGCTAGGGAAACTGTTGACCTTCAAATATGTCTCCATGATGATGCGCTGTATTACATCTCTATGAATAACAATTGGAACCTTCGCCATATTTGCAAGTATCTCAATCTAAGATCTATACTTCTTTGTTGTCACTGACAAGGTTGTCTGGTCTAGAAAAAAAGAGCTTTCTTTGTGAAGACATTGCATTCCCGTGATGTATTACTATAAAATCTGTAACTGGTACAAATTTTGCTCTTATTCATAAATATGGTGTTTGGAATCTCATCTTTAAGAATATTTGTTTATTTTTTGTCAAGTTTTCGATCGAAATGTTCAGTCTCGAGGTCTTTTGCTGTTTTGTCACTTGTTTTATTTAAAATCTATGACTTTCAATTAATTTTAAGGAATTTTTAAAAGTTTTTAAATTGAATTTGGAACTGTAAGTCACTTTTTAGGTTTTTAAAGTTCATTTCTTCCTTTCACAAACCTCTAGCTCTAAGCTCTCTTGGCATCTTCCTCGCAAATGAGCCCATGGCAATGTTGTGTGATGCACTCCTCGCACAACTAGAAAATGTTGGCTTTGCAGATTGAGCACATGACCTTGAGAGTGTGTTCAAGGGATCTATCAACATGCAAGCCACTACTAACCTGCATGTGATGTCCTTTTAAAACTTTCTTGGTTACATGGAGCAGCACATGGAAGAATATGCCATAGTGGTTGCTAGTGGATTTCCTAAAACACCTCTACCCGATTGACAAAAACTTTCGTTTTCACCAATTGAGGTTTGTCAAAGGGCTCACCAAACAAGAGCACATATAGAGGATGAGGATGAACTGATAGACATGGGCATGGGGTGTATAGGCACCCAATTCATAGCTTGGGACATGGTTCTTGTTTTACTTGTGCTCAAGGGGGGCATGGAGAAGGGAGAATCAAAGGAAAAGGCAAGCAAGAAACCCCACTTGTAACCATTGTGGAGGAATCAAATGATGCTATCAAAGAGGTTAATGAGCAGATGGAAGCATCCACCATAACCCTTATCCTCTTACAAGAACCTAGCTCCATGGAGGAGGAAGATTGTATGATAGAGGGAGATGAAGTGTTGGAGGAAGTCACTGACCTCCAATTGCTCACTTTGCATGAAATGGTCCCGGGACCTCAAAATATGTAAGTGTAGCACGTGAGTTCACCCAAAGGGGTGTTATATATCAAAGAGTTACAAAATTAAATGTACAAGAGGGTTTTAAAAATATAAAACTAGAAAAAAAGTTATAGGTTTATGAAGAAAGAGGGTTCCTTTAAGTCATGGTGACATGTGTGTGTGTAGAGGGGTTTTATAAATACCTCTTAGATGCACGTGCTACAGGTATTTTTGTTACCATACACATGTGGTAGTGATGTGTGTGAACACACTTAGGACCATCGCGGAATTTTTCCCTTACTAGAAGGTTTTCTTCCCTGTGCATTATATATACGCCCATCACTCTAGGGCTATCTATCTTTCCATTGCACACTAAGTAATACACTCTTTGTTGTGTTTCTTGAGCTCCCTTCATCTTCTTCAAGCTGTGTGTGTTTTTGTGCAGCCCTAATTCCAACAATTAGTACCAGAGTAGGTTGCATCCTCCTGGGCTTAGTCACTAGTAGCTCCAGTCTATGCATGCTCACTTTCTCCAATTTTTGTGAGCTTTGCTGATCGTCCACAGGTCGACAAATATTTTTGGATAGCTCCAAGAGATTGGTCTACTTAGATTTTTTATTTGTGCTCATTTTAGCCTCCATTTTCACTATAGGCACTACTATGCAGGCTATTTTGTCATTTTGGGCAAATTTTTTGTCAATTCCGTTTTTTGCATAGCAGGTCCCTTACAGTCTTCTATGGATAGGACATATTGTTCCCACTTTGTTTCTCCTCTTTTCGGGTAGTTTTCACATCAAGTGCAACATTTATTATGACTGACAACAACACAGATGTGTTCAAGATGTTTGCTGCTAAGGATAGATTGGATGGGGACAACTACCCTATGTGGGCTTATATGATGCAGCATGTTCTAGTGTTAAAGGGAATTTGGAACACTATGCAGGGCATTAATGAATGTCCTGATTTTGAGGATGTAGGCAATGTTGAGGATGTTGTAGGTTTTGGTGGCAAGATTGTTGCTACCAAAGCTGTTTTGCCTATGACTGAGCAATCTTGTTTGGATGTAAAATATGCACAGGCTCATGCATCGATTGCATTGTCTTTCAAGCACACTATGACTCCTCACATTCGTTTAGTAAAGTCTACAAAATAGGCTTGGCATATTCTGGTTGGTCTTTATGCAAGTTGCAAAGAGGCAAAAAATGCATTATTGCGTAAAGAGTTGGAGTTGAAGATTATGCATGAGAAAAATGATATGGACACTTTCCTTGCCGGTGTCAAAGATATCAATGAGCAACTTATTTCTACAGGAAAATTCATTTTTGATAGCTCCCTTATGCAGACTATTCTTGATGCTTTGCCACATTCGTAGTAGACTTTTTCTAGTACATGGAGACTTATGACCCAAGGAAATCCAGAAGTTGTCAAATATGATGCATTATGCATATTGTTGTTGCAAGAGTCACTTTCTAGAAAAAATAGGACTAGACAGAGTGCAGTTGAACAAGCCTTTATTGCTGCTCAAAGAAAAGGTGGTAGCAACAATGTAGCCACTTCTCATGGTTCTTCTATGAGTGGTAAATCACCTGTTCCTAATGCTTCTGCTAGCAGCAATTTGTCTAGGACTTTTGGTGAAAAGCACAAAAAGAAGATGAGTTGCCATTATTATAAAGCTAATGATCACTTGATCAAGAAGTGTCCTGAGTTGAAGGCCAAAGAGGCTGGTTTCGCTACAAATGATGGTTACACTACAAATGTATCTATTGTTGAGTCTTGTATGAAAGGAGATAGTGATGTTGATGCTGATGCAGAATGGGCTTTAGTGTAGAGTACATTGCTTCACATTCACATGTATGGTATTTTGACAATGGTGCTACAAAGCACATTACCTCACATCGTGATCTATTTACCTCTCTTGAGTCTGCCCTCATGGGAATTCAATCACTTGTGCCAGCAATGCCTCTTATCTAGTTCAGGGAGTTGGAAAGAATGTGTTTACTGCTTCAAATGGCAATTCTTTCACCCAGCTTATTGATACATTATATGTACCTGGGATAAAGAAGAATATTTTATCTGTATCTACACTTGCTAGACTTGGTCTTCGTCAAATTTGTGGATGATAGATGTACACTACATGATCTCAATTTTGGTGATGAAATTGTTGCATCTGGCATTTTATGTTGTGGGCTATATAGGCTCACTTTGTACGACAAGTGTGGGAAAAATTTTGCAAATGCAATTGTGGATTCTAAGGCTATTTCAATGCAAAACTTTGGCATGCACGTTTTGGGCATTTGAATTTTGCCAGTTTGCTACATTTACAAAAATTTGATATGGTTGCTTCTTTGCTGCCTCTTGAAGCACCTATCAAACATGTTTGTGAAGGTTGTATTTTGGGTAAGATGCTGCATCCAATGTTTCCAAAGGATGGTTTAGTTAGGTCCACATTCAAGTTGCAACTTTTCCATAGTGATGTTTGTGGGCCCATACAAACTCCGTCTTTGGGTAATTACCTTTACTTTGTGACCTTCATTGATGATTACTCCCTGCTTAAGGTGAAGTCCAAAGTGTCTTTGTGCTTCAAGAAAATTTTGGCTATGATTGAAAATGTATCAGATTGTACTATGGGCACCCTCCATTTTGATCAAGGGGGGGAGACTATGTCTCATGAATTTAATGCATTTTTGGCTAGTCGTGGGATAAAACACCAATGTACAATTCTGTATACACCTCAAAATAGTTTTTCCAAGAGGAAAAAGAGGTTCTATTACAAAATTGGCATGATGTATGGTCAAAAGTCAAGCTTCACCACAATAGAAAGCCTTCTATTGAGCACATGCATGCTTTTGGCTATTTGGCATATGCTTTGGTGCCAAAAATTCAACACAAAAAATTGGATGATAAGGTTGTCAAAAAATAAAATAAAATGTTGGTTATAGTGATAAAAGCAAAGGTTACATATTGTATCATCGGCAAACAAAGCGTATGTTGGTTTCACGAGTTGTTGTGTTTGTGGAAGATATTGTTCAACCCTTCCTGTCATGTACTAGAGATAGTATTGTAAGCTCATAGGACATTTATGACACTTTGTTGCATTTTTTTAGTGGTGGAAGTTTAAATGTAAATTCCAATGAGGCAAATGTACAGCCTATGGGGGTTTTTAAAAATTTTATAGATCAGCCTATTATTACTGATGCAGATGTACATGATGTACTTGATGAGGAAAGGGTTGAGAATGAGCAGGCTAGAGGTATGCCTAAATGGATGGTGCATACTTCATGTGACAATAAATTGGATGCACCTTTCTCTAGTCTCACTCATTTAGGTTCTTGTCATGCTTCTTATTCATAAGATTGTTTTGCTTTGGATGTGTCTAGTTTATGTGATGTTAAGGAACCTCTGTCTTTTGATGCAACATATAATTCAAAAAATTGGATGGCTATCATGCAATCAAAAAATATGATGAACTTATAGAAAATGACACATGGATTTTATGTGATTTGCCTCCTGATAAAAAGTCCATTAATATGAAGTAGGTTTACAAGTTGAAATACAAGCCAGATGGTGAGATTGATCGCTATAAGGCTTGACTTGTTGCAAAGGTTATGCACAACAAAAAGGCATAGATTATGAAGAGACTTTTTCTCCCACTTGTCGCATAACTAATGTGCATTGGCAACTCATTTTGGTTGGGATGTACATCAATCAGACATTGTTACTGTTTTCTTGAATGGCGACATATGTGAGGAAATTTATGTTACACAGTAGAGCGGTTTTGTCAAGAAAGGACAAGAGGATAAACTGTGCAAATGTAAGAAGCTTTGTATGGGTTGAAGCAATCTCCTCGTGCTTGGTATGAGAAGGCTAACACTCATTTGGTCAAACAAGGCTTTCATAACAGTCCAACAGAAAGCACATTATATGTGAAGTGTGAGGGTGATGTACTTCTCATTGTGGTTCATTCTGTGGATGAATTACTTGATCCACTGGAACAAATGAGAGACATATTGTTGAATTTAAGGTTGATTTGAATGCTATTTTCAAGATGAAAGATTTGGTATTGTTGCATCATTACTTGGGCATACACTTTAAGCACTTTGATGGTGGCATTGCCTTGTGTCAAACAAGTTACATATAGCATTGCTATGTAAGTTTGGACTTGAGTATTGCAAACCTATTGCCACTCCCATGGAAACAGGTTTGAAATCGACTCTTCATGATGTTGGTGATCCTGCGAATGTCACTCTTTACCAAAATAATGTAACGTGTGGGCAAGACAACTTCCATGAAAACCCCCGATCACGATCACGTAGTTTGGGTGGTTGAGAGACACCGTTGGGAAGATTTTTGTCAAAATGAGGCCAGATAGTGACCGTACATAGGTTGTGGGTGGCCAATTGCACATCGTGGTGCTTGATGGGGACCAAAATCCACCCTATGCCCCACAATACATAGGGGGCTATTTTGACCTGGCCAAAATGGTCCCCTACATGTTGTGGTACATAGGGAGTTTTTTGGCCCTCGTCAGGCACCGCGGTGCACCAACTTCCCTCTATGGCTTGTTTTGACAAAATCTTGTCGGATAGTATCTCCCAACCACCCGAACTGCATAATCGTGTTTGGCACTTAAGTTAAACAACTTGAGATGTACAATATATTACTATAAAAAGACAATGCAAATAACTAATTTTATATTGCATCAAATGGCAGAAATTTAGTCATTCACATTACATAAAAAGATTACAATTCTCAAAAGAGAGGTTACATGGGAATTATTATGGAGGCAACCCTCATTTTGCAAGTTGATAGCAAGGGTCAAATCTATGTTTTTAAAAGTGACCTTCTTTGCATGCACAATACATGAAATTCCATCTTGGAATAGTTGCACCAAAATATCCTTGAGGCGTCACGCATGGCTAATAGGACAACACCCTATATCCTTGTTATTGAATCATTGTATTCTTTGATAATCTCTCTCACCACTCAAGAGAAGGCCACTTTTGGAATGATAGGCTCAGTGCTCTTCTGATATTTTTTGATCTCCTGTGGAGCCACATTCTTGGCCTGCATCTCCATTTCTTTTGTGTTGTTGGTGACAATGGAGGAGCTAGTTGTCGAGCCCATTGAGGAGGGTCACTTTTGTATGTTTTCCTCCACTCCTCTTGGGCATGTTGCTCTTTGGGTGCCAACTTGTCTTTCTTCTTCTTGGCACATTTTTTTGCACGTTGTGGAAAATTCAAAGGCTTAGAGCTCCCAGCTGCACCTTGTTGGGTGGCTCGAACCCTATCTCCTACCGCCTTCTTCTTTGCCTCTACCCTTGATTGTAATTTTGCAAGGTGGGCTCTTTCTACGCCTGTGCCCTTTTCCACTCCTCTTATTGCCTTTGCCTTCTCTCCGTATCCTGCTTGTTTTTTTCTTCTCTCTTAGCGGGGAATACTTTTTGGCGAGCATTTTTTGGCAAGTGCTTTTTTGGAATCGATGAGAAAATTTCAAAAAGATTCTTTTCTTCTCTCAACCCTTCATTGAACCACTACTACTTGGTTTTGTTGAAGCTGTAGAGGAGTCACCTCCACCCCTAGGAGGAGTCTGCATTACTATTGCACCCATTTGTTCTTTTCCAACTGTATCCACTTGAAATCCTCCTTCAAGAAATATCTCAACTTATTCATATGATAGATTTGTTCCTAAACCGGCCAAATTGTTGGTGAAGGAGATGGTCTTGGATCTATGTCATGATCCACCACATAACAATGAATAACATGGCTAGGATAGAACTAGAACCATTGCCTAAGTAGCCCATTTGGATGTTTTCTATATCCCTCAAAAGATGTTGTAGGAGTCCCTTCACTACATGCCACTATATTTTGTCCACATGTTTTTCCACCATTGGGGGTGCCACTACATGCTATATGGCTGTCGAGAGGAGTTTTTGTAATTTCCCACATAGTTTCATTGACCTTTTGTTCCGGAAACAAACCTTTGCCTTGTCTTTAGAATTGTCACTCCCATCTACTGCCCCTGAATCCTCCCTGAAAATGATCTTCCTAGGCCTTCCACATGATGTGCGAGCACATGTTTTTGCATTGTACTCTAGTATATGTGTGAATTCATCCTCAACATCAATCACAATCAATGGCTCTTGCTTTTGCCAAACGGTTTCTTGGTCTCCTTCAAGAGGTGTGCGAGCCTTATATTTGGGTGTTCCAGATGTAGCCTCATTTACTACTCTTATCACTTGTGTTGGACTAGAGGAAACTCTCTCCTTGAGTCTCTCTCTAATGAAGAAGCCTTTCCAATATGTTTCCTTGAGAGTAAGAAACTACCTTCGTGCTTTGTATTACTGCATTCACCATATCTAAAATACTGCATCATACAATGAGATTTTTTTTTAAAAATCCCTCGCCTGCAAACTAGCTCGCATGCTTTTTTTTTGCCAAGTTGGTTCTTCGAGTGTTTGCCCCATGACTACTTCTCTCTACTACTACCATGATGCTCCAGCAATGTGCAATACTCACCTCCCACCAACTCAACCAAGAGTCAATTTTGGGGATGTTCTTATCCATGCAATGTCCATTGTGTTGGAATTAGGGTTTCAAGAAAACACACATAGCTTGGAGAAGACAAAGGAAGCTCAAGGCACACAACAGAGAGTGTATTACTTAGTGTGCAATGGAAAGTTATATAGACCTAGAGTGATGGGCGTATATACAATGCACGGGGGAATAAACCTCCTAGTGAGAGAAAAAATGTCTCGACGGTCCTAAGTGTGTTCACACATATCACTACCACATGTATACGGTAACAAATGCCCCTTGGGAGTGATTCTATGAATGAGAGCTGGCACATAAAGTATAGGGAAGTGACATGCCTTAAGGAATTGATCAGTCCATAAAGGGGAGTAAGCCCAAATCTTTTTGGGAAGCTTCCAACTTTTCATAAGGCAATGCCTTTGTGAAAAGATTTGCAAGGTTATCGTGTGTTGGCACATAATCCAAGTTGATCTCTCCTACTAAGAGCCTCTCCCTAACATAGTGGTAATGCACATCAATGTGCTTTGTGTGAGCATGAAAAATTGGTTTCCTGGCAACTGCCAATGCACTCTGGCTATCAGTGTACATAGTGTTGGTAGTGTCCTTTTCAACACCCAAATCAGCCAAAAGGTATCTGAGCCATACACACTCAACCGCAACTGTGAAACTGCACTGTACTCAGCCTCACAATTAGAATTGTCCACAGTAGATTGCTTCTTGCTCAACCATGAGATACATGAATTGCCAAGCATGAAACAAAAACCACTGGTGGGTACAATAGTAATCACAATATTTTCAATTTCCTAAACTGAATAAGAGGCATTTTTGGCACAAGTGATTGAATGCCCATAAGGGATAGACTCAAGAGAGGTAAAAAAATCACGATTGGAGGTAATGTGCTTTGTAGCACCACTATCAAAATACCACACATGTGAATCTGCAACAACTGACATGCATGCACCATGGACAGAAGGATCATAATTGCACTCTACACTTAAGCCCATTCTGCATCAACATCAGCATCATTGTCTCCTTTCATAGAAGACCCAACAATATCTACATTTTTAGTGGAACCAACCTCTTTGTTCTTAGCCTCTTTGGCCTTCAACTTAGGACATTGCTTAATCAAGTGATCATTAGCTTTACAATAATGGCAACATATCTTCTTTTTGTGCTTTTCACAAAAATTCCCAAACAGATTGATGCCAGCAAAAGCATTAGGAACATGTTGTATGCACTTTATAGGTGGTGTGATTTGCTCCCGCAAACAACTCCTCTATGTGTGTGTGTGTGTGTGTGTGTGTGTGTGTGTGTGTGTGTGTGTTTTCTCTCATCTCCCTACACTTAGGCCTAAAGGACTTTAACACTAACCTTTGGAGGTTTTTAGTGAAGCTTACCCTAAGGTCATTTCAAGCTTCATTAGGTTCACATTTCTCTTTGGTTGACTTTCTCTCTCCTTGGTCCCTTATTAGATAAGTCTAGCAACACACATATTGATATGCTAACTCTTGGTCTCTGAATCTCCCCATTTCAAATGGCCAATTTAAGATGAGAAAGTTAGAGATTAAATTTTGTGACATTACCTCTCCCTTGAAATCATAGTCTTCCTTGACTATGAGGTAAGGAAGATAAAGCATAGTCACTAGTGCATGGTTTCCTTGTGGGTAGAGGATCCATTTTAACTTGGAGAGATATTTCTGAAATGGACGACTAGTCCATTTGGTGCTTGGGAGACTTAGCTTCTACAATCATGTCTACTCTATAGTCCATATCAATACTCCAAAATAGATTGACAAGTTATACTTGGTGGTTGGGAGACGTAGTCACCACAAACATGATAATAAGCATACATACCTTAAACTTTCTGCACAATAAGAGAAAGAGAGTCATATAAGACAAAAACTTTATACATTTACATGTGCTTACTCAAGTGAGTCATTGTAAGCCTTAACAAGGTGCGTACTAACCTTAAGTTGAATTCCTTGCATCCATCTAGCACATTCAAAAGGATAATTTTTGAATTTAATAAGATACCTTTGGATAATCTTACCATCTTGCAAAACCTTGTCTTCATGTCATAGGATAGACTTGAGTTGGAATACCTTTTCTTGACCTTCAAATTTTCTTCATTGTAAGAGAAGTATGTCAAGGACATTCAACAAGTCCAAGTGGAAGCCAATGAGAAGACCAAGCAGCACAACAAGGAATATTGAAGCTCAAACAAAAATTAGACCAACAAAAACCGAAGCAAGAGCAGTGGTTGGTCAAATATGTTCAACTATAACACATTGCACATAATATGTGCTATCAAATCGATCATCTCACACACATTCCTCTTGGATTCCACATTCACAAATGCAAGAGATAGGCGATGTCCATTCTATCTTTAGGTGGTGGAGCTCAAAAGAAACATATCCATCAAACTACAAAAGGACAAGGGTGCACGCTTTTGACATGTATTCAATAATTTTTTCAGGTTACTAAAACAAGCATTTGGCTTGAATGATGATAGGAATTGATTCCAATGCTCAAGCAGTAGGACGTACTATACTGCAACACATTGTCAAGCCAAAGGATCTTGTGGAGCTATTGGATGACCCATCCAATGCTAGCATTACCAAAGTTTTGCACACAAGTATTTTAGTGAATAAAAGAACATTCACTACAAGAGGTACTTCACATTAGCGACGCTCAAAAGTGAAAATCCACGGTGTCACTATCAGTGCCGCTATGGAACATCGCTATTCTATTTGTTACATAGTGACACGACAAGGGTAGAAAATAAACCGAGAGCTCCAGAAACTCAGATCTCAGATCTAAGTTTTTGATGCTCAAGCAAAGAGGTAACCCGCGCTCTCCCTCTCTCTCTCTCTCTCTCTTTCTTCGCCATACACACACACACACATATACACGAGGAGAGGAACAAGAGCCAGGTATGCTCCTTCCCTCTCCTCTCTCTGATGTTCCCTTCCACTCTTTCTCTCTCTCTCCCTCTCTCTCTCTCTTACACACACACACACACGCATTGTGTCTGAGAGAGAGAGAGAGAGAGAGAGAGAGAGAGAGAGAGAGAGAGAGAGAGAGAGAGAGAGAAAGTAAAGAGAGAGAAATATATAAAACTATAATGTACCCAACATTTTTCAATAAAAGTATTTCATTTACTTTGCAAATATTTGAGGTTTGCATTTTATTAAGTCAAAGGGCATTCTAATGGAATGATTGGATCAAAAATTGGACTTTAGAACTATTAATTATGACTCTTATTCACTTGGAAACAATAAGGTTGATGAGAAACTTAAGCCTCAAGGTTGTATCTAGAGATAAGAGTTGACTCTTGGGAAAGAAGGAGTAATTTTAGGAAAGGGGGAGTATTTTTAGGAAAAAAAGAGAAGGGAGTTAAGTTTAGAGTTCTTGTCTTGGAGCTCAAGCTTCTTCTAAAATTGGAGAACTAAAATCGTGCATCGGAATCCGTGTAAGCACAAAAGAAAGGAAGCCACGAATGTACACGACTTTATCCCACCATTCTTAGCACTCCCCTAAGGCCTATATAAAGGACCTTTCTCCTCTCACTTTGAACACACACGCCGGAGGGAGCCTCTCTCCCTCAACCTCTCACCTTCAAGCAATCTCCATCTCCAACCGTCGACGTGCCGTCTCCCGATTTGTGAACACACAATCTCTCTCTCCAACAACGTGCTTTTATTTTCTCTATTCCAAAGCATGGCTCTGAAGCGTGTAACACGAAGTTCTAAGGACGCCCATGCCGTTGCACCACCAAGGAAGGTGGGAAGGAAGGTGTCTACTCCGAACGTATCTCATGTGGAAGCATCAACCGAAGAAGAAGTCGAAGCCGTCCAACCTGCAGCACAGGAGTTAGCCTCATGCGCTCCAAATCCGGTAAGACAAATTTACAATTCTGCATTGCTGTTCGTGTTTGACTTGGGAAGCCAAGCATAGGGAACCCCTTAAACCATCTGAGAAACGTGATTCTATCACAAGAAACAAGCATATGTTTTCATAGATTAGTGAAAGGACTGTTTGATAAATTATCATTGTTTGTTGAATTGTTATTGCTTAACAAATTGTTATTGTTTGATAAGTGGATTCTGATTGATATGAAGAATTGGTTGACCATGTTTGAAGAATCATTTAAAGAGAAGAATTGTTGAAAGAATATTTTTTGTTTCTCGCTGGTAGCAAGATGATTCCGCGGTTAGCGGAGATTAAGCTGAGGTTATCGGCTCTCTTTTGTTCGTCGCTACGGTTAGCGGGATGCCTCGCGGGTAGCAAGATGCCTCGCGGGTAGCGAGATGCCTCGCAGTTAGCGAGATGCCTTGTGGGTAGCGGGATGCCTCGCGGTTAGCAAGATGCCTCGCGGTTAGCGAGATGGGAAGGTTGCGTAATTCGCGGCGGTTAGCAAATAAATTCTTTGCAAAGGCTAGTTGGTTAGACAAAGGAAGTCCGCGGGTAGCTGTCTTCATTAGGCCTTGTTTGAATTGTTTTGGTATTGTTTGAAGGGATGTATAAAAGAACCTGTGTTTGGAATTAATTAAGGAACACTGTTTGTATATGTAAAACAGTGTGGTAAAAAGTGTGAGTGTGGGGTGGAAAGTGGAGGGTGGCTCAGGTTGCCACTCAAGGATGGGTGGTCTCGATTAGTCAAGAAACTCTCCACTCCTTCTTATTAAAAGAAGTGAAATTAAAGACTCATTGTGCCAAAAGTCGAGATGGCCCAGATCTACGTGACACAAGATTACTGTCTAGTTTAGAATAAGTCTCATATCGTGTTTATGGTTTATGGATGGCGGCCGTGCCTCTTAAACGTGGGGAGAAAGGCGTTGTTTATGGATTCTAAATATGTCAATGGGATTTCATCTTTATGTTAGGAAACATCTTCATTGGAATCCTAAATTTATCGACCTGGATTTTGGTGTATGACCCTTATAACCACGTAAATGATGGATAGAGGCTTCCTCTCTTCTATTGCTCGTATCTCTACTTTGTGGAAACAGAGTAGGGTGTCGTCAATGGAAAAGGAGAATAAAGGAAGGCCATCTATCAAAGTCGTCCCAATCTTCTTGGGGTTGGGGACCTCACAAAAACACACACACACACACACACAGAGAGAGAGAGAGAGAGAGAGAGAGAGAGAGAGAAAATAAAGAGAAAGAGAAAGAGGGAGAGTAAAAATCAAAGAGAGAGAGAGAGAGGGGAAGACGAAAGAGAGAGGTAAGGGGAGAAAACAGAGAGAGAGAGAGAGAGAGAGAGAGAGAGAGAGAGAGAGATATTAGGTTAAGATTTAAATTAGATTAGGTTAGATTACATTTAGATTTATGTTTATGTTGAGTTTAAGATTAGGTTAGATTTAGATTTATGCTAGATTAAGATTAGGTTAGATTTAAAATTAGGACAGTACTAGAGATTAGCTAGCTATATTAAATTTAAGTTAGATTACATTTAGGTTTAGGATTTAAGATTGGATTAGATTTAGGTTTATGTTGATTTTAATATTAGATTAAATTTAGGTTTAAGATTAAGACAAGATTTAAGATTAACTATATTAAATTTAGATTTAAGTTAGATTACGTTTAGGTTTAGGTTAGATATAAGATTAGATTAGATTTAGGTTTATTTTGAATTTAAGATTAGATTAGATCTAGATTTATGTTCAATTTAAGATTAGATTAGATTTCGGTTAGATTTTAGTGCATGTCAATGAAGGCGCACTTTGTCCAAAGAGCAAACACTAGTTACACAACAATATGTATATTCCCATCAGAATCTGACACCTATAACTCACACACTAACCATGTGCAATTAGCCGTGAATCACCACATGCTCAATTAGGTTAGATTTAAGATTAGATTTTGGATTTATTTTTTATATTAGAGTCTACCTTCGGGATTACGGTAAAAAAATTAGAGTTAGGCGAACGGTGATCCCTCTCTTCCTCTCTACAGATGCGACCTTAAGTTGGAAAGCTTTCAACGGCATGATACTCAGATTGGAGGCCAACATGTAATCTGCTAAGTAATCCCTTGAACAAAGATCTGTTGTGAAGAGATGTTAAGATGCTAGGAATTGCTACAGTTAGAGAAGAGGCAAAGGGGTTTTGTCCCCTACATGCACTATCATGTAGACGTGGGTGTGTAGATTTCTCGTGCCCACAAATATAGGCATTGACCAATAAAGATGAGATTCTAACCCGATGCTTCTGATCTCCGTGCACCTCTAGACCGAGGTGTGCGGGAATTGGACATGACTAGAGAATGTGAGGTAGTTTACAGTGTGAACAAAGAGAGAGAGAGAGAGAGAGAGAGAGAGAGAGAGAGAGAGAGAGAGAGAGAGAGAGAGAGAGAGAAACGATAGAGGATGTCAATACAAGATTAAATTTATGTCTAGGTTATAAGGTTTTTACCTTCATTATGAGTAGTGACGAGGATGTGGGGCCGTCCAACTAGAACACCTATCTCTCAACAAGGATCTTAAGTCCTTGTAATCAATGCAAGCATGATATGCGACGGACAAGATGTGTTTCTTTGCAGCACATTTGCAAATTTGGCAAGTTCAATCTATCTATTATAGATCGAGTTGTTGCCGATTATAACTCGTCGGACTCTGATGCTGGCCAACAGGCAGCAATCTTGCAACCCAATAGACGTGTTCGTAGGCGCTTTAGTCAAGCAGCATACATGAGGCCACAAGATGTAGCTCTGACAGCTCGGAGGATGATCATGCAGACCACATTCCCAACGAGACAATGTTTGAGCCTGAGATCAATGAAATGATCGAGACGATCATGGATTCAGAAAGGCTTATCTATGATGATATGAAAAGTGAAGCCGATATGCCATTGTATGATGGAGCACGTGTGTCTAGATTGAAGGCGCTCCTGGTTCTTCTCAACATGCAGGCAAAGTTTGGATGGAGTGACACTAGCATCACAGTGCTTTTCAGGTGATCTATTACAATGTGTTTACGTTAATAAAAAACTCTAGATGTGTAATGATCTGATAGATTACTTACACAAGTTCACCGGATTTTTTCGTTGTGTAGATTACTCAAAGAGAACATACTGCCAGCTAATAATGTGATGCCAGATTCCAAAGAGGAAGCAAGAAAGATCTTGAAAAAATTGGGAATGGATTACAATTCAATTCACGTTTGTCCTAACGACTGCATTCTTTTCAGAGGGGAATACATAGACATGGAGAAGTGTCCGAAATGTGATTCTGAGAGATATCGAGTAGATCTCCACGGAAAAAAAATTCCACAAAAGGTTTTGCGACATTTTCCTCGCATCAAGCATTTCTTCGAATGTAAGTCCATGGCCGCCCTAGCATCATGGCATGAGGAGAATAAATCTTCGGATAGTGTGCAACGGATTCCTGCAAATTCTGCTGCCTAGAAACATATAGACAAAACATGGCCGGATTTTTACAGGGAAGCTCAAATTTGTGCCTAGGCCTAGCTATGGATGGTGTAAATCCCTTTGGTCAAAGATCAACATCTTACAGTGTATGGCCCGTTGTCATCGTCAACTATAACATTCCCCCGTGGTTGACTACCAAGAAGGGGCACATGTGGCTAATCTTGATTGTGCTTGGGCGGTATAAAGTGAAGAATATGGATGTGTATCTTCTTCCACTATTGGAAGAGCTACAATAATTGTGGATTGGCATAGAAGTGGTGGATATGAGCTGACACACAGGTCGATGGAATGCTTTGATAAGAGGCATTCTAATGTGGACCATGCATGACTATCCCGGACTAACAGAATGCTCAGGTGATTTACACTCAAACTCAAACACTGTAAATCTTGGTTTTTCTCAAGCTTATCTATTGTCATGTGTATACATGAAGGGCTTCAAACAAGCGGATACAAAGCATGTGTCACATGTGAACCTAGACTGAATGCACGTCGAGCGCCCTCATTGAAGAAGTAAATCTACGAAGGTCATCAAGCGTATCTTCCGAAGAATCATGTGTTACGCGACGGCTTTTTGGGAAGAGAGCCACCAAGGATGTCTACACAAGCATGGTTAGAGTAAAAGGAGATGTGTGATGACGGTTTGTCCCTAGGGATGAAGGTACAAGTTACCATATTGGCCCCGACTCATGATCAATCACTTGCTCAATCTAATGCACATATTCAAGAATGTGGGCAATCTACTATGAGACCGTCTGACCGGTAAGAAAGATACTTTGGGAGCCAGGGTTGACCTTAGAAATGTGGATCATATGGAGCAATATTGGTTGTAGACAGCATCCAATGGACCGATAGAACTCCTAAAGTGCCATGGATTTTCACAGGAGCCCAAGAATGTAAAGTAAAAGAGACCATTCAATCTGTGCGGACCCCCACTAGTGTAATGCACTCGCTTGGAACGTGTTTCACTAAAGAAGGAAAGCTTACCGGCTTGAAGTCACACGACTGGCATAAAATGTGTCAGGTATGTTTGAAGTGGAATATATCATAGTGGGAGCTGTGTACCAAATTTGTGTGTGGACTTTAATATCATTGTTAGATGTGTTTTGCAGTTTATTTTACCAGTGGCCATTGAGGGATGTTTGTCTCTTGACATCTGTAACACAATCTACAAACTTGTGAAGTTGGTGCAATGGATCTCACAAAAGGAGATCAATGTAGACTCCATACCATTCACCAAAGTAAATGGTGCGGAGGTTGTGTGCATGTTTGAGAAACACTTTCCTACTACCATACTAACCCTTCAGGTGCATCTTCTTGTTCACATAGTTAATGAGGTGGAAATAGCTGGCACAGTACATTCCAGATGGATGTTCTTTTAGAACGTTTCATGAAACACTTAAGGGATATGTTCATCAGAAGGCATATTCGGAAGGTAGCATGGCAGAAGGTTGGCTGGTATTAGAGTCCCTAGTTTACATTGGAGAGTGGCTAGAGCGATTTGATAAAGCCCGGGACACGCTATGGAGAACCATAGATGATGAGCGTATATCTGGAATTTTCATGTGAAATCTCGGTGTTGAGAAGAAGACGACGGAAGATCTAGAGGCTAAAATCAATTGATTTTGCATGCTTCACAATCTAGTGATGCAAAAGTGGATTTCACAATACGAGGATGCAAAGCAAGAGCGACAAAGGGGATGGATCAAGTGGAGACGGGGAAGACGACCACCAATGCATTATCTGGCGGGTCTAGAGAGCCTATCAACATTCATGAGCTTAAGATGGTTGCACACCAATTGAAAAGCGCACAACAGTGCGGTGAAGAAGTGATTGAGGAGGAGTGAAAGTACTCTCGGGGTTGCGCGACCAAGGTAAGTTTGCAATGTACGACTAGTGACTTTCTAGGTGTTTGAACGGCCACTCATAATCTTTGTTGGTTGTAGTATAGGTCATACACACTAACATGGTTTAAAGGTCAATATTTTAGGGTGGAACGAATCGACAAAAAGCGTTTTACTCAAGATTGTGGAATCATGGCAAAATTTGAACAGTCTAGTCAACGGCGGTTCTCTGATGCAGATCCTGTGGTGGCGGAACTCACTTACTTTGGCACGCTTCAAGAGATTTTGAGGATCGATTATAGAGGATTTTTTTATTGACTTGTTTGACGTGCAATGGTTCAAGATGAACATGGAGGGTCGCAACGCTACTGTGCGCAGAGGAGAGTCTGGTTTCCTTGAAGTGGATTCAACTAAAAAATGGACCGACCTAAGAGACACTTTCGTACTATCCGAGCATTGTGAACAAGTAAGTTATGTGCTTGGAAGTTATCCAATTTTAGAAGTTATGTATTTGTAAGCTCTCATGTAAGTTATGTGGCTCTGGCAGGTGATATTTCATCCTACAAAGTCTGCATCAAACTGGTGCTACGTCATAGAGGTAGCCCCTCGTAGTGCACAGACATATGAGGGCTATCATGTGCCAATCACAGTGGAATCAATGGAGGAGATTGGAGAAGATGCTCAGTCAGAAGCCACTGAGGTGGTGCCAGACGAGCATCAAGCTGCTACTCTCTATGGGGTGCATGCAGAGGATCTACAAAATGAAATGGAGGACATCTACCTAAACGGAGAGCTCTATGTAGATATAGAGAGTTATGTTGAGCTATGCGAGGATGAGAGAGAGACCTCTTAAAGCCATAATTATTGTATTTGAACAATTTTGCTCCGTTTTATAATATATATTATATTCACGTGGTTATACTTGAGAAATTTAAATTGTGTTTAATTGTCATTGTGTACACTCCAAATATGTATGCTCCAGGTATGTTCTCACAAGCAGGGACACTCCTCGGTGTGTTGTGAAAGTCTGATATGCTGATGAGCATTGTGCCCCAAGTGCGATGGAGACTAAGGCTGCAATTGCGAAGGAGGTGATCCGTCTCTGCTTATAGATGCTACTCGTCCCTCCACTAGATCTAGTTGATTGGATGAAAGAGACGCTAAGAAGCACTACTACTACTTCTTAACATCTCTTTCACCCGATCAACTAGATCTAGTGGAGGGGCAAGCAACATCTATGAGCAGAGACGGATCACCTCCTTCGCGATTGCAGCCTCAGTCTCCATCGCACTTGGAGCGCAGTGCTTTTACAAGATACGTAGAATGCACACGGGAGGCAAATTCACAAGAACTTCACAGGAATCTCTCTACACAGGAATCCCTTCCCCTTTATGAGTCCTCTCTCTCTCTCTCTCTCTCTCTCTCTCTCTCTCTCTACTTGTCCATGTTTTCTTCTCCATTCAATATTACGATTAAATGTTCGTGTGTTTAATGCAGATATGGATGATGATGAGTTTCTTTCTTCTTTGTCACCCCAGCAGAGGTAGTGGTACGAGGATCATCGTCGCTCTGGAGCACCATCACGTCATTCTACTCTTCAATGTCTCCCTCTGTTTCGGAGCATTCAACATGCTCCAAAGCTTCGGTGTTGACAAGACGATCTTCACACTCGTCTAGGCACCGACGCTCTAGTGGTGGCGGCGGTGGTTGTTGTGGGGATGACACCATTGATACCTTGACACCGCCTCGTGTTCGATGAGGCTCTTTACCTTCCCCTTCTTTGCCCGCCCCCACACCAGCCACGGCATCACCATCTACGCTAGGTTTTGCACAGCTATCGGCCGTTCTTGGCTACACACCACTACCTACTTCTCCGGGAGTCACCCCAATCAACACTCCTCGCATAGGGGCCCAGACTCCAGTGGAGACACCTGACATCCATACCCCATTGACACGCTACTAGAGACCCCTGCTAGGACACCCAGGTTCACCATCACAGGCAAGAGGGCTTGCCTTACTCCGTCAACTTCAGCGGCGGCATATCTTGGATGATGAAGGCAAGAAGGTGATCTTGCGCATGTGCGGTCTTTGCTCTTAGGTGTTTAGACACTACATACTAAACACCTGGAATGAAGTACCAAGTGAATTAAAAGACAAAGTCATCAACACACTGCATGACGAGTTTCGCGTGTCAACACGGGATGACCGCTTTAATGAAAACCTAATGAAGGTTCGAATGCGTGAATACTGCAAGCACAAGCGTTTTGAAGTGCAAAAAGTAGTAAAGTATGGGTGGAACAGGCCAGATTGGTGGCCAAAGAAGATTGGAAGGATGCCAAGCAAGTAGCGCGCGAGAATCCTGACAAGTGGAAGCAACAAAAGGAGGCAGCCAAAGCACGAGTAGAAGCAGGGAGCTCACACCACTTGGGGAGTGACGAGTGGGCATCATTTGAGGCCGATTTTGTAAGTGTTTTTGCATTGCTCTTTACGTTTGGTAGTTACATATATTTCTACTTTTAAATTTTAACATAATGGATTCTTTGTATGTTTTGAACAGTGGTCGATGACAGGACGTGACCCCACATAGTACGAGCACGAGTACGCAGGCAAAAAGGGCTTAAACGCCCTGATGTGGACATTCTGAGTTCTCGCGTGGCATGGTTAGTATTGGGCTTTACTCTTTTCTATTTTTTGTATTGTTTTGTAAACTATATGTCTCTACTTACAGAAAGCTATCTTATTGTTTTTTTTGCAGAACCCGACAGATATGCCGCTTGGACGCGATGAGACATCTGATTAGACGACGTAAGTCTAGCCGTAGCTAGATAGAATTAGTTTCCTTTTGTCATAGCATAGTATCATGAGATGATGTGTATACGTCTTTTTGTAATTATTGGAAAACCATGTATATTTTCTCGATGGTGTTGTAACTCGTACATTTGCAAAGCTTAACAATCAAGTGATTTTGCCTATGATGTGTACAATTGTCATTGATTTACTTTCATCAATTTACTTTTGTCAGTTTTGTATCTTTATTCTGCAAACAATACTATGGATGATGGAGTTAATGGTTATATTTTCTTGTGGGTGACTACTTTGGGTCTATACCTAAGCTTGCACTTTCTTTCAAAGGTGAATCTGGGCTTATCTTGGATTCATTTAGGTTTACTCTATTATTGAAACATTCAATATGGTTGATGGGTGGTAGGGGATTTAATGCCCTGCCACCAAAAATTTTTACTCTCGGGCATCGCTATATAAGGCTCTACAACGTCACTATAGATAGCCTGTAAGCGTCGCTATTGGCATCACTATATAGCGATGGTTTTAGCGATGCTCATAGCAATGTTTCTGTATCGATGCTATTAGCAACGGTCTTAGTGATGCCGGGGAGTATAAAAACCCAATGTATTTCGGTCACTAAAAACGTCACAAGTGCACACAACCTCTTGTAGTGATTGTGTCACCTCAAGAGATGATGGAGGTAAGTGATAGTGTAGGAATAAGTTTTAAAGCTTACAAAGTCTTGTATAGAAAGTTCCATTACGCTAGGACATAGGGAAAAGGGGATATTCAGATTTCTATCGACACCTTATAATGTGAGCCTTGTGGAAGAAACATGCCAATAATGATGTTTCCAGCATATTAAGTGGATGTCAATATGTGGATGATGACATGCCCATGGAAGACAGCAAATCCTTCAACTACAATGCATACAACAATGTGTACTTGACTTGTTGAAGCTCTTGGAGTCAATGATTGGGTGATGATCAGTAGGTTTTATGGGTTGACATAGGAAAAGTGTGATGGTAGAGTTAGCTTCATTATTAAACTTGTTGAGTGCCAAATTATGAAAGTTCAACATCCTTAAAGGGTAAGCATTATTTTGAGTAACATGGGCTTGGTGGGCCTCAATGTTGAGCCAATGCCAACAAGAAGAGAAACACGTATTTTGGGATTTAATCAGAGAAGAATATTTGGTGGCTTGCATCTTTTCATCTCTCCCATGAGACACGTGACCCCCTAATTGATATTTCAATTACATGTCAATTGTTGTCATCATTCGGCAACAATATTGCAGGTTTCAACAAGTTTGGATACCTTCCAAGTTGAATGGCATTTGGTAGGAGACTTGAAAACTTTCAAGTGTATACTAGGGTGCGAGCAAAGTGGGATGACCCTCTTTTCATGCATTTTTTGTTGCCACAGTAAAGTCTTGATGATCATCAAAGGCAAGGGTGTAAATGTTGGAATTAGGGTTGCAAAGAAATGCACAAAGCTTGGAGAAGACGAAGGAAGCCCAAGGCACACAAATGAGAGTGTGGTACTTAGTGTGCAATAGAAGATACATAGCCCTAGAGTGATGGGCGTATATACAATTCACGAGGGAAAAACCTCTTAGAGAGGGAAAAAATGCCTCAGCGGTCCTAGTGTGTTCACACACATCACTACCAAATGTATATGATGGTAATAAATCCCCCCTGGAGTGATGCGGTGAACGAGAGCTGGTACATGAGTAAAGGGAAGTGCCATGCCATGAGGACATGATTAGTCCACAAAGGGGAGTAAGCCCAAAGCTTTGTGGAAAGCTTTGAGCTTCTCACAAGAAAATGCCTTTGTGAAAAGATCTACAAGGTTGTCTTGTGTCGGCACATAAGCCAAACTAATCTCTCCTGCTCAGAGCCTCTCCCTGACATAGGGGTAATTCACCTCAATGTGCTTTGTGCGAGCATGAAAAATTGGGTTCCTCGCAATTGCCAATGCACTCTGACTGCTAGTGTAGATAGTGTTGGCAATGTCCTATCCAACACCCAAATCAGCCATACGGCGTCTGAGCCATACACACTCAATCATAGCTGTGAAGACTGCCCTGTACTCAGCCTCACAACTTGAAGTGGCCACAGTAGGTTGCTTCTTGCTCAACCATGATATACATGAACTGCCAAGCATGAAACAAAAACCACTTGTGGACACTTGCATGTCAAAAAAACCAACCCAATCTAAGTCCGAAAAAGCATGTAAGTCTGGCGGCAATGATCCCCCCTTGAGATAAAACAAGCCAAGATGTAAAGTGCCACTAAGGTAGCAAAAAATCCTCTTGACAGCCTGCCAATGCTTAGATCCTAGGCTATGCATAAATCTGCTAACCTATGAGACTGCAAATTGAATATCCGACCTCGTGTTGCATACATAAATGAGGCATCCAACAATAGTTTGGTAAAGAGTGACATCTGCAGGTTCACCAGCATCATGAAGACTCAATTTCAAACCTGTTTCCATGGGAGTGGCAATAGGTTTGCAATCCTCAAGTCCAAACTTACATAGCAAATTCTCTATGTAAATTTTCTTACACAAGGCAATACAACCATCACACTACTTAAACTGTATACCCAAGTAATGATGCAACATCCCCAAATCTTTCATCTTGACAATAGCATTCAAATCAGCCTTAAATTCAGCAATATGTCTCTCATTTGGTCCAGTGATCAGAAAATCATCGACATAAAGAACCACAATGAGAAGTCCATCACCCTCATGCTTTACATAGGATGTGCTTTCCATTGGACTGTTACGAAAGCCTTGTTTAACCAAATGAGTGTCAGCTTTCTCATACCAAGCACGAGGAGATTGCTTCAACCCATACAAAGCCTTCTTACATTTGCACACTTTGTCCTCTTGTCCTTTCTTGACAAACCCCCGAGGCTGCGTTACATAAACTTCCTCAAATATGTCACCATTCAAGAAAGCAGTAACAATGTCTGATTGATGTACATCCCAACCAAAATAAGTTGCCAATGCACATAGAAAACACATAGTAGTCATACGACAAGTGGGAGCAAAAGCCTCTTCATAATCTATGCCTTTTTGATGTGCATAACCCTTTGCAACAAGTCAAGCCTTATGGCAATCGATCTCACCATCCGGCTTGCATTTCAACTTGTACACCCACTTCGTACCAATGGACTTTTTGCCAGACGGCAAATCACATAAAATCCATGTGTCATTTTCTATAAGTGCATCATATTTTGATTGCATGGCAGCCATCCAATTTTTTGAATTCTGTGCTTCATCAAAAGACAAAGGTTCCTCAACATCATGTAAGCTAGACACAGCCAAAGCAATCTGATCATAAGATGCATGGCTAGAGCCTGAATGAGTACGACTAGACAAAGGTGCATCCAATTTACTGTCACGCAATGTATGCACCAGCCATTTTGGCATACCTCTAGCCTACTCATTTTCAGCCCTTTCCACATCAAGTACATCATGTACATCTGCATCAGTAATAGGCTGATCTGTAACATTTTCAAAAAACCCCCATAGGCTGTACATTTCCCTCATTGGAATTTACATTCGTATTTCCACCATTGAAAAGAAACAACAAAGTGTCATAAATGTAACCACGATAGCTTTGCCGCTCCAAGGACCTTCGTGAAGATATCTGCAACCTCCTCATTTGTCGCCATGTACTCTAGGTCGATGTTGCCTGCTAATACCCTCTCTTTGATGAAGTGGTAGTGCACCTCAATGTGCTTTGTCTTGGCATAAAACACTAGGTTTGTTGCCAATTGTATGCTACTCAGGTTGTCATAATAAATGACAACCAACCTTTGTACCTATACTCCAAAGTCGTGAAGTAGCAATCCCAACCATGCTACCTCACATGCCACCACTGCAGCACCCTTGTACTCTTCCTTTGTACTCAAAATAGAAATCGTAGGTTGCTTCTTGCTGCTCCAAATGATAGCAGCACTCCCAAGTGAGAACATGAATCCGCTGGTATACTTGCGATCGTATGTACTACTAGCCCTATACGCATTAGTGTAGCCATAGAGATGCAACTCCACATCATCCCTATAAAAGAGTGCGTAATCCAAAGTAGCACTCACATAATGCAAAGTGTGCCTCACTGCATCCAAGTGTGGTTTTTTGGGAGACCTTATAAACTCACCAATCCAACTGTGTAGCTCAAGTGTGGAGGTGAGATAGTCAAGTAGATCAAGCTAGGAGGGGAACCATGGATTTTCCTATCAATTATGCTAGTAGGCAATTGAATACGGCTTAAAAAATTTACATTCATGAGAGAGAGAGAGAGAGAGAGAGAGAGAGAGAGAGAGAGAGAGAGAGAGAGAGAGAGAGAGAGAGAGAGAGAGAGAGAGAGAGAGAGCCTCATAATGATTTATGCTATCAAAGTTTTTAGACATTACATATTGGAAAATAAGTTTGTGTTCTTTGTGGATCACTAGGCCCTGTAATACATGTAGAATAGTGAGATGGTTCATCATCTTACTAGAGTTTGACTTTACAGTGGTTATTAAGAAGGGCACCACACATCAGAGAGCTGATCACTTATTAATGATCACCTTAGGGGAACCTCTCAAAGGAGTGGATGATGATTTGTTAGATGCTTATTTGTTCTCCATAGAGATGATACCATGATGGTTAGAGGACCTAGTCACTTTGATGACTATAACACAAGTAGACTCACAGATTTCACTTTCTATAACATTAAATCTAATTGAGAAATGGACTATATATTAGTTGTTAGCAAGGAGATTGTATCAAAAAGCAAAGGTGGATTTCTAATCTTGTGCATAAGCCCTAAAGAACAAGCCAACTGCCTAAATCAAGCCCATATGACTCTAAGTTCGATCCATTTTGCTAAAGACCAAATTTTGAGAAGACTTACCTGGTTAGAGGCTAACTTGCTAACTATGAAAAGGGATGTTCACTCTTATATAGAAGTTAGAACAATGCTCCCAATGCAAAAAGAGGGCAGCTATCCCTTATGCTACTTTATTACTGGTATATCCATTGTACCAAAATGGAGCAAATATTTGGTGAACTACTTGAAAAATTAACGATTTCTTGAAGATATGAGCAAACGCTCTACCAAAGGGCAATAAAAAAAAAAGACAATGAATCATACCATGATTGAACAATAATTGTACCAACAAGGGATGGATGGACAACTAAGACTATATCCGAAGTGCAAAACAGACCGTGTCGCCTCTACATCAAGACTATGCACGATGGCCTCATCATGGGAGGTACACAATAGGGGGACCACCTAGCAAGATATGCGGCTAGGACACATACATATACACAATCAAACATGCCATGGAAAACAACTTCAAGATCCACTTCCAAGCGTGGAATGGGGTGGTCGGAAAACAAGATGAGAGGAATGGTGAGTGAGTGAGAATGGGCTTGCTACTCGTGCATGTAGTAAGGAAGATAATGAGGTAAGGATACGTGCAAGTATGATCACCTTCTCATACGAGAGGTGGAAAATCCGTACACCTTAACGTGAAAGTAGCAAGATGATAGGAATATGAGAGAGAGAGAGAGAGAGAGAGAGAGAGAGAGAGAGAGAGAGAGAGAGAGAGAGAGAGAGAGAGAGAGAGAGAGAGAGAGAGAGAGTATGGTGGCAAATCCGCACACCTAAGCATAAGCAAAATGGAAAGAACAAGCATAAACCATACTCACAACGAAGTGTATCCCAAACAACACAAAGTATGGCACCAAGATGGAGTGTGTTAACTGCTTGCAAAAGATGAATACAATAGGTAGCATAGGGCAAGAATATGAGAAGGGGACAAGACCGTAGGATGCATAATGGAGGGATGGGAGTTGATGGCGAGGAATATCATGAGTGTAGCCATCATTATTCTTTTTGAAATTGTGCCTCCAATCCTTCATTTTAAGTGTGTGGAGATATGGTGCTCATTTTGTGCATGGTGATGGTGATGGTGTTGTGATTATGTGATTAGAGTTCATGCTACTAGCATGTAGCAAAAGGGTGTGTATGTGTAGGTGTGTGGGTATGGGATAGTGTGCATATGGGGTAGTGTGCGCATAGTGTAGTGTCCGTTTACAAAAGAGAAGGCCTGCTTTTATAGACCAAGAGAGTGATTAGGGAAGAAATTATGAGAAAAAGGAGTTATTACAAAGTAACCTCAGTTAGAGGCATTCCCCCAATGAGAGAGCTCCGTGTGCCTTGCTTATTGACCAATTGCCTCCTAATCTCCTTCATCATGGCAAGCTTTGTCTCCATGCCACCTTCCATAGCTTGAGTCCAAGAGCTTACTTGTATTATTTGAGAGAATCTTGATAAAATAAGAGAAAATACAGCAATAATGGAGAGAAACCTTTAAGAAATTGCGTGTGTGGAGTTGGATGATCATGACCTCTTTCCATTTGAATAGATAGGCTCCACCATTTTGGCCATATCTCCTAAATCGTAGCTTCAAAAATTATAAAAAAATAGTGGCAAAATGATTAGCTTCATGCCTACAACTTTTTTGTTGAAACCTTTTTTCAATTCGAAATGAAAAAATTAGAGAAAAATCCCACAAAAATATGTGTCTGTCTTTTTCCTTCCAAAAGTCTTCCAGGTGGTCCCCTCTTGACTCCATGTGCAAGCCTTGTGTCCACAAGTAAATTATGCTTGAATTTGATAATATTTTGTTGACTTCAACTCCATAATGCATAAGATTCTCCTCCCTTTTACTATTGACTTTTACTCTTCACCTGTAGTGACCTTCATGTAGAATTAACATCTAGTGAATTTTTTATTTTCATATGGTTTGTTCCTACCTCTCCTTATTTTTGAGATCCAAATGTGTCAAAACCATATCTATGTACATAGTATACATAGATTATTTTTGTGATTTTCATGCATTAGGTCCCTCCTCCTCCACGAACGCTTGAAGCCTTGCCATCAAGTGCATACCAAGAGAGAGGTGGTGCAAAATGTGAAAAGCATCCCTCATTAGCCCTCCCCCTGAAGCTAGAGGCATTCATGACTCTAGTCTATACTTGAGTTAGACTACAGCAAAGGAGTCGATATGTAATTTCCTTTTGAACTAGCCATTGCTTGTGGCCATTAGTAGGGAGATCTCTGTGACATTCACCTGTTTTCAAGAAAAGCAATTTGTTCTGAAAATTCTCCTGAGCTAGAGCATCAATGAACAACAACACTGCCTTTGAGTAAATGGGAAGCCTACAACTTCCAAAACTTTGTGCCAATATCCTCCAAGATCCCAGGTAAAGGATAGGATAATCACCCCTACAATGTCCTAACAATAAGATTTCTTGTTTCATGAAAAAAAGATAGGATTTGTAACCACCATAAGAGAAAGGATAATTAAGTACTTTAGCTCCATTCAAGACAATACTTAGGATCATGATCCCCAATATTATACCAAGATTCCTCCATTTAAGGCTTTCTTGTTGAGTGGCAACTTCCAAATGTCTTTAGAACCTAGCTTTCCACTACATGTGAAGCTAGCAAAAGCGTCACTATCCTCTTGGGTGTTGTCTATAAGGTCCATTGCCTTACCTTAAATTGGTAATAAACCACCAGCAAGCTTGATACATGCTATACCAAAGTGCATAGCATATACAAAAGATAGGTTGCAATCCATTGGTTGAAAAACACTTCATTTCGACTATATGCATGCAAGAACATATTGCCATCTTTCTCACATTGGGATCAATTTTCTGTGACTCTTATGACCACCCCTTGTCCGAACATTTCTTTAAAGTTTTTTCTTAAATGCATATAACACAGTATGATCAAATGCAATCTCTACATCTAGGCTGCCAGACCTAGATTGCCAATAAGTTGCCACTGCATCCACTTGCTTAAGAATTCTCTTACGAAGGACTCCAAATATCCCACTCCTTGGTAAGAACCATTTGAGTTTGGTCTGCAATTGCTTTCTCTAATTGGTGTAGTGCTAAAGACGTCATGCTTTCTTCTTGAAACTGTATATCTTGTGGATCCACCTTGTTGTGATAAGTGAGAATGAGACCCATGATTTTAAGAGAGTTGTCACTATCATTCGTTTTTGGTAAATTCCTCCTCCTTTGATGTTGTAGTAGAACTGCTAGAGAGTGCACTAGTCTTTAGGTCCATCCCTTGTTGCTTACCAGTCTTTGTGTTGTATAGAAGGTCCTTACCCTTTGTACCTTGTATCTTGACAATTTTGTGTCTAAATATTGATTTTCTCTCATGGCCATGAGCCATGGCCTCTCTTCGATAATTGGGTACCCCTCCCCCTAGGGACCTTTGAGTCCTGCATAGAAACATCATTCACAAGATCACAAGATTCTATAGACTCACCAATTGTGAAATCTAAAATGCCATTTTTTCATCGTGGCTTAGACTTTCTCTTGATTGACTCCCCCTTGGCCTTTATCTTTTCTTCCTTTTCTGAAGCTTCCTCAGACATAAAGTGCTTAACTCCCATGGTGTCTACCTCTCTAGCATTCGTCTTACCCTCCTCTACTCCCTCTTTAGACTTATGACACTCACTACCTGGTTTCCAGCTAGTGGTGGTGGTAAAGGTTTAATGAGGGTATGTGTTTCTCCACTTTCATCTTGTCAAGACTTATGACACTCACTACCTGGTTTCCAGCTAGTGGTGGTGGTAAAGGTGGAATGAGGGTATGTGGTGGTGGTTGTGGTTGCACAGGTTGCTGTAATATTTTCACAGGTGGTGCTTGTTGTGGTGGCCTTGGTGGTGATGGTCTTACTCTTGGTGATGAGAAGTGGTTTTGTATTGCTCCTCTTTTGAAATTTTATCTCCTTGGGTGTGGGTAGTAACACATACCATGGACGTCTTCTCCATAATTGTAGTAGTGGTATTCCTGGTTTTGCCTTCATTGTCCTCTCCCTTGCTCTTGATTGCAGTTGTGTGCATGCCCTTGTTGCACCAAATGCACATATAGATTCTCAAGCTGAGTAGTGATGCGACTCAACATGTCTTGCTGCTCTTTTGATGCCTCTTGTGATTGGGTTCTCTGAGCGATTATTGCAGTTACTAGGGTTAGTCGGAGTGAGCTTCATTCCTATAACTCTTTGAATCTTGCTTGCATGTGCAACTTCTTGTCTTTAAGGTGGGTTACTTCCACTGCCAACTCATACGTTGCAAGGAATCTCCTCTTCACCTTCTCTTTAAGCGGCGACCAGGCCAACAATGAAATGATCCTTGTTCACAAAATTAGGCACTCCTTCACCTTCCTCCAATGAGGAAACCCATCACTCCCACAAATCCACAAACTTGGATTTGTAAGTGGCATACTCTAGCTAACCTCCCTAATTTAACTCTGTGCATCTTCCATAACTTTTCTGAGGTTGTGCCTCCACCAAACCTCTTTACAAAGGCAACACGTAGTAAGTCCCATGCATCCTTGGTAGCTTGGGGCAAAGCGTTGTACCAAGACTTGGCCTCTACTTTCATTAGTAGAGGAAAGATTCGTACCCGTGAGGCGTCGTCATCCTTGTTGGAAACCACACAAGCGATGTCAACGTTATCCAAAAAATTGGTGGTGATGTCTTCATCCTTCTTGCCACTAGGTGTGGGGAAAGAGACACTTGCCATGGTAATAGATCAATGAGCACACAATTACAAACCTTTTTTTTTCCAAAATGTCTTACTGATTCATAAAGATTTATACATGGGTGGAAAGCTTGAGCAGGAGCTAAGAAGAGTGCAAGGCTAGAATATAATAAATATGCTTACATCAAATAGTGGTAGTAATAAAAAATGGGCAAGATGATGGGACGTGGGGATTTAAGGATTTCGCCAAGCATCTTTGATCCAAAGAGAAAAACAATCTTTTGCTGGTAGAATATCTTCCTATCAATGTGCACGTTTACATGCATGTGTTGCAAGAAACAAAAAGGAAAGAATTCTAGCCTATTGTTATTATCCATGTTGGGTGTAGGCAAGGCTTTGACCACTAGAGTTGCATACCTTAAGTGTTGACAAGGTGACACCTTCACCACAGGCCTTTACCTCTTGTTGAAGTCCAAATAATCCTCCATATTGGGTTCAAAATAGATTGGGCAAGAAGAGTCTACCTCAATCGGATTTCCATTTTGCATGCAGTAGCGATGCATGGGTGGTCGTACTTCACTTGAAGTCTCTAGGCCTAGAGAGAGCATAGGCCTGCTTGCTTCCACCAAATGCTTTAGGCTTTGTGGCTTGGACTTTGTGCTTGATGTAGTTGAAAAATCTTCTCTAACTGCTGCTGGAGAGAAAACACTTGGTGCTACACAAAATTTGATTGATGTGAGAGTGCTGATGCGGTTCTCAAAAGCAAAACTCACCGTTCTTTCTTCACCTCCTCTATAGGCACTCATTGACAAAATGCTTTGGTTGGCAATAGTGATGACATTTTGAAGCCCTCCCTCTTGATGCTCTTGATTTGCGATTAGCATGAGCAATGTGAGATGGGGAGCTTACCTCTTGGATATCGACGATGCTACAACCTGGTAGTAGCACTTCGATAAAGGCCTTGAGTGCTTCTATAGTCTCCTCTTCTTCAGCCCTCCAATTTAAAAAATCTTGTAGCCACTCGTGCATGATTGATGACATGCATCACTACCCTTTGTTGACTAAAGGTCTTTGCAAAGCCCTCCTCAATAGGGGACACCAAATGAGAGGTGGAAGCGCAAAGCAAACAGGGTGGCCTCTACACCAAGACTATTATGCACAATGGCCTCATCATGGGAGGTACACAATAGGGGCACCACCTAGCAAGATATGCGGCTAGGACGCATGCATATACACAATCAATAATTCCATGGAAAAAAAATTCAAGATCCATGCCCAAGTGTGGGATGGGGTGGTCAGAAAACAAGATGAGTGGAATGGTGAGTGAGTGAGAATGATCTTGCTACTTGTGTATGTAGTAAGGAAGATAATGAGGTAAGGGAAACATGCAAGTATGCTCACTTCTCATACCATAGGTGGAGAATCCGTACACCTTAAGATGCAAGTAGCAAGATGATAGGAATATGAGAGGGAGAGGAAGAGTGTGTGTATGGTGGCAAATTCGCACACCTCAATAGAAGCAAAATGGAAAGAAACAAGCATAAACCATACTCACAATGAAGTATATCCCAAACGACACAAGGTATGGAACCAAGATGGAGTGTGCTGATTGCTTGCAAAAGATGAATACAATAGGTAGCATAGGGCAAGAAGATGAGAAGGGGAAAATATCATAGGATTCAGAATGGAGGGATTCCTCTTCTTGAAATCATGCCTTTAATCCTTCATTAGTGTGCCGAGATATGGTGCTCATTTTGTGCGTGGTGATGGTGATGGTGTTGTGATTATGTGATTAGGGTTCATGCTACTAGCATGTAGCACAAGGGTGTGTATGTGTAGGTGTGTGGGTATGTGGGTATGGGATAGTGTGCATATGGGATAGTGTGTGTGTGTGTAGTGTAGTGTGTGTAGTGTCTGTTTACAAAAGAGAAGGATTTCTTTTATAGACCAAGAGAGTGATTAGGGAAGAGATTATGAGAAAAAAGAGTTATTACAAAGTAACCTCAGTTAGAGGCATTCCCCCAATGAGAGAGCTCCGTGTGCCTCGCTTATTGTGAGGGCCATACCTAGACTCGACCCTATTTACCTCCCTCAGTCTTCCAGACTGCTCCAGGGAATGAAGTAGATCTATCTGCTGTAGGTATCCCTCCCACTTGGGACCGACACCCAGACAGGACTCTGGCATATCTCGAATGCCAATCCAAGGGACTAAATCCCATCACTTTGATGGCTCTATCCGCTTATCATAATTTTAATCCGTCCTTGGCATCTTTCAGTCATCTACACCCAAAATCATGGTCCTTAGTCTTGATTCTTTGGATTTTAACTTGAGGATCTGCTCTTGATTTCTTGTTCTCCCTTAGTTCATGGCGATAATCCCTTTTTCTTGACAAGCAAGCACGGCAGTTATCGCTTTCCCCTAAGAAGAGGGATCTTGTAATCCTACCTGGTCTCGCTCGTTCTCGCTTATCCGTTTTTATCCCGCATAGTCCTAGCATTTAACATAAAATTTTTATTCAACATCTGGCCATCTAACCCTTCGGATGCGCCCACCCACCGAACCATTTCATGAAAATCCCTTCCCGACGTAGTACTTAACTACTACAAAATCAGGAAGACAGTCTATCCGACATCGCCAGACAACAAGCAACATGCAATCTATTGCATACCCTCGTTCAGGGAAATTCATCTGGTCGTTCCCACCAGATCTTTATTTAGAAACTTTTCATTCATTTCTTTTCCTTTATCTGCTATAATTAGCTTGTAACTAGTTCCCTTATTAATCATGAAACACATGTAGTTTCAACCAATTCATCTCGCCTTACTCAGGAGCGAGATAATTGGTTACAAGCCATCAAAATGGCAACACCTTCATAATATTTCCTAGAATTTAGTGTTTGAAAAAGGCTCATCAAGTAATTTAACCATTCCTTCCTAAGCGTTTTATTTTGAGAGGTATAGCAGCCCCTATATTCCTAGCCTTTCCAGTTCCTTTTAAGCAACCAAATTGAACAAATTTTCTTAATTAAATTCACATCATCCTCCCTGAGTATGACCTTCTCATACAACTATTGGCATTAGGCCATACCCGGATTATGGCCGTTTTCCAATAAGAAACTGCGGGTACTTCACCCGGTCGGGCAAAAATAAAACAAACCCATTCATCCCTTATCCCTCGGGCATGAATGACCTAGGTATAACAAACTTGCCGGCTACGCTGCCTTAGCCAAAAAGGACCAATCTTCATCAAGTTCCCCAAGAGAATCCTATCAATGGGCCAGCCTTTCAATCAAATTGACCCCAAGAAGATCCATCTTGGTTTTCGGTCATTTCTAGTCAATCTTCAAAACTCCTAGTTAAATCTATGTTTTGCAATGGGCTATCCCTATCACCTCTCGAGATTCCTTTTTAACTCCCCTAGTTGGTAATTTCTAGGTTCATTCATTTATCCACCTTAATTCCTACTTTCATTAATTATCTACTTGCCAAGTTTATTTAAAAAATACAAGCGAGTTTTTGCCATAGGCATTTGATGGTTAATGTCTCTTCAGAATGGCCAACTTTTAAAGTTCAATCCCCGTTTTGTATGATTCCTAGGTTTTTGCAATCCTTTGCCATCCATGGGGCATCTCCATGGAAGCTTGTAGAGTTTTCAATTCAAAACAACTCGGAGATCAATTCTGCGAAATTACCCCCTATCTCCCCCATCCTGTATTTGCAAACAAATTTGAAATTGACAACTTTAGAAATACTTTTCAATACCAAAAATTGAACTACTTCTATCGAGTTTAGATAAATATTCTTTTCTTATGGTGCCTAGCTTTCCTTAGGAAGCTAGAAGGTCATCCTGTAATTTATGAGTCTCTGAGCTTTCCATTAAAGCTCGTTTTGGGATAAAATGGGAATCTAGATCTTTCTATTAAAGCTTGGAAGAGAGGATTATAACCATACATTCTTCTTACTGTAAAGAGACATACAAACCTTAAGCTTGATTACCATAATGAGACTAAAACTTTCTCTCTTTAATGATACAAGGTTTCCATGGAAGCTTAACCCTAATCACACAAGATCACCATGGAAGCTAAACCCTAAATTACAAGCTTGTCTTTCAAAGCTTTTCCTAAGTGCAAAGTTACCATCAAAGCTTAGCTTAAGGATGCAAACCTACCTTTGAAGCTTAACTTAACGATGCATAGATACCCTTAGCACTTAACCCTAATTGCGAGGTTACCATTAAAGCTTAAACCTAAAATGCAAGGTAGTCACTAAAGCTTACACCTAAGTGAAAAGTTACCATAAAAGCTTATCTTAAGAGTCCAAATCTACCTTTAAAGCTTAACTTAATGATGCATAACTACTATTAATACTTAACCCTAATTCCAAGGTTACCATTAAAGCTTAAACCTAAAATACAAGGTAGTCACTAAAGCTTACACCTAAGTGAAAAGCTACCATTAAAGCTTAGCTTAAGAGTGCAAATCTACCTTTGAATCTTAACTTAATGATGCATAACTACCGTTAATACTTAGCCCTAATTCCAAGGTTACCATTAAAGCTTAAACCTAAAATACAAGGTAGTCACTAAAGCTTACACCTAAGTGCAAAGTTACCATTTGCACTTACCATTAAACCTTAGCTTAAGGATGCAAATCTACCTTTCAAACTTAACTTAATGATGCATAGATACTTTTAGCACTTAACCCTAATTACGAAGTTACCATTAAAGCTTAAATCTAAAATATAAGGTAGTCACTAAAGCTTACACCTAAGTGCAAAGTTACCATTAAAGCTTAGCTTAAGGATACAAATCTACATTTGAAGCTTAACTTAATGATGCATAACTATCATTAATACTTAACTTTAATTCCAAGGTTACCATTAAAGCTCAAACCTAAAATACAAGGTAGTCACTAAAGCTTACACCTAAGTGCAAAGTTACCATTAAAGCTTAGATTAAGGATGCAAATCTATCTTTGAAGCTTAACTTAATGATGCATGACTACCATTAATACTTAACCCTAAATCCAGGGTTACCATTAAAGCTTAAACCTAAAATGATGCACATAAACCTTCTTAGTATTAAAACACATGGTTTAGGTCAAGTAATTCTACTAGAAGTGAAGATTACCTCCTCTAATCAAGAGGGAAGTGGGGTTGAAGACCTTCTGGAAGAGATGTGAGGCTCAAGGAAGAAGGAAAGGGATTTAGGATGAAGAGGAAGGAGAGAGGAGCTTCTTCACAAAACCCTCAAGGGTTTGGCCTTCAAGAGAGTGAGAGAGCAAGAGCAAGGTTTAATAGAAACCTTGATTTACTTAAGCATAATATTGAGCATGGCAAGTATGCAAGTAGCTTAGCAATATGTGTGCAAAATTACAAAGGAGAGGGGGTGCTTATATAGGAAATGGTGGGTAGAATTCTCTTCTCAATTCCTATTGGACCCCAATTCTCTTCTCAATTCTTATTGGACCCCAATTTCTCTTCTCAATTCGTATTGGACTCCAATTCTCTTCTTAATTCTTATTGGCCCCAGTTTCTTCTCAATTCCTATTGGACCCCAATTCTCTTCTTAATTCTTATTGGCCCCAGTTTCTTCTCAATTCCTATTGGACCCCAATTCTCTTCTCAATTCTGATTGGACCCCAATTTCTTCTCAATTCCTATTTTTAACTTTATCTTCCAATCAAGTTAGTCCCTTTTTTAATCAGTTCTCGATCTAGATCAATTCCCACGCGGCTTTTGACAAAGGAGTATAAAAACAAGCTTAATGTTTTTGGAAAAATATAGGGATGACGTAATTCCTTATCCGGAATATCCTTGTCTTTTCATTCTGAAGTAAAGTCTCGTTGTTTGCATGACTTCTTTGTCGGTCTTGCTTTTTCTAAATTATTTTCTAGGCTAAAATAGTTTTGAATGGCTCTAGGGTTTAGGGAGGGACCTTACAAACTCCCTAACAAAAAGAAGGAGCTATCCTCAGCTCAGGACATGCTTTAGAGAGTAGTCAGACTCAATCTATGGTCAACTTATGATTGAAGATGGTCAGTAACTTTAGGGTATTTAGATTAAAGGACAGTGAAACTGGTATGCACCTTGAATAATACACTTCTCTTCCATTTTTAGCACTGACTCAAAAGTTTTAATCATAAAGAAGTCTTAACAATAGGTTGGTAACCTAACAGGACATAAAAGTGTCCTTTCAGAGTTTTGAAAAAAACCTCCAAAAGCATAGTAGATCCACTCATTTTGTAAAATCCTTTCATGAGGTTATAGTTCAAGGCCTACTACACATGGAAAAAATAAGAAACTTGTAAAATTTCTTATCTTTTGGTCACACCAAGCCTCCAAAGTTGATGGACCAGTACATTTTCATCAAAACAGTCATTTCTTACGTTTTGTTGCATAAAAAAAAGATTAGGGATTTTTGTAGAACTTGAGATAAATTCCCTAGTTAACTTCAATGGGTTGGTGATCAGAACATATGATTGCTTCTCACTCACTATTTTTGTTTTGCCAAAAGAAATAGGTACAAAAAAGTTGAATTTCTACCATTCTGCAAACCTATCATCAAAGTATCTATAGCCACGCTCAATACAAATAATATATGCATGTTTTCTTAGTTCCCTATTGTCCTTTAGGTTCATAAGGAGCCATGGAGCATGTCAAAACAATAATACATCTCTGACCAAGGGGAATCTTGGGGACAAAGATGAAGTGCTAAATACAGAAACATGAAAAAACTGGGTTCAACATTATGAGTTGTAGAATCCCATAGAAACTATTGAATATCTAGCCAAATTTGATCCTTATGATTAGATATGGTTACTACCTACAAAATGCATGTAGTTGTCACAAGAAACTAACAATATTGAAAAAGCTATACTTGATATACTAGAATGTTTCGTTTTCTTCTATAATTGAAAAAATCAACCATCGCTGTCTACTATGCAAAATAGGGTATTAGGTGCCCCAAAACTCAAGGAATATTAGCTTTATGTTACAATATGCGACATAGAAAATCAAAACTGCATTTGGATATCATGAAAGCCACCCAAAAAATCATAGAAGAGCTTAAATTGGCTAAAAAACAGGATTTGATAATTTTTGTAATTTGGTCATAACTTATAACTTTAACATTTATTTCTCCCTAGAAGCATCAGGACATGTTGAGGACTACTAAAGATAGTTCTCTAGCATATAGACCTCACAAACATGAATTCTAGAGTGGTATAGTTGTAAAAAGTTGAAAAAAGCCAAAAACAGGACCCGTTTTTTCACAAAGTTTAGGTTGTGAAATGCTATGCAAGGACAAGGTTAAAGATGGAATTGATATTCCAAAAAAATGTCGAGTTTTATTCAGCTCATGAGACAACTTTCTAGATAGATAGCACCTCAAAATCCATTTTGAAACTCTTGACATAGTTCAAGGAAAATGGTCACTTAACAGGACATAAAAGTGCCCCATTACCAACCTAGTGTTAATGACTCGGGGTTACTTTAATTAGTGAATGTGATCTTACTCAACTAGGTTTTTTCCCTTGGTGTGACCGGATTGTGTTTCTCTTGTGAGTTCTGAAGATCATTTGTTTACTTCGCTCTCTATCTAGCATCAATATGCTTTGTAAAAATCTTACCATTCTTAACTAGACTTTAAATTTTTCCGTTTTGAGCGTTGACTCATTTCTCTATTGATATCATCCAATTGATACCATGTTATTGACAGTTAAGGATTTCATATGGATCTTTCAATTAATCTTGCAATATCCCCTCCCTTGTGTACCCAATTTATTTTCTCCATCCTTATTTCTCTTCTGTCTATAGCTTACTACCTCATTTTTCACTTGGTAATCAGATATTTCACGTATCATAACAATTAGGCTTGTAAAACACCATAGACGATTTGAATTTCAAACAAATTGATTGACTAGAGATGCTTGAATTCCATAAATATGACGATTGATTACATCTGCATGAAAATTACATCAAAAGTTCCATAGATATCTTGAAGAATAATTATAAGTTGTCCCAAAGAACCAACCAAAAATATGATTAAGGGTTTGGACAAAAGGGAGATATTGATTTGATTCCAAAAGATGAATTACATGGGCTCATCCTCCAAAACTTGGAAATTGGGTAATTAGCTGGTCCCAATCTTCCTAGGAAGCATCTTCAATCGGATAGCCCTTCCACTTGATTAGTACTTCTCAAATTGTCCTGTGCTGCAGTTGCTTCTCTTTAGTTTCCAGAACTTGTTCTGGTTCTATTTGAAATTCTTTCTGTTTGGAATGGGTTCATCATGATTCAAAACATGTAGAGGGTCAGCAACATATTTCTTAAGGAGGCTAATATGAAAGACATTATGAATGCGCATATGAGGCGGTATGGCTAACTCGTAGGCTTGTTCTCTTATCTTTCTAAGGATTCCAAAAGTTCCACAATATCTGAATACAAGCTTACAAAATTTCCCTAGCTTTAAGGAGTTGTGTTTGGGTTTGACTCTGAGGAAAACTTGTTTGCCTTTGCTAAAGCTTCTAACGGAGCGGTGAAGATTAGCGTAGCTCTTCTGCCTATCACTAGCTCTCTTCAGTTTGTCTCTAATGACTAGAAGTTGATGATCCATCTCTTCCAGGTTAGACTTAGCGGCAGGAACATGAAGAGTTGGGTCGGCTAATCGAAGAGGGACTAAACATCCCTGACCATACAAGGCTTTAAAGGGTGGCATTCTGAGGCTACGATGGTGAGAAGAGTTATAAAAAAACTCAACTAGGGGAAGAAACTTGATCCATTGCTAGGACTACTGGTTGCAGTATGCTCGAAGCATTCCTTCAATGACTTGATTCACTTGCTCAGTTTGACCATCAGTTGAGCAAAGATTCAGTTGATATGCTGAGCTGAGATTCAGTTGGGTACCTAGAGATCGAAACATGGCTTGCCAAAACTTAGAAGTAAATTTGGCATCCCGATCACTGATGATTCTTGCAGGGATTCCATGTAATCTTACTACCTCTTTGACAAATACTTGGTCTATGTCGATGGCGGTGGCTGTCTGCTTGACTGGAATTAGAAGAGCCACCTTATTGAGCTTATCTACTATGACAAAAATAGAATCATAGGTTCCAGTTGTCTTTGGAAGACTTGTAACAAAGTCCATACACAGAAATTCCCACTTCATCTGAGGAATATCTAGAGGCTGAAGCTTTCCAGGTAATAAAGAAGACCATCTGCTAAGGTATAGTCAGCTAAGTGTTCCCTCGGGTTTTGAGCTTGAATCTCTTGCCAAAGAGGTCTAAAATAGGGGCCTACCTGAATTTCTTGCTGTACTTCCTCGGGTAAAGAAGAGCTAAAGAGTGAATTAGTCAGGGTTGATGAGGATAGGACTGCTGGTCAAGAGGTCTTTGAGTCTATTGAAGGCAACATCTCTCCCCAACAGAAAAAGAAAGAACTGTCCTCAACTCAAATAAAATACGTAATTGATGAAGCTTCTTAGATATGTCTTGCGACTTAACTTCTTGTTAACGCTTTCAACTTTGCTTCTCTCTTACACTTCTTCATCCCCAAAAATCTGCTAATACAATATTGGAGTCATGGGAAATCTTTCTTAATAAACTATCTTTTTGAATAAGTCATCGCGTTTGTGGATTCTTCGATACACTACTTCAACTTTATAAGCTACTGATAATCCCTTCTTTATCAGCACTTGTTATCCTCTTATTTTTGCGATCTTCACTCTCTTGTAACTTAGTCATTTTCTTATCTGATGGCGTCTTGACAAGAAGACTTGGTTCTTCCTGTATGCATCTCTCACTTACAGAGTGCAGACGAGGCAGTTAAAAGACAGTTCTTAGAGAGATACAAAGATCTTTCCTCAGCAAAATTCTTGTGTCAGCCAGGCGATTATGGAAGACAAGGCGACATATCACAAGAGTGACTCTCTGGGATAGAGACCATTTTCGCAACAATACCTGACTTGCTATGGTTACAGAGGCTCTGGGAATTGGCCCTCGATACTATTGCGTCAAAAGGACACGAGATCCTGGGTTCTCTGCAAGGTTGTTCTTGCTTGTGCAGTTTATCCCCCATTCCAAGATTTGCCTCGATACCATATGGAGTCTTCCTCTTAGAGGTCCTTTTCTTTTCTCAGCTCATACCCGAGAAATTGCTCAAGCTGTCTCTTGTAGAAGCATTCTAAAGGGTGAGTGTCCTAATATGTGTGGTGCTTGCAATACTTGGTTATGTGACCATATATTAGAGGATCTTGATAAGTTGTAAATTTTTCTTGCCTCTCTTGTAATTATTTCCTGTCTCCCTTGTAATCCTTTTTGGCTTTAATTGAAGAAATAACCATTTTTTGAAGAATTTGAGTATTTTCCGTACTTCTTTGTCTTGAAATGTCAGTCTCTCCTCTTTAATTAAATTCTTAAGGACATCTCAACAAAGGGTCTTTTGTCTATTATAGTCTTGAGTAAAGATTCCACATTTGAGTTCTTGGCTAACTCATAAGTTTGTTTTCTTATTCTTCTTCGGAGTTTAAATGTCTGCAATATTTATGAGCTTATCTATTGCACTTTCGCATCTTGATTCCTTGTGAGTTTTTAAGCACGTCTCATTTACTGTCTTTTCTATTTGTCAAATGCACAACAATAACTTCTCATTGCACTACACGAACTTGAAAGTAAAAGGTTGAATTGATCTTCTATTTCCAAAAATTACAGCATCACGAGCTTACATATCTTTGAAAAATTGTATTTATCTTATAATCAAAACATCAAGAGCTTACATATTGCAAAGGGATAGTAACGCTAAAAGAGAAGTGGTTACAACATACACTGGATAATTTTTCTTGGGAATCCTAAGCCCTCAAGATTCATAGGCTATGGGGTAAACTTCTTGTTGTAGAATCCCTCCTATTTATAGGGGACATGACATCCGCTACTGGAACTTCAAAAACCTTATAGAAAATTTGGAAGCTTCAAAACAGGTTCAATGGCTTTCGAAGACATTGTCATAGATACCGTTTACGATCTTCTTGGCTTCTGAATAAATCAAATGTCATCCGCGAAGACCAAAACAAATACCTCTAACTTCTTTGTGAAGAGATCTGTCACCACGCAATTAAAGGTAGCAGGGTGTTAGTTAGACCACAAGGCCTAACTGTAAAATTGTAATACCCAAACTTGGTGTTGAAGGCGATCTTGGGAATGTCTCTCTCCTTGTCCTAACCTGGTAGTAACATGACCTGAGATCTATCTTGGAATTAATTAACGCTAGATGAGGAGTAGTATCAACAGTGGTGGTTTTAGGTATAAAGGTTACTGGAACTTCGAGTGACACTTGCTTTGAAGGGTTTACAGGTCTTTCAGGGCCAGTTATCGGCACAAAAGTAGGGGCAACTTGTTCTCTTAGCTCGAGGAGTGGCATGGTTACTATCTGCAATATTATATTCTTTATTTAGCAAGAGAGACTAGCACAATTCTGAGACATAATTCTAGCTTGGATAAATAAACATCTTTTCATGAGGCAAATTAGATGCTATAAGTAGAAGTTTACTTTCAAAATCTGAAAATAAGATTGGACCATACCATATCTCTTTGGTCCCAATCCCAACTTTCTCTCATCCTTGCAATCCATAAATTATTCAATAGTTGTACGCATCCCCATAGGGTTAACCGTGTAACTCCATTCGACCCACATGTTCTCCATTTCTTAGTAGAAATGGCACTTTCCTTAGGAGAGAAAAGTTCGATAAGGTGTCTCAACATGACTAACGTATTCTCTATTTCGGCTATCCCCATTTTTTCAGGACTATCCTATAAACTTCTTCTTCTTGAATATTCCAAGCCATCAGTAATTCTAAACGAGTCTTATTATATATACTTATAGCTTTATCTATGGCTAATCACAAGAACTTCTTGGATTTCTTCATTATTACTCAAAATTATCTTCCACTCAATGTCCCAAAAATTAATTCTTCATGTGGTAGCTACTTTACCCAATTTTGCTTCTTATCACTAAGCTTAAGGAAGAATGACAAGTAAAGCTCAATAAAAGTTTCATCCATGACACTTTCATGTGTCTTTGCACAAGTGCATGCGTCTTCATTCATTTATGCTACTTCCATGCGTCTTCGCACAAGTGCAATACCTTTTCTTTCACAAATTATTATATCGTTCATTTCCAACTTTACTCACACTTCCCACTTGCTTGAATCCCAGGGAAAAGTATAGGTTTCTAGAAATAAGAGCTCCCTAAAATGTTCTGGCATAGCAAGCCTTCGCTCTAGCGTAGCAGTTTCCATCCTCTCCTAGATAATCCGCTAAATTTCTTCTGGGAGATCCCAAGCCATCTTGAAATTTTTTGAATAATTTATTGGAACATCAAGACATCATTTTGTAATATATTATTGAATTTTGGGTGTAGAATAGAGTGAGTTGTTTTTCCCTCATGCATTAATCCAAAATTCCAAGGTCCAAGGTCCAACATTAGGCTCTGATACCACTTGTGAGGGCCATACCCAGATTCGACCATACTCACCTCCCTCAGTCTTCCAGACTGCTCCAGGGAATGACGTAGATCTATCTGCAGGCATCCCTCCCACTTGGGACCGACACACAGACATGACTCCGACCTATCTTGAATGCCAACCCAAGGGGATAAATCCCATCAATTTGATGACTCTATCCACTTATCATTATTTTAATCCATCCTTGGCATCTTTCAGTCACCCACACCCGAAATCGTGGTCCTTAGTCTTGATTCTCTGGATCTTAACTTGAGGATTTGATCTTGCTTTCTTGTTGTCCCTTGGCTCATGGAGATAACCCCTTTTTCTTGACAAGTAGGCACGGTAATTATCGTTTTCTCCTAAGAAGAGGGATCTTGTAATCCTACCTGGTCTCGCTCGTTCCCGCTTACCCGTTTTTATCTCGCATAGTCCTAGCGTTTGACATAAAATTTTTATTCAACATCTGGCCATCTAACCCTCCGGATCCGCCCACCCATCGAACCATTTCATGAAAATCCCTTCCCGAGGTAGTACATAACTACTACAAAATCAAGAAGACAGTCTATTAGACATCGTCAGAGCAAGCAACATGCAATCTTTTGCATACCGTCGTTCAGGAAATTCATCTGGTTGTTCCCCCCAGATCTTTATTTAGAAACTTTTAATTCATTTCTTTTTCTTTATCTGCTAGAATTAGCTTGTAACTAGTTCCCTAACTAATCATGCAACACATGTAGTTTCACCCAATTCATCTCGCCTTACTCAGGACCGAGATAATTAGTTACAAGCCATCAAAATGGCATCACCTTCACAATATTTCCTAAAATTAAGTGTTTGGGAAAAGCTCATCAGGTAATTTAATCATTCCTTCCTAAGCATTTTATTTTGAGAGGTATACCACCATCTGGTGACAAATGCACATGATAGCCCCTATATTCCTAGCCTTTCCATTTCCTTTTTAAGCAATCAAATCGAACAAATTTCCTTAATTAAATTCACATCATCCTACCTGAGTATGGCCTTCTCATCCAACTATTGGCATTAGGCCATACCCGGATTATGACTGTTTTCCAATAAGAAACCGCGGGTACTTCACCTGGCCGAGCAAAAATAAAACAAACCCATTCATCCCTTATCCCTCAAGCATTAATGACCTAGGTATAACAAACTTGCCCGTTATGCTACCCTAGCCGAAAAGGACCAATCTCCATCAAGTTCCCCAAGAGAATCCTCTCAATGGGCCGGCCTTTCAATCAAATTGACCTCAAGAAGATCCATCTTGGTTTCCGATCATTTCCAGACAATCTTCAAAACTCTTAGTTAAATCTATGTTTTGCAATGGGCTATCCCTATCACCTCTCAAGATTCCTTTTTAACTCCTAGTTGATAATTTCCACGTCCATTCATTTATCCACCTTAATTCCTACTTTCATTAATTATCTACCAACCAAGCTTATTTAGAAAATACAAACGAGTTTTTGCCATAGGCATTTGATGGTTAATGTCTCTTCAGAAATGCCAACTTTTTAAGTTCAATCCCCGTTTTATACGATTCCCACTGTTTTGCAATCCTTTGCCATTAATGGGGCATCTCCATGGAAGCTTGTAGAGTTTTCGATTCAAAACAACACGGAGATCAATTTTGTGAGGTCCCCACCCCATCATCTCAAACGATAGTTCTGATGGTAAACCTGGTGGGCCACTAGATCTATAGAGAAAGCAAAAAAAGTGGTTTAAGGGATCAACTAGCGGACCAGCTCTCATCACCAAGTGAATTGAGTCGAGCCTACTAGCAACGAGATCTAGTTCCACCCCGCAAGGGAAAGCGTGTCTAACCGATTATCGGTCCTAAGACTCACCTTCCAGAAGAACAGAAGTCTCGAGTACCTTTTTTCCCATTGCTTTCAGAGGCACATACACTTGGGACTTCGCTGCTCTTGGTGCAATGAGAAATTCTAACGTCATTTACCGTACTATGGGGACAAAGAGTTTCCGACCAATCGGGACCACCCTTCTCATAGGCATTGGCAACCTGAGCCAAGCCCCCACTTTCCACCCCATACTCACACTTTGTGTTGTGTGTCCTAATAACTAACATATTTGTTGTTCAACATATATATTCATTGATTAATTCCGATTCACAGGTTGTGTTAAGACAGTCCTTCAAACAGTTTTTCAAAGCGGCACCAAAACAATCTTTTTAGGTAAAATTCACTCAATAAATCATTTCATTTAAACTTCCAATGTCCTGGAGGCACGAAATCCCCCAACAAGTGTTAACTCCACCTGTTGTCACCTTGTTGCCCATACAACTAGATTTGTCCACAGCATAAAAAGCACGACATGGACATCCCACCGCAAAGAACGCAAGTCGTGGGTATCCACTGCAAAGAACGCAAGACGTGGATCAAAGCCCTAAGCTAGGTAATCCTAGCTACTACGAGAACCTCGCGAGCTGCCCCCTGTGATCAAGAAGGGGATCATGACTAAATCAACATTGAAATTACAAATGAACTGGCCCAGTTAATTTTCCCTAGCAAATAGTCTTTCCTACTTCACACAGTTAATTCCAAAAACATTCTTTCCTACTTGAATTTAAATACACTAATTAAAAATGCCGTGGTCTCCGTTGGATTACCAACATGTTTGGGGTAAGGATATTTTCCTATCTTACCGAAATGTAATGTTATTAAACTGTACTTGAATTAAAAATTTAAGTGTACCTCGATAATTTCCTCCTCATTGCTTCGTGAGATGACCGGTACTTGCTCGACAATGGGAGCCTTCCCCTTTCTGTTGGTGTTGCCCGTCCCGGCCTCGTGGTCGTGAGATCCACCAAAACGGGTCCTCTTTGCGGCCATTTTTACTCACTATTTAAGAAGATGATTTCGGAAAAGAGACTAGAGTATGGTATACCATGACAATCCGCAGTTGGTCAGATAACAACATGATTAACTTTAACAAGCATTTCTTCTTATACAGAAGAAGCAGAACCATTTCAGGGGTATGATAATTACTCCTCTATCATAATCTATCTTGGGAAAACTTAGATTAACACTAGTTGATCTAAGTTTTTAATTACATTGACATCATCTTCACATGATCTTATGAGAATTGGTCTTAAAATGAGATGTTTAGCTCAACAATTGGAAAATTCAGTTTCCTGTGATTACTTGCTTAATTAGAGTAATTGAATGATGAATTTGTTATAGTAATTGCTTCTCTAAGATGAACAAAAAAGTACAGAATTATCTTGTGCACATGCGAAAGAATTTCCTTTGCTATAATGACAATAATTTAAGAGGGTGATTAATTTCTCTAATTTACACATTAATCTCTTGTAATTAGAGTTTAATCCTTGTTAATTAAATGCATTCCTAATGCAATGACCGATTGAAGTCGTTCAATCTACTACTTTGCTAGAGATTAACTTAGTTCCATCATTCATGCATTGAACTAATTAGTTGGCAATTCACTATTATTAATCATGGATTAATTGATGATCAAGGAAGTTGACTTAATGTATAATTAGCTAATGGGATTAAGAAAGTGAAATAGACTAATCACATAGGTGATTTAGAGAGTTGCTACTAGGTAGAGTAGTTAGATTATGCATAGTATTAGCGGAAAATAAGGGATTCATAGAGAGATTAAGATGTAAGCATGAATTTAACTCAAGATTATCGTAATTTGAGTTGATTAAGACCTTAATTACTGATCCAAGAAGCCTAATCCGATGAGAAATTGGCAGCACCTCCTTCCCTTAATCCTCTCTTAGAGATTGTGTATGCCGGCAGCACCTCGCCCTAGGTATGTGTGTGAGGGAGTGTGTGTGTGTGTGTACAGAGTATCTGTGTGTGTGTGTGTGTGTGTGGGAGCAGGTCCTTTAATAGGCTCCCAACCTCAAGAGGTCAAAATCTGCTGCTAATTGCATCTGAATGAGCACTTTGGTCATGCATGGCAACTTGAGTGCATAGCTTGCAAGTGTCCAATTTGCTTGTTTTAACTGAGTCTCACACTCTCTCTCTTGCTTGGAAACTCTCCCATGAGCCCCTATGTGTGTGAGGGCGCCCTCTATCTGCTAAAACAAGTCTCTAGTGGCCTAGAGCCCGTGCACACACCAGCCCCCGAGTGCCGGTGCCCCCGCTAGCCTTAGATTTTTTTAAATTTCTAACCTTAGAGGGTCGTTACAGCTTGGATTTTAATTCCGAAACTTGCTGTGCTAAGACCGAACTAAGGTGCATCATCCCGAGTACTTGCCATATTTAGCAGCTCCAGGTGTTCGGAAATGCAGCAGTTTGTCGAGCCGGTCAAAACTAGACGGGTGGGGTGACCAAAAAACTATTTTAGGAAAATTTTCACAAAAATTGCTTTTATTCATTTTTGAAAGCTCTATAACCTTCTAAACATCTTGGCACCGACATATTTAGAAAAACTACCAAAAATAGTAACTTATTGCAGTATGATTATTTTGTAGTACATGGGTGCTCTTTAGCTCGGGGTCAGAGATATTACATCCTCCCCAACGTGAAAAATTTGAGATGTCCTGTTGAAAGGATGCCCTTTAAACAACGTTTCCATAAAGATTCTATTAAGATTCCTCAAAGATTTTGTAAAGATTCCACATGAAGATCTGAATGATCAAGTAGTCGTTAGAATCAAGGCGAGAAGCTCTTCGTGCTGATGTCTTTGTAGATCAGTTTCGGACACTTTGGAAATTACTGTTTTGAGTCTATCGCGATAGCGATTAGAGGTCTTTCAGTTATGGTTTTCAGGGTTTCGGTGTTTGGCCATATAGGATATGTCCTTGTGAGTCTTGCCCTCCGATTTCAAGTCATTCCGATATGATTTGAGACTGTTTCGAGCTTGTAGTGTTTCGTAGGATGCGTTGTCTGTTTCTTTGCTTTATGGTAGTGTTGTGGTAGGATTAGTGACTGTAGAGTTTTGTTAGTGTCTAGCTCAGGGTTGACAACCCAGAGATTGCCTCCATGCCCTAGTCGGGTCAGCTACGTCCTCGGATTGACAGTTTGTTGGTCTGTGTTCTCGCTGTGCTCCATCGTCCGTTGTGACGTACCTACCGCTAACATTGGCGCTGTTGCCGGGGACAAAGCGCCTAAACTAGCGTAGACCGCATCACTCATGTTTGATAGTATAGCGTTTCTCTAGAGTTTTCTAAAGTGTTGTCACCATTTGCCTTCTTAGTGGGAAGTCAGAGAGCGGATCTCTTGACTGAGGGATAGCCAGGGAGCCTGCATCTCGCCGAGGTGGTCCACCATGAGGTTGAGGTATGGTTATATTATTTTGTTGTGTGTTTAGATGAGGTTTTATGGTTTGTGTGTTTGGTTGTGACTTATGGTTGTGAAGAACTTGAAAGAGAAAAAAAACGTAAAGAAAAACACAAAAGGTAAGCGAGAGGCTGTTTGCTTACCAGAAAGCAAAAACAACCATTCAACCATCCAAAGTAGGACTTTAGGTAGTGTAGGACATCTGTTGTTGATCTAGAGCAATTTTGACATGAAAATGTGCTTGAAAACACAAAAGGCGGAATTGTGCTGATTATGGTAAAAGTGCTCTAAAATGGTCGGTTGAAAGCCGATTTGAGTGCTTGTTTTTGCATTGGAGACCTTAAGGTAGGGGGAAAACACAGGTTTGGTCCAATCCAAAAAAAACAAAAAAAAAACTCTAAAAAAACCCAAAACCCAAAAATCTAAAACCAAATCTGCAATTTTCAAAAAAAAAAAAGTTTGACCTCAAGACCTTGTTTTTGCATATGCTCTAGAGCTTGTATGTGAAATTTCAAAGCATTTGCATCAGTGCTTGTGCATCTAAGTGGGAATTTTCTTTTTCTGAGTATAAGGAAGTGAACTGTGAAATGCTTGAATCCAAAGGAAAAGAAGTCCAAATTGAATGAAACTTTGAGGATAGGCTTCTAAGGGCATTGGGAACCAAACTATCCAAAAACAGAGAAAAAAATCACTTCCAAGTGGCTCTTTGCTCAGTCTATCGCGATAGACTGGTGAATTGGAGATAGACTCACAATCAGGCAAAACCCCTCATACCACAGGTAAAACACATCAATACAAGGCTGCTCCCAAAAATTGAGTGTACTTGGACACCTGCTTGACCACTAAACCTCAAGTCCGGTGTTTTGAGTTAGACTTCAGAGACAAATTGGGTAAAGGGACTTGACCAAATTTCCAAACCTTGTGAAACTTGGTATACATGATCTACAGAGGGTACGGAACACATTTGTGAAGAGAAAATTTGGAAAAAATGTCATTTTAGCATACTTGGTGAGTCTATCGCGCTAGACTAAGAACCCAGTGATAGAAACTGAATTTTTCAAAAACCCGTGTGGCATAGCTTGGAAAGGTGCTATCAAGGACACATAAAAATTTTGAAGTCATTTGGACATCAGAAAGTAGGTCTAAGACCATTTGAGAGGATTCAGCTTGTAGAAAACACCAGATCTGGTCTAACTGACAAAGTAAAATTCCAAACCACTTGAAAATTGGGAGGACTAAGGAGAGGTGTTGGAACACAGTGGTATAGTCAAAGTTCAAGTTTGACCTATAAAAGGGGTACTTGCTGAGTCTATCACGATAGACTCAAAGCAGGACCAAAGAAATTGAAATTTTCAAAACCCTCTGGAGCATAGCTTGTTTAGCCTCTCAGGAGGTTACACACAAAATTTGGTGGATTTTGGACATTGGGAAGTCATCCTAAGTCTATTTTCTAGTGATCAGATAGACTCAAAATTCTAGAGTTGGAGTTAAGAGACTTAAGAAAAAGTCCAAAACAAGTGGAAATTGGTGAGCAAGGTGTACAGAGCATAGGGAACACAATGGTAAAGAGAAATCTGGAAAATTTTTCAAAACTGAAGAGTCTGCTGAGTCTATCGCGATAGACTGGGGCTTTTTCACAAAAATTGAAAATTTTGAAAACTGACCTTAGGGCCTTGTTCTACATGTTGTTGTGAGCCTATGGTTAAAATTTGAGTAAATTTGGAGTATTGTAAGTACATCTAAGAGGATTACTTCATAAGATCAGAAAAGAGACTGTTGTTTGATACAAGTTAAAAAGGAAAAGTATTCCAAATTGGTTGAAACTTGGTGAGTAGAGTATCTCAAGAGAAGGGGGAACTCAAATCTATAAAAACAGTTGAAAAACTGTATCCCAGTAACTCTGGAGAGTCTATCGCGATAGACTGAGAAATTTACTATAGAAAAATCAAAATTCAAATCTGACTTCATATTTGGGTTCAGAAGGCCCATTATACCCTATACACAAAGTTTGAGTGCATTTGGACATCTGCAAGGGGTACTTGGTGAGCCTATCGCGATAGACAAGTCAGGAAAAAATATTGAGAATTTTTGTTGAAACCAAGTATACCACTGGGTTTATCATTGCCTAAGGAGTACACACACCAATTTTGGGCTCAAACTGACCACTTGCAAAAACATCAGATAGAGCAACTTTCCAAATTACATCTCACTGTTTTGGTCATAACTTTCACATACGGACTCCGATTCCAAAAGTTTTATTTACCAAAATGTAGCTTGAGAGTAGCACTACAGATCTTAGAGTAAATTGACCAAAATGGTTGCCATAGGCATACATTTTGGTCAGTTCTGAAAAAAACACTGTTTAAGGCCTCAAAATGCATCCGGAAGTTAGGGGTGTTTAAAACCGACAATTTGAGAGAATTGTGAGAAAACGCTCATGGTTTTGGACATAGTTTTGGATTTTCCTTGACCAAAACACTTGAACACACTGAGAGAGGTATTACTACGGCAAGCTAGAGCTATTAAGCCTAGAAGTCATGTCTACATCAGACTCAGACTCAGCTTATACAAGCACATGGATTGCAGGGATAGATGAGCACCCACCCATAATAGATCTTCCAAACCTACAGTACATAAAGACCAATTTTGTGGAGAGAGTTTGGATGTATAACCATGAAAGTGAAGGACTATATAGGTATATTAATGGAAATCAATTCAACCTTTACAATTGCTTAGAGCCTTACCCAGATGAGCTGACGGAGTACAAGCTCTTATATGTCTATACATATGAGGTCGACCGACAATGGACATCTTTATTTGTTGACAAGTATGGACGAGAATATAGAGCTGTAGAAAGCACAAATCCGCGAACCAAATTAGAGATGAGTGGATATTTGGTCAATGAAGGACCTCAGATACATCCACCAAACATAGGAACCTCTAAGAGAATTCCAAAGAGTGGACCACCACCTGGATTTCCCCCTAGAGCGATAACGAGAGATGAAACGATACCAGAGAGGAGTATGGTTCCATACTTTGCACCCCAAAGTATAAGACCATCTCAGCTAAGAAAATGGGTAAATAGAAAGTACAATGGCATAGGATACCCATACGCCCATGTCTCGGCTTTCAAGCAAGTCCTACGAGCAGAACGAGTAGAGGACTTCCACGCGCAGTATGAGGGTTTTGGACTTACACTGGAGGACAATGCACAAGCATGGTTTGAACTATTGAACCGGAGAGAGTTCACAACCGTTGAGAAAATGTTGGATGAATTTGTTCAAGAATTCACCAAGAGGGGCATAAAACATAACACCCTTCCTAAGATTCAGGAATTTAAACAAGGCGAAACAGAAACATTGCGACATGCAATACTGCGTTTCAAGCAATATGTTGCTAGATGTCCTACCCAAGAGTTACCCACGCCAGAACGTCAGATCCTATGCTTCATTAGAGGGCTTAGGAATGAGAATCTCCAAAAGGAACTATACGTGAAAAGATACCAAACCTTAGAGGAGGTGACCAAAGCAGCAGTTGACCTAGTTGACAATTTCGAATTCTATGAAGATGGTCAGAAGAAGATGAATGATGCGAGTGAGAAAAAGGAAACCGCTGATCTTGAGGATCAAAGAGGGAATCTAGGACAAAACCAAGTAAATGTTGAGGAGCAAATCATAGAGAATGTGATGCAACGCATCAACCACTCTGACAGAGTACCAACCTATACAGTTCCTAAACAACGTAGGTGCATGACATGTGGAGGGGACCATCCGACGCAACATTGTCCTGACCATAGACCTAAGACTCCACCAGGTTTTGATCATGTTATGTCTCAACCGCCTAGATATCATCCTGTAGCGGAACAAGTGTTCTTAAGTGAAAGACCCATAGCTGCTAGAAATGCATATGTGAGTCATGAGCTTCAAACAGAAAGATATGTGGTGGATCAGAGGCCACTTCAAGGTCAATATCAAGTATTGCCACAACAACCAATACGTCCATGTGACAGATGTGGTAGTAGTGATCACTTGATTAAGGATTGTCCACACCATGATATCATGATAAATGTATATTGTAATGAGTGTGCAATCACACATATGATTTTAGATTGTCCTAAGAATCCAAAAAAGAAAGGTAAAATGCAACCACATGTTACCTTTCCTTCTACCAGCAAATCAGAGAAAGAACGAGCCGCAACAAAAGGAGAGACGACAACAACAATAGAGCAAGAAACAATTGCAAAAGAACAGGTGCTTAAACAACAAGAAGATGAAAGTAAGCAAGTTGCTCCAGTAAACGTTGTCACAAGAGCACAAGCAAAAGTGCAAGAGAAGAAGCCTACAGATGGAGAGACTAGTAAGAGTTCCAAAAGCTGTCAAAACTCTAGACGAGCAAGAAGGACTAGAATGAAAGCGAGACTAGAAAGGGAGAAAGGAGAAGAAAAGGCTGTTACAGCTGATTTGGAAACAACTCAAGAGCAACAGACACAGCAAAGGGAAGCTGAAACCCTTAAACCAGCTGAAGCACCCAAGAGTGCTAGTTCAGGAGGATCTGTCCTAGTGGACAAAGTGAATGAGCCTTTAGACGCAATTTTACAGGCTTATGAGGCTAGATTGGCAAATAGACAGACCTTAGAACAAAGATGGATGACCCATCCTTATCCTAAACTAGAGAAGCAGAGGCTAGAAATGTGTAAGCAGCTCATTAAAACTGCTCAAGCATTGCTAGAACCACCTCCACCAGAAGTGAAGGATAGGATAGTCACCCCAGTGCACAAAGATGAGAGCATTAAAGTAGACAAATTGCTTAGAGAAGAGGTGGATCATAGGGAAGAACCACTGCCAAGGTCGCAAGACTCAAGGGTAGTCCAAAATACAACAGATGAATCAATGATGGATTTCTCACTCTATGTTCCTATAGTTGAGGAGCAGTGGCCAGAGGAGTTATGGAAGGTTGTCCGAGATGCCCAAAACAGAGAAGAGGATGCTGGACCAACACCATTTCTTGAAATCACATTAGATAGACCACAAATGAGTGTTGATGCGAGGTCATATTATGGTGACGTAGGATCAGTAGCCTCTGAAGATAGTAGACCTGCATTGTTAAGAACTTGCCACAGTACATAGGAGATTTTGAGGCAAAGTCTGAGATTGTGAGAGTTCCATCACAGAGGCTAGGAGGGACAAACAAATTGGACACAAAAATTTTGACTGACTTGCTATCCACGCCAGTGAAGTGCACAATTACATTGGCAGAACTTTTGAAAATCACGCCAAGTATGTGGATGGATATAGGAAAATGCTTGGAAAAAATTGGGATCAAAAGCCCGTTAAGGTTCCTGAAAAAAGAGCTAGATGAGATCGAGAAGCCTAGATCAAATGTAAGACCGGTACCTCTGAACAAAGTAGGAGAGTACTGTGAAGGAGAAGATGGTAATGCCACTTTGCCTGTCGAGTACAATGGGATTGAAACGAAAGCTATACTTGACAGCGGAGCAAGAATTGCCATAGCAACAAAACGAATATGGGAGAAATGGGGTAGGCCCGCCTTTAGAACAACCATAATAAAATTATAGTTAGCTGATGGGCATGTGGAAAGACCCATGGGATTGCTAGAAGCGATAGTGGTGTCTTCTTGTGGTATAGAGTATGCGCATACTTTTGCCACAGTTGACTTTGGCAAGAAAAATAACTATGAAATCATCCTTGGAAGACCATTCATGAGGCAACTCAAGATGGTACAAGATTGGGGTTATGATTATCTATACTTGAGACATGCTGAAACGACAACACATGTAAATATGAGAAATCATAGGTACCAAGATGTAACTAGAACGCCCGTGGAAGATTTTGATTTTGCAACACAAAGTGGATCAACAGACCATCTGTGGATGGGCAAAAAAAAAGAAATCTGGATGTGCGGAGCATCGGAGTGTAGTGACTTTGGGAGAAATGAGAATGCCTTAGAGAGGGTCTTAGAAGATGATGCTTACATAAGAGAACCTTTTCCAGAAGAGACATTAGAACCGCTAGAGTGGACTCAGATATTGGCTACTTTGGATGTCTGTGTTAATGAGACCACACCAACAAAATTTTGCGATGAGAATGGGTATGACATAGTCCCCTACTACATGCTAAGGATTATGTGTGAGACAGATGAAGAATCTGAGTATGAGTTCGAAACAGGGTTATCAGCTATGGGGATAGCACAACACCAGATACCTAGCCCGAATATTGGTCACATAGAAATAGGTGCTCTTTGCGATCAGTGTGCGATAACACACTTGATTACAAACTGTCCAACTCGAATGCATAGTACAAAGGAGGAGCCGCAAGTCAATGAAGCAAAGTTGCAGGAAGAAGGGCTAAGATTCAAAGAAGATGCTTCAGGTCCAGCGCCTACAAACGAGCAATATGAAGACTTGGAATCAATCAAAGAAGAGGCACAACAAGTGACAGGAAGTTCAGACACTATTGGTGACATTTCAACAACTGAAGTTGAGGAAGAAGAGCCTATGACTCTACAAGAACCAAATGCTGATTTTGTCTCTCCAAAAGACATATCAGAGGAAATGGTGGTCAAGCAGGCGGTAGAACACACAGATGAACTAAGAAGTGTGAACAATGAAGAAGAAGACGATAAGGAGTCCAAGCCAAAGATTTCTCAAGTCACTCAAGAGAACACTGGAAATCTAGTACCAAAGAAAATCAACTTTTTGCTAAGTGCACAAGATGGAGTCAAGATGAATTTTATGGCAGAAATTGATACAAATTCCACGACTAATGTCATGTCATATGGCATGTGGTTACTTCTAGGTAAGCCAAAGCTTTATGATATTCAATTAAAGGTAAATCTCTCACATGAAGTAGATGTTATAAGTATGGGGATTGCAGAGGCTACTCTCCAACTACACTCACAGAATGTCAAAGAAAAATTCTTGGTGGTAGATTCTTGACAAATGCGAACACACTTGATTTTGTCCAACCCATGGGCACAAGTCTTTGAAGACGAGCCGGAATCTTCAACAATGGTCATCATGACAAGCTATCAAGTGGCAACAGAGGTCAAGCCTACAACATTTCAAAGATTCTTGGCTATTGAAAAAGGCAAAACTAAAGTAAGCCCACAGTCTCTATCCCAGCCTTGCAAGTGCAAGACAAAGCCTCTACATCAAAAGCCAAACCATCACCAAAACAATGGAAACCCAAGCAAAAAGTCTATCAACTGAAGTTTCCATCACCCGAAAGTCTCCAAAGGAAGTCAAAACATATCAACCAAGTGCTAGTATCCAAGGCACAGATTGAAGTTAATGATCCAATTTGGATACAATCACAGGAACAACCTCAACAAGCAAAGGTAATAGGATGGATCACATCAAGCGAGTCAATTATTGCACAAGGCTACAAGAAAGGAAATTCAGATGTTTGGGTCAACAAGCCCAAGATAACAGCCTGGCGATATCCATCCCATGACAACCACTCAGTCAAGAATCAACAAAGCCGTCAACGTCAATCACATAACTCAACCAAGAGAAAGGACAGGTACAAAAAGCAAAAGAGAAGGTCTTCCATTGGACAAACCATACGACAAGTCTGGGTAATGAAATCAAAATTCCACCAGACTACCCAACAAAGTCAAGTGAAGATCACCTCCAGAAAAGTCCAAAGATTCATTCCAGTCGAGTTACTCGAAGCACAAGGATTCTATGAGGGCAACTTTCAAATCTGGTTACCTAAGGTAGTAGCTTATCAAGGAATCACCCAGGAAAAGCAAGAAACATCAAGAAATCAAGAGCAACCACCCGCTACACCCAAGAGTACTACAACCTATAGATGGATCCCTCGTCAATTACAACAAGAGCAAGGCTTTTACAGAAGTAACAGCCATATTTGGAAAATTAAAACAAGGTACCATCAAGTCAAAGAAGAAACAAGGCAAGTAGCAAAGGAGATCACACCAGGCCCAAGAACAATGTGGGTTCCAAAATACGCGACAACAAGAAAGATACACAACTCCTTTACAGCCTCTTAACAACAAAAAGAAAGCAACGGTAAATGCGGAGGTCACAATTTTGAAGAACACTATCTGGAAGAAGAAAACTTCATCAACCATTGCTTCAACATCAATACCTGTCTCATCAAGCGACCACAATTTGCTACCAAGGAATGAAGAGCAGATATATGCCAATGTATTGGACAACATGGCATCTCAAACAGAAACTAACGAGAAAGTCCTAAACATCAAAAGCATATGGAATTGGATTTCAGGTAAGTCCAAGTCGCCATTAAACTTACATGGCATAAGAGTCTAGAGTCGGGCAGCTAAGCCACTAAATGAGCAAAGTGTCAGACCCAAGCTTCAAGTTAATATTTTTCTGTGGTCTATGAGTCTAGCTAATAGGTATAAGCTCAAGCTGGAGAGTTGAGCATACATAAAGTCATGTGGCTCATGCTGGAAGAGGTGAGCATAAGAGTCAAAGTCCATATAATATATAAGGTGGAGACGGCGGAGTAGTCCAAAACAAAAACACTCACGCACCTGACACAGTGAGGAAGAATGAAGAAACCTCGACAGCAAAAACCCTTCTTGTGAGTAGTGAAAGCTTTTGAAGCACTCATACTATATGTTTTGCTCGCTACACTAACTCCATGAAGAACCCATAAATACTCTTCTCTCGCACCGCATCTTGTTTAACATGCATAACTCTGTGCAAGCATATAGATGTCCCATCATTGGACATATGCATTAGGCACTCTTTTTTATTCCACCCATAAACTTGCACAAACAAATAACTTAGCATAACTCTATAACATCAGAACCTAAGTACATATAGCCTCGCATTTAATTATGACTAAAGACATTTTTTCCCACTGGGTTTTTCCCTTTAGTCTTATCCAGGTATCCAAGACCTTCATTTTATATATACGCTATATTTTACTTTTACTCTTTTATTTTTTATAACAACAAAAACAATAAGAGCCACGATATCCCCACACTACTAATTGCAAATCTATTGACAAGTCAAAAGGGAGAGTCCAAAAAACAGCTTGACAAAGCTTCAAGTCAACTTACATGTACGACTACCAGATAACAACCACAGGAAAAGCAAACTAGAGCTACAATGACAACGAACTGCTGCACCAACAAGTCGATACAACCTCATGCAATTCAAGATTGTGAGGTCCCCACCCCGTCGTATCAAACAACGGATCTGATGGTAAACCTGGTGGCCACTAGATCTATAGCGGAAGCAAACAAAATGGTTCAGGGTTCAACTAGCGGACGATCTCTCATCACAAAGTGAGTCGAGTTCGAGCCTACTAGCAACGAGATCTAGCTCCACCTCGCAGGGGAAGCGTACTTAACTATCTAGCGATCCTAAGACCCACCTTCCAAGAGGAGAGAAACCCCGAGTGCCTTTTTTCCCATGTTTCAGAGGCACGTACTCTCGAGAATTCCCCGCTCTAGGGGCAATGAGCATTACTAATATCGAGTAAGCACTATGGGGACAGAGAGTTCTCGACCAATCGGGACCACCCATCTCGTAGGCATTGGCAACCTGAGCCAAGCCCCCACTTTCCACCCCCACACTCACACTTCATCGTGTGACCTAATTACTACCACAAAGGTTGTTCAACATAAATATTCCTTGTTTAATTCCGAATCACATGGTTCGTTAAAACAGCCCTTCAACCAGTATTGCAAACAACACCAAGACAGAATTCTAGTAAAAATTCTACTCAAACTTATTCATAAAAATTCCAATGTTCTGGAGGTACAACATCCCCCCTCCAGCGAGAGTTCACTCCTCCCGTTGTCGCCTAGCTGCCCATACAACTAGGTATGTCCACCGCATAGAAAGCATGTCATGGACACTCCCACCGCATAGAAAGCAAGACGTGGGATCCCACCGCATAGAAAGCAAGTCGTGGGTATCCACCGCATAGAAAGCATGTCGTGGATTCAAGAGCCCTAACGAGGAACTCTGCCCCCTGTGATCAGTAGGGGGGTCAGGACTGATTCAACATTGGAAATAAAATGAACATGTCGAACTAAATTTTCCCTAGCAAACATTCTTTCCTCTTGCAAACAGCATACCCATCAATCATTTCTTTCCTACTTTATACTTAAATGTACTATGCATTCAATGCCGAGGTTTCTGTCGGATTTCTCCAACATGTTCGGGGATATGTTCATTCCTAACTAATCGTATGCAATGTTAATTAAACAACTTGAATAGAAATTGGGACCTACCTCTTCCATTTCTTCGTCAATAGCCCGTGAGATGGCCGGTATTTGCTCGTCCATGGGAGATTTCCCCTTCTCGTTGACATTGCTTGTTCTTGCTTCGCGATCATGGGAACCACCGAAGCGCGTCCTCTTAACCGGGGCCATTTCTCACTACTTTAAATGATTAGCTTGGGGAAAGAGCTAAGGTTCACAGCATCATAACAGTCCAATGGGTAGATTAGTGACATCAATTAATCCCTCCTATATGAGAGTCTAGATTTCTTTCATAAAGCAATCATTAAGGATGGCACATGATCCTATGGGAACCGGCTCTAAGATAATTATTCGGCTTACATGATCAAGAATAATTAGGATTTCATTATTGGAATTACCAGAGAATTGGATTAAGTATGATTAGACTATTTCCTAGCAATTAGATGATGCAGATTTACCCTATGCATATGTGTGAGGAAAAACCAATTCTTAGAGACTTATTGACGGATTAATTTCTCCTTAATTACGTCTTAATGCATAAGAGAAATGAATTCAATTAAGCTACAATGTTAATGAGTGATTACAATAGTGATTCTCTTCAATCTGCACAAATACTAGCTTACCGATTAATTACTATGCTATCTAGAGAGAGAAGATTCTGATAATTATGCTCTAATCATTAATCGAGAGTGAAGAATGGCTGATAATTCAGCTATGGATAATGATTACATAATAGAGTCCGAATAAGGAGAATTTAGAGAATAGTCATAGAGATTTTCGGCTAGGAATAGACATAATGTACGAGAAATTTTGATGGTGGGAAAAAGGGATTTTCAGATGGCATTAATTAAACTGTCCTTACCGTGATTAAGATCTGGTAATCTTCTCGATTTTCTCATCTAATCGAGCCTCTTGAGATGAAAATTCGGCAGCACCTCCCTCCTAGCTTCTTCTTCAATAGGTGTGTGATTCGGCAGCACCTCCCCAATGTATGTGGGTGTGTGTGTATGCACTGTGTGTGTGTGTGTGATCATAAGTGTGTGTGTGTATGTGTGTGTGTGTGTGTGTATGCAGGTCTTTAAATAGGCTCCTACAAGCTGAAAATCGATCTGGGTTGCTAAATGCATCTGGGAGCTTCTCCAGTTAAGCATGGCAAGTCCAGTTCTCTGCCCACCAAGTGTCAGGTTGGCTTGGTTAACTGGTTCTGAGACTGAGTTGCAGGCTTGGCAGCCTTCCCAAGACTCCCACAAAGCAAGAGGGCGCCCCCTAGCTGCTAAAGCTGATCTGGAGTGGCCTGGGACCTGTTCCCACACAGTCCCGGGCCCCCGGTGCCTCCCCGGATAATTTTTAGGAAATTTGGTTCTAGGCTAAAACGGGTCATACGAATCGGATTTTGATGCCGTAAATTGCCATACAAAGCTCTAACTAAGGGGTACTGGCCCGAGTACCTGCATATTTAGCAGCCCCCGGGGTCCGAAAATGCATTTTTTTCAAATTCGAGGTACGGGTGCAGATTTTCGAGACGGTCAAGACTGGACAGGTGGGGTGACCAAAAACTTACTATTTTTGAAAAATTTTCACAAAAATTATTTTAATTCACATTTTTAAGCTTTATAACATTCTAAACATCATGGCACTGACAGAATCTGAAAAACTGCTAAAAATAGTAACTTATTCCATTGTATTCATTTCGTGGTACAAGGGTGCTCTTGTGATCGGGTCAGAGACCTTACAACCTCCCCAACGTGAAAAATTTGAGATGTCCTCATCTCAAGAATGAGTTTGGATAATCTTTTAAGAGCGTCGATTCGTCTTCCCAAGTTGCATCTTCTTCAGGGTAATCCTTCCACTTTACTAGATGTTCTGTGATAGTTCTGTTGCGTAATTTCCTTTCTCTTGTTTCAAGTACATAGTCAGGTTGGAGCTCGAGAACTCCTTGTGCTGGCATGACTATCTGATCTGAGTCCAAGAATTGATCAGGGTTGGGAATATAGGGTTTGAGTAAGCTGACATGGAATACATCATGAACCTTCAAGTTTGCAGGTAACTTTAGCTTGTAGGCCTGGTCACTTATAACCTTAACGATCTCAAATGGTCCACAATATCTTGGGCTAAGATTCTTATATCTGCCTAGTGATAAGTTGCTTTTCTTAGGTCAGACTCGTAGAAAAACCTTATCTCCTTCCTTGAAAGTCCTTTCCGAACGATTCTTATCTGCATAGTGCTTCTGTCTATCCTGAGCTGCCTGAATTTCCTGGCGAATGGCTCTAGTCTGGGCTTCCATATCTTCTAACATCTTTCTAGAGGCTTCTACTCTGATGGTTGGATCTGAAAAGTTCAGTGGTGCTAAACAGTCCTGTCCATAAAGAGCTTTGAAAGGTGACATTCCAATGCTTCTGTGTTCGGAAGAGTTATAAGCATATTCTACCAAAGGTAGATATTGTAACCACTTCTTTGGTTCTTGCGAACAATAGGCTCTGAGAATATCCTCGATGACTTGATTAACTCTTTCGGTTTGCCCGTCAGTCTGCGGATGATATGCTGTGCTGAAGGCTAATTGTGACCCAATAGATTGGAAAAGAGAGGTCCAAAATTTTGATGTAAACTTGGCATCTCTATCGCTGACGATACGCTTGGGTAGACCATGTAACCTAAAAATCTCCTTGATGAATACCCGACTAATATCTGAAGCAGTAAAGGTTGTCTTTACGGGTATTAGATGAGCCACTTTTGTGAGCATATCAACAACCACGAAAATAGAATCATAACCTCCTGTAGAAGGTAACCCTGTAACAAAATCCATACTGATGCATTCCCACTTCATCTGGGGTATGTCAAGGGGTTGAAGTTGCCCTGGTAATTTGATCCTTTCGGCCTTTATCCGTTGACAAGAAAGACATTGTCTCACATAGCGAAGTATGTCTCCTTTCATTCCAGACCAGAAATAACTCCTTCTGACGGTGTGAAGAGTTTTAGCATAGCCTGGGTGTCCGGATGTAGGGCTATCGTGTGCTTCATATAGAATGGCCTTCTTTAAAACTGGGTCTCTGGGTACACAGAGTCTATGTCTGTAGTAAAGACATCCTCCCATAAGAGAGTAATCTTTCGCTTTAGGCATCTTATTCTGCTGGACTAATGAAGCCATACGTTGGTACTCTGGATCTTCGAGGGATGCTTCTTTGATTCTATCCCAGATAGGGTTATTTGGAATAGAGATAGCTCCGAGAAACGATTTTCGGCTAAGACCATCTGCAACTGCGTTTTCCTTCCCTGGTCTATACTTTATGTCAATGTCATATTCCTGTAATAGCTCTATCCATCGCCGTTGTCGCATATTGAGAATGGGTTGGGTAAAAATCCACTTTAAACTCTTGTGATCTGTAACCAACTGAAACTTGCGTCCAAGAAGATAATGTCTCCATAACTTCAGTGCATGAATAACTGCTAAAAGTTCCAGATCATGAGTGGGATAGTTCTTCTCATGATCTCTCAGCTTTCGCGAAGTATATGCCACCGGTCTTCCTTCTTGAGTAAGAACTCCACCTAGAGCGAATTTGCTAGCGTCTGTCGCTACTTCAAATTCTTTACTGAAGTCTGGAAGCTTTAAAATAGGAGCTGAGACCAAGAACTCTTTTAGCTTAGCAAAGCTAGACTCGTGCTCGGTCTTCCAATCGATCCTCATTCCTTTCTTCAGGAGTCCCGTCAAAGGTGCAGCAATACGTGCATAATCCTTGACAAAATCCTGTACCATCCCGTTATTCCAAGAAATCCTCTTGCTTCACGGACAGTGGATGGTTGAGGCCAGTCAACGATGTCCTTGACTTTGTCTGGGTCTACTGAAATCCCTTCAGCCGAAATGACAAATCCAAGATAGTTGACCTTTGGTGAGCAGAAAGTGCACTTGCTCTCTTTAGCGTAAAGCTGGTGTTCTCGAAGGAGATCAAGTACTTTGCGAACATGATCTTCGTGATCTGCCTCGTCTTTGGAATAGATCAGAATGTCATCAAAGAAAACCAAGACAAAATCATCTAGGTAAGGTCTGAAAATATCCTGCATAAGTCGGTTGAAGCTTGCAGGAGCATTTGGTAGACCAAAAGACATTATTGTGAATTCGTAGTGCCCATACCTAGTATTGAAAGCTGTCTTGGGAATATTTGATTCCTTGATCCTGATTTGGTAATATCCTGACCTTAGATCTATCTTTGTAAATATTTTGGCGCCGTGGAGTTTGTCCAAAAGTTCGTCAATCCTTGGAATTGGATACTTGTTCTTGACAGTTACCTGGTTCAATCCACGATAGTCTATGCATAGCCTTAAGGTTCCATCCTTCTTCTTTTGGAAAAGAACTGGAGCACCCCAAGGAGAAGTACTGGGTCGAATGAATCCTTGCTCAATGAGTTGCCTAAGTTGTTCTTTGAGTTCGATGGCCTCCAGAAGTGACATTTTATAAGATCTTTTTGAGATAGGTTCACACCCAGGGATAGTCTCAATCTCATGATCTACCTCTCTGTGTGGTGGAAGATTCGTAAGGTCCTCGGGGAATACGTCATCATACTCCCTCAGCCAGTTTGGTCGAAGTGAGGTATCTGATTGGTCCACCTTATTGAGTTTAACTGCATATATTTGCTGACCCTTCCTTAGTCCCTTCAAAAGTCTGCTGGCCTTAACTAGAGTAGCCTTAGGTCTCCCATTTTCCCCCTGAATTAAGGCTTCATTACCCAAGTTATCTGTAAAGGTAAAATTCCCTTGTGCACAATGTATGTGGGCCCTATTTTGCTTTAGCCAGTCCATCCCTAGTATCCCATCAAATAATCCTAAGGGTAGGGTTCGAAATTGGGCAGAAGTTGGGTGTCCCCCTACATCAAAGTCAATTTTTCCTGTAGAGTGTTGAGATACTACCTCCTTGCTGTTTGCTAACTCGACAACTAGCTTGCTTGATGCATACTTATCTAGCTTAAGCTTCCTCATGCATCTGGGTGAAAGAAATGAAAGAGTACTACCACAATCTATAAGGAAGTTAAGTTGTTCACCTCTGAGAGATCCTGGCGTATGAATGACTGCGTATTGCTCGCAACCATTGGGATTGTCAATTGCAGCATGTAGGGTTGCTCTCTCCACTGCTTCATCACCCACAGTTGGTTGAACTACTGCGGCATTTACTCTGGCGGTAGCTCCACGCCCTCGCCCTCTGTTCATTCTTCCGCGTCCTCCTCTTCCATTAGCTTGGCCACGCCCACGGGTATTCAAGGGTATGGCATTGGCGTTGGTTACATGAATGTTCCTGGGGCAATTTGATCTGTAGTGTCCATGCTCGCCGCAACCATAGCATCGAACATCAGGAAACTCCATGGTTGTGGTGGTAGCCACAATAGGGCGCTGGTTATAGGTTTGGTTGGCTGGTCTGTTGTCCCAAGCAGTGTTCCTTGCCCTCTTTGACCAATGATTCCTCCTGTTCTGATTAGCCTTTTGTACTTCGAGAGCTAGAGGTTTAGCCCTCAACAAGGCATCCTGTAGCGTTGACGGCCTGAGAGCCTCCAGCCGAGTGTTCAAGGGATTGATTAGTCCTTGATAGAACCTTGCCACCTGTTGTTCCAAGGTCATCTTAGGAGCATATCTCCGAAGAGTGACAAACTTTGCATAGTATTCTTCGACCGTTGAATTCAGCTACCGAAGTGAAAAGAATTCATTCATTCTCAAGGTCCTATAGGCAGGTGGTAAATAACGTCCCATTATTGCAGCTTTGATGTCTTCCCAAGACTGGGAAGATCCCTTAATATCCATGTCCCTGCAATGTTGCTTCCACCATATTTTGGCATCGCCAGTCAGGCGGAACATCGCAAGCATGGTCTGATTTACGGGTTGGGTTCCGGCAGCTTCAAAGTAATCGTCCATGGCTTCCATCCATACTTCCGCATCTCTCTCCACATTTGCCCCCTCGCCCTTAAAGATCGGGGGTTGGGCTTGTTTGAGGAGAAGCTTCTTCTCTTGCACTGCCGAATACAGAGCAACAGGCGGTACCTACATGGGTTATACGAAATTCTTGCTACCATTACTTGAATTTCAAGAGACACGAGACTTTAATAAAATTCAAAATTCCACTGTATCAAGAGACAGAGATTCAGAGACAAAAGCGCTTTATTGATGGAAATTTATTACAATCGAAACCCCTCAAGGTTTAGAATGACTGATGACCGCTTATTACATGGTTTTATGGATTTGCGTATAACATACGCCTAGGAAATGGTATTGACATGATGCACTACTTCATTCGTGTAATAGTTCTTATACACATTCTTGAGGGGATAATAAACTAAGATGTCGGCCCAGAGTTCCGCTTTCAGTAATCCAAAGGTTTTGACTCGGTTTGCTGGGATCACATTGGTGACCTTCTCCAAGAGCCAGTCGTTGATGGTTTGGTTGGAGTCACCCGAAACAGTCTGATCCAATCGTGTGGGCACCAAGTAGAATATCTCTATCACTCTCAACTCTTCTCCCCAACGTATCTTCTTCAAGTCGGTAGCCAGGCATCCTAGCTTCCGAGCATTGATGTAGTAAAACCCTCCTGGAAATGTCCAATCAAGTTCCGATCCTTTGTCAATGCGAGTGGAGTGTGGCGTATAAGCCTTCAACAGAATCTCCATGACATCTCGCCTGAACTGGTAAACAGGGGATCTTCGAGCTTGCTCATAAATAAGCTCAAACACTTGGAACTTCCGATATTCGAGCACGGGGTCTTCCTGCAACACCAATGCAAGGAATTCGGATCAACTACCTATATACTTTCAGTTCCTTTTAAATGTTCAAACAATACGACTTTATTTTCCCAGCCTAACCTAGGCTCTGATACCAGGTGTGAGGTCCCCACCCCGTCGTATCAAACAACGGATCTGATGGTAAACCTGGTGGCCACTAGATCTATAGCGGAAGCAAACAAAATGGTTCAGGGTTCAACTAGCGGACGATCTCTCATCACAAAGTGAGTCGAGTTCGAGCCTACTAGCAACGAGATCTAGCTCCACCTCGCAGGGGAAGCGTACTTAACTATCTAGCGATCCTAAGATCCACCTTCTAAGAGGAGAGAAACCCCGAGTGCCTTTTTCCCCATGTTTCAGAGGCACGTACTCTCGAGAATTCCCCGCTCTAGGGGCAATGAGCATTACTAATATCGAGTAAGCACTATGGGGACAGAGAGTTCCCGACCAATCGGGACCACCCATCTCGTAGGCATTGGCAACCCGAGCCAAGCCCCCACTTTCCACCCCCACACTCACACTTCATCGTGTGACCTAATTACTACCACAAAGGTTGTTCAACATAAATATTCCTTGTTTAATTCCGAATCACATGGTTCGTTAAAACAGCCCTTCAACCAGTATTGCAAACAACACCAAGACAGAATTCTAGTAAAAATTCTACTCAAACTTATTCATAAAAATTCCAATGTTCTGGAGGTACAACATCCCCCCTCCAGCGAGAGTTCACTCCTCCCGTTGTCGCCTAGCTGCCCATACAACTAGGTATGTCCACCGCATAGAAAGCATGTCATGGACACTCCCACCGCATAGAAAGCAAGACGTGGGTTCCCACCGCATAGAAAGCAAGTCGTGGGTATCCACCGCATAGAAAGCATGTCGTGGATTCAAGAGCCCTAACGAGGAACTCTGCCCCCTGTGATCAGTAGGGGGGTCAGGACTGATTCAACATTGGAAATAAAATGAACATGTCGAGCTAAATTTTCCCTAGCAAACATTCTTTCCTCTTGCAAACAGCATACCCATCAATCATTTCTTTCCTACTTTATACTTAAATGTACTATGCATTCAATGCCGAGGTTTCTGTCGGATTTCTCCAACATGTTCGGGGATATGTTCATTCCTAACTAATCGTATGCAATGTTAATTAAACAACTTGAATAGAAATTGGGACCTACCTCTTCCATTTCTTCGTCAATAGCCCGTGAGATGGCCGGTATTTGCTCGTCCATGGGAGCTTTCCCCTTCCCGTTGACATTGCTTGTTCCTGCTTCGCGATCATGGGAACCACCGAAGCGCGTCCTCTTAACCAGGGCCATTTCTCACTACTTTAAATGATTAGCTTGGGGAAAGAGCTAAGGTTCACAGCATCATAACAGTCCAATGGGTAGATTAGTGACATCAATTAATCCCTCCTATATGAGAGTCTAGATTTCTTTCATAAAGCAATCATTAAGGATGGCACATGATCCTATGGGAATCGGCTCTAAGATAATTATTCGGCTTACATGATCAAGAATAATTAGGATTTCATTATTGGAATTACCAGAGAATTGGATTAAGTATGATTAAACTATTTCCTAGCAATTAGATGATGCAGATTTACCCTATGCATATGTGTGAGGAAAAACCAATTCTTAGAGACTTATTGACGGATTAATTTCTCCTTAATTACATCTTAATGCATAAGAGAAATGAATTCAATTAAGCTACAATGTTAATGAGTGATTACAATAGTGATTCTCTTCAATCTGCACAAATACTAGCTTACCGATTAATTACTATGCTATCTAGAGAGAGAAGATTCTGATAATTATGCTATAATCATTAATCGAGAGTGAAGAATGGCTGATAATTCAGCTATGGGATAATGATTACATAATAGAGTACGAATAAGGAGAATTTAGAGAATAGTCATAGAGATTTTCGGCTAGGAATAGACATAATGTACGAGAAATTTTGATGGTGGGAAAAAGGGATTTTCAGATGGCATTAATTAAACTGTCGTTACCGTGATTAAGAGCTGGTAATCTTCTCGATTTTCTCATCTAATCGAGCCTCTTGAGATGAAAATTCGGCAGCACCTTCCTCCTAGCTTCTTCTTCAATAGGTGTGTGATTCGGCAGCACCTCCCCAATGTATGTGGGTGTGTGTGTATGCACTGTGTGTGTGTGTGTGATCATAAGTGTGTGTGTGTGTGTATGTATGCAGGTCTTTAAATAGGCTTCTACAGGCTGAAAATCGATCTGGGTTGCTAAATGCATCTGGGAGCTTCTCCAGTTAAGCATGGCAAGTCCAGTTCTCTGCCCACCAAGTGTCAGGTTGGATTGGTTAACTGGTTCTGAGACTGAGTTGCAGGCTTGGCAGCTTTCCCAAGACTCCCACAAAGCAAGAGGGTGCCCCCTAGCTGCTAAAGCTGATATGGAGTGGCCTGGGACCTGTTCCCACACAGTCCCGGGCCCCCGGTGCCTCCTCGGACAATTTTTAGGAAATTTGGTTCTAGGCTAAAACGGGTCATACGAATCGGATTTTGATGCCGCAAATTGCCATACAAAGCTCTAACTAAGTCGTACTGGCCCGAGTACCTGCCATATTCCATTGTATTCATTTCGTGGTACAAGGGTGCTCTTGTGATCGGGTCAGAGACCTTACAAAGATACAACAACCAATCGGAGGGGGAGAGTTCCAGGCTTCAGATACACTACAAGTACAACCTCAAGGCAACTTTAACATCACGCAAAGCAACCAACTGCAGAAGAGGCTGCCACAACAACTTCAACCAACACCAAGACATCAAGAACTCATCAAGGCCAGCAAAGACATAGGGTCTTGTCGGGGACGAGAAGAATTCGGAGGGGGAGAGTGTTGAAAGGATGCCCTTTAAACAACGTTTCCATAAATATTCCATTAAGATTCCTCAAAGATTCTATAAAGATTCCACATGAAGATGGTGATGAAGTAATGAAGATGAAGATGGATGCAGCAACATGAAGATACGAGTTCATGGACGTCATCGAATATCCCGTTAATATTATTTTGAGCCATTACGACCACTTTTGTAATGTTTACGGGAACCTCATATTTTAAGTCGGCACTTGTATTTTGGCCGTAGATGCTTGTATAATGAGTAAAGCCAACTCAGTTTCTTGTAATTAAGCTCTGTAGAAGCCTAGGGACAATTCAGGTCATTTGGTCGGACATTAGGTTTGAAGGCTTGGTATATAAGCTAAAACCTAAGGCTTTGTAAAGGACACATTACGTTATCTCAATTAATATATAGTCATGGGTTCTGCAGCACAGGGTAGTGAGTTTCACGCACAAACATAGTCGCACACACTAATCACATTGTAGATATGAGAGTAGGAGCGTGTTAGCATCGAGGAGCTCTCCGTGTCGACGCAAGGAATGCAAGCCGAGGACCACATCGCGAGCCCGCCTGCTACGAGCTATATTTGGTCGTAAGTACCTCAAACGACATCCAATCTGAATGATCAAGTAGTCGTTAGAATCAAGGCGAGAAGACCTTTGTGTTGATGTCTTTGTAGATCAGTTTCGGACACTTTGGAAATTACTGCTTTGAGTCTATCGTGATAGCGATTAGAGGTCTTACAGTTATGGTTTTCAGGGTTTAGGTGTTTGGACATATAGGATATGTCCTTGTGAGTCTTGCCCTCCGATTTTGATTCATTCTGATATGATTTGAGACTGTTTCGAGCTTGTAGTGTTTCGTAGGATGCGTTGTCTATTTCTTTGCTTTATGGTAGTGTTGTGGTAGGATTAGTGACTGTAGAGTGTTGTTAGTGTCTAGCTCAGGGTTGACGACCCAGAGATTGTCTCCATGCCCTAGTCGGGTCAGCTACGTCCTCGGATTGACAGTTTGTTGGTCTGTGTTCTCGTTGTGCTTCATCGTTTGTCGCGGCGTACCCGCTAACATGTCCTCATCTCAAGAATTTATCAGGATAATCCTTTATGAGCGTTGGTTCGTCCTCCCAAGTAGCATCTTCTTCAGGATAATCTTTCCACTTCACAAGGTGCTCGGTAATTGTCCTGTTTCGTAGATTTCTTTGTCTTGATTTAAGGAAGTATTCAGGTTGAAGTTCCACAACTCCTTGTGCTGGCATAACTATCTGATTTGAGTCCAAGAGTTGATCGGGGTTAGGAATGTAGGGTTTGAGTAGGCTGATGTGAAATACATCGTGAACCTTTACGTTTGCAGGTAACTTGAGCTTGTAGGCCTGGTCACTCACAACCTTAGTGATTTCGAAGGGTCCACAATATCTCGGGCTTAGTTTCTTATACCTTCCTAATGATAAGTTGCTTTTCTTCGGTCAGACTCGTAGAAAAACTTTTTCTCCTTCCTTGAAGGTCCGTTCTAATCGATTCTTATCTGCATAATGCTTTTGTCTATCCTGAGCGGCTTGGATATCTTGGTGAATGGCTTTAGTATGAGCTTCCATGTCTTCTACCATCTTCTTAGAGGCTTCTATCCTGATGGTTGGGTCTGAAAGGCTAAGCGGTGCTAAAAAATCTTGTCCATAAAGAGCTTTGAAGGGTGACATTCCAATGCTTGTGTGTTCGGAAGAATTGTAAGCATATTCTACCAAAGGAAGATATTGTAACCACTTCTTTGGCTCTTGCGAACAATAGGCCCTGAGAATGTCCTCAATGACTTGATTTACTCTTTCAATCTGCCCATCTGTCTGCAGATGATACACTTTGTTGAAGCCTAATTGTGACCCAATAGATTGGAAAAGAGAAGTCCAAAACTTTGATGTAAACTTGGCATCTCTATCACTGACGATACGCTTGGGTAAACCATGTAACCTAAAAATTTCCTCGATGAATACTCGACTAATATCCGAAGCACTAAAGGTTGTCTTTACAGGTATTAGATGAGCCCACTTTTGTGAGCATATCACCAAACACAAATACAGAGTCATAACCTCCTGTAGAAGGTAATCCTGTAACAAAGTCCATACTGATGCATTCCCATTTCATCTGGGGTATGTCAAGAGGTTGAAGTTACCCTGGTAACTTGATTCTTTTGGCTTTTATCCGTTGACAAGAAAGAAATTGCCTCACATAGCGAAGTATGTCTCCTTTCATTCCGGACAAAAAATAACTCCTCCTGATAGCATGAAGAGTCTTAGCATAACCTGGATGTCCTGATGTAGGGCTATCGTCTACTTCATATAGAATAGTCTTCTTTAAAGCTGGGTCTCTGCTTACACAGAGTCTATGTCTGAAGTAAAGACATCCTCCCATAAGAGAGTAATCTTTATTTCAGGCATCTTATTCTTGTGGACTACTTATACTATACGTTGGTATTCTGAATCTACCAAAGATGCTTCTTTAATTCTATGCCAGATAGGGCTATTTGGAATAGACATAGCTCCAAGAATAGATTTTTGGTTAAGTCGATCTGCAATGGCATTTTCCTTCCCTGGTCTATACTTTATGTCAAGGTAATATTCTTGTAAGAGTTGTATCCATCGCCGTTGTCACATATTGAGAATAGGTTGAGTAAAAATCCATTTTAAGTTCTTGTGGTCTGTAACTAGCTGAAACTTGCATCCGAAAAGATAATGTCTCCACAACTTTAGCGCATGTATAACCGCCGCTAAAAGTTCCAAATCGTGAGTAGGGTAATTCTTTTCATGATCCCTCAGCTTTCGTGAAGTATACGCCACCGGTCTTCCTTCTTGAGTAAGAACTCCGTCCAAAGAAAATTTGCTAGCATCGGTCGCTACTTCAAATTCCTTACTGAAATCTGGAAGCTTTAAGATACGAGCTGAGACTAATAATTATTTTATCTTAGCAAAACTAGACTCGTGCCCGGTCTTCCATTCGATCCTCATTCCTTTCTTCAGGAGTTCCGTCAAAGGCGCAGCAATACGTGCATAGTCCTTGACAAAATTCCTGTACCATCCCGTTATTCCAAGAAATCCTCTTACTTCACTGATGGTGGATGGTTGAGGCCAATCAACGATATCCTTGACTTTATTTGGGTCCACTGAAATCCCTTCGGCTGATATGATAAATCCAAGATAATTGACCTTTGGTGAGGAGAAGGTACACTTGCTTGCTTTAGCGTAAAGTTGGTGCTCTCGAAGAAGATCAAGTACTTTGCGAACATGATTTTCATGATCTTCCTTGTTCTTAGAATAGATCAGAATGTCATCAAAGAAAGCCAGGACAAAATCGTCCTGATAAGGTCTGAAAATATCCTGCATAAGTCGATTAAAGCTTGCAGGAGCATTTGTTAGACCAAAGGACATTACTGTGAATTCGTAATGTCCATACCTAGTGTTGAAATATGTGTTTGGAATGTCTGATTCCTTGATCCTGATTTGGTAATATCCTGACCTTAGATCAATCTTTGTAAACATTTTGGCGCCATGGAGTCTATCCAGGAGTTCGTCAATCCTTGGAATTGGGTACTTGTTTTTGACAGTTACCTGGTTCAGTCCACGGTAATCTATGCATAACCTTAAGGTCCCATCCTTCCTCTCCTGAAAAAGAACTGGTGCGCCCCAAGGAGAAGTACTGGGTCGAATGAATCCTTGTTCAATGAGTTGCCTAAGTTGTTCCTTGAGTTCTATGGCCTCTGGAAGTGAAATTTTATAAGGTCGCTTTGAGACAGGTTCACATCCAGGGATATTCTCGATCTCATGATCTACCACTCTATGTGGTGGAAGATTCGTAAGGTCTTCACGGAATACATCATCATACTCCCTCAACCAGTTTGGTCGAAGTCTGGTGTCTGATTGGTCCACCTTGTTGAGCTTTACCGCATAAATTTGTTGCCCCTTTCTTAGTCCTTTCAAAAGTCTGCTAGCCTTAACTACATTAGCCCTAGGTCTTCCATTTTTCCCCTGGATTAAGACTTCATTACCCAAGTCATCTGTAAAGGTAAAGTTCCCTTGTGCACAATGGATGTGGGCCTGATTTTGCTTTAGCCAGTCCATCCCTACTATCCCATCAAAGAATCCTAAAGGTAAGGTTCGAAATTGAGCAGAAGTTGGGTGTCCCCCTAGGTCAAAGTCGATTATACCTGCAGAGTGTTGAGATACTACTTCCTTGCCGTTTGCTAACTCTACAACTAATTTTCTTGCTGGATACTTATCTAGATTTAGCTTCCTCATGCATCCTGGTGAAAGAAATGAAAGAGTACTACCACAATCTAAAAGGAAGTTAACTTGTTCACCTCTGAGAGATCCTGGCGTATGAATGCTTGCATATTGCTCGCAACAATTGGGGTTGTCAATTGCAGCATGCAAGGTTTCTCTCTCCCCTGCTTCATCTCCCACAGTTGGTTGTACCACTGCGGCATTCACTCTGGCGGTATCTCCACGCCCTCGCCCTCTGTTTACCTATCCACGTCCTCCTCTTCCATTAGGTTGTCCTCGCCCATAGACATTTAGAGGTATGACATTGGCGCTGGTTGCCTGAGTCTTCTTGGGGCATTTAGATCGGTAATGTGCGAACTTGTTGCACTCATAACCACATATATTTGGAAATTCCATAACTGTGGTAGTGGCTACTATTGGGCGCTGTTTGTATGCTTGGTTGGTTGTGCTATTATTTGAAACATTTGTCCTTGCCCTTTTTGCCAAATGATTCCTCCTATTCTGATTGACCTTCTAAATTTCCATAGCTAAGGGTTTAGCTCTTAGCAAGGCATCTTGAAGAGTTGTAGGACTGAGAGCTTCTAGCCGATTGTTCAAGGTGTCGATGAGCCCTTGGCAGAACCGTGCTACTTGTTGATCCAGGATCATTCTAGGAGCATATCTTTGAAGAGATTTCCATTAAAGCTTGGAAGAGAGAATTATAACCATACATTCTTCCTACCATAAAGAGACATGCAAACCCTAAGCTTGATTACCATAATGAGACTAAAATTTTCTCTCTTGAATGAGACAAGGTTTCCATGGAAGCTTAACCCTAATAACACAAGGTCACCATGGAAGCTAAACTCTAAATTACAAGCTTGTCTTTCAAAGTTTTTTCTAAGTGCAAAGTTACCATCAAAGATTAGCTTAAGGATGCACATTCCCTTTGAAGCTTAACTTAATGGTGCATAGATACTCTTAGCACTTAATCCTAATTGCGAGGTTACCATTAAAGCTTAAACAAAAAATGCAAGATAGTCACTAAAGCTTACACCTAAGTGCAAAGTTACCATTAAAGCTTGACTTAAGAGTGAAAATCTACCTTTGAAGCTTAACTTAATGATGAATAACTACCATTAATACTTAATCCTAATTCCAAGGTTACCATTAAAGCTTAAACTTAAAATACAAGGTAGTCACTAAAGCTTACACCTCAGTGCAAAGTTACCATTAAAGCTTAGCTTAAGAGTGCAAATCTACCTTTGAAGCTTAACTTAATGATATATAACTACCATTAATACTTAACCCTAATTCCAAGGTTACCATTAAAGCTTAAACCTAAAATACAAGGTAGTCACTAAAGCTTACGCCTAAGTGAAAAGTTACCATTAAAGCTTAGCTTAAGGATGCAAATTGACCTTTGAAGCTTAACTTAATGATGCATAGATACTCTTAGCACTTAACCCTAATTGTGAGGTTACCATTAAAGCTTAAATCTAAAATACAAGGTAGACTAAAGTTTACACCTAAGTGCAAAGTTACCATTAAAGCTTAGCTTAAGGATACAAATCTACCTTTGAAGCTTAACTTAATGATGTGTAGCTACCATTAATACTTAACTCTAATTCCAGGTTACCATTAAAGCTCAAACTTAAAATACAAGGTAATCACTAAAGCTTACACCTAAGTGCAAAGTTACCATTAAAGCTTAGATTATGGATGAAAATCTACCTTTGAAGCTTAACTTAATGATGCATAACTACCATTAATACTTAACTCTAATTCCAAGGTTACCATTAAATCTTAATCCTAAAATGATGCACATAAACATTCTTAGTATTAAAACACATGGTTTAAGTTAATTAATCCTACTAGAAGTGAAGATTATCTCCTCTAATCAAGAGGGAAGTAGGGTTGAAGTCCTTCTTGAAGAGATGTGAGGCTCAAGGAAGAAGGAAAGGGGTTTAGGATGAAGAGGAAGGAGAGAGAAGCTTCTTCACAAAACCCTCAAGGGTTTGGCCTTCAAGAGACTGAGAGAGCAAGAGCAAGGTTTAATGGAAACCTTGATTTACTTAAGCATAATCTTGAGCATGACAAGTATGCAAGTAGCTTAGCAATATGTGTGTAAAATTACAAAGGAGAGGGGGTGCTTATATAGGAAATGGTGGGTAGAATTCTCTTCTCAATTCCTATTGGACCCCAATTCTCTTCTCAATTCCTATTGGACCCCAATTCTCTTCTCAATTCTTATTGGACCCCAATTTATCTTCTCAATTCCTATCGGACCCCAATTCTCTTCTTAATTCTTATTGGCCCCAATTTCTTCTCAATTCCTATTGGACCACAATTCTCTTCTCAATTCTTATTGGACCCCAATTTCTTCTCAATTCCTATTATTAAGTTTATCTTCCAATCAAGTTAGTCCCTTTTTTTGTCAGTTCTCGAGCTAGATCAGTTCTCATGCGAATTTTGATGAAGAAGTATAAAAATAATCTTAATCTTTTTGGAAAAATATAGGGATGATGTAATTTCTTATTCGGAATATCCTTGTCTTTTCATTTTGGAGTAAAGTCTCGTTGTCTGCATGACTTCTTTGTCGGTCTTGCTTTTTCTAAATTATTTTCTAGGCTGAAAAAGTTTTGAATGGCTTTAGGGTTTAGGGAGGGACCTTACACTTATTGACCAATTTCCTCCTTAATTATCGCCTTCATTATGGCAAGCTTTGTCTCCATGCCACCTTTCATAGCTTGAGTCCAAGAGCTTCCTTATATTATCTGAGAGAATCTTGATAAATTAAGAGAAAATGTAAAGATGAAGGATGCCACTTACTGCTATACTGCTCCACTTGCTTGTTGGCTTAATGGGGAAGATAATGTTGCAAAGCTTGAGAGGGAAGTAGATACTCTCTAGAGAGATTAATGGAGAAGGAGCAAGAAACCTGTTGAGGAAAGAAAGAGGGATGATCTAGCAGAAGGATATGCTTCAGATCTTCAACTTTAGGTAGAGTTGTTTAGTGAGGCCCATGGAGACACGGAGAACTTTAGATTGAGGAGAATGCAGCCCTCAAGAATGGAGTAAGCTTGAGGAGGGAAAGGAGATTCCAACTTTTGCTCTGCAGAGCTTTTGGGAGGGAAAACTGAAAGGAAGGAAAGAGAAGCAACTTGCAAGGATAAGTGAAGAGATGTGAGAGATGGTACAATAGAGAGAGAGGGAGGGAATGATCAACACATTTTGGAGGGACCCCCTTTTAGGAGAGAGGGGGGGGGGGGGAGGGGGGAGAAATTGACAACCACTAGAGAGAAAAGGATTGGTTTTTACTCAACTATTTTTGTGACTCGACTCTATGCATTGTTTGAGATAGTATTTTTTCAATGCAACAACAAGCAACATATGGAGATTGTGGGTTTTTCCCTTGTCCCCACAAGGGTTTTTTCACCCACAGTCATGGTACATTGATTTGGGATGATGTTTCATATCTCAAATCGAGGATCAATCTATATGTTGTTCAATTATGGGAAGAATGTTGTGTCTGTCATGTCATAATCTTGTTATTGTTGTTCTTATTGGGATTTAGGGTAATGAAAGCAAATGCCTACTCAATAATCATCATGTATGTGTGTGTGTGTGTGTGTGTGTCTGTATGTGTGGTGGGGTCTCTCTTAATGCTCTTGATGTGCATCTCTCTCTCTCTCTCTCTCTCTCTCTCTCTCTCTCTCTCTCTCTCTCTCTCTCTCAAGGGGCATCTATCTTAATGATCTAGACTTACACCAAGGACTCTCTCTCTCTCTCTCTCTCTCTCTCTCTCTCTCTCTCTCTCTCTTATATTCTCTCTAATTTCTTATAGAATGAACAAGATAAAGACTCATTACTAGACCTCATACCAAAAATTCAAATATTTCACTTTGTACTCTCTCTCTCTCTCTCTCTCTCTCTCTCTCTCTCTCTCTCTCTCTCATATTCTCACTAATTGCTTATAGAATGAACAAGATAAAGACTCGTTACTATAGACATACCAAAAATTCAAATATTTCACTTTGTACTCTCTCTCTCTCTCTCTCTCTCACACACACACACACACACACACACACACACACACACACACACACACACACACACACACACACACACACACACACACACACACACACACACACACACACACACACACACACACACATTCACTCCAATTGCTTATAGAGCAAACAAGATAAAGACTTGTTTCCAGGGTAGACTTCAACTTATCCCATACAAAAAATCCAAATATTTTACTTTTGAATCTCTCTCTGTCTCTCTCATATTCTCTCTAATTGGCTTCTCTCTCTCTCTCTCTCTCTCTCTCTCTCTCTCTCTCTCTCTCTCATATTCTCTCTAATTGGCTTATAATGCGAACGAGATAAAGATTCGTTGCCAGAGTAGACTTCAACTTACCTCATACCAAAAATTCAAAGATTTCACTTTGTACTAAAATTCTTACGGGATCATAAACACAGACTTTGTGATCATCTTTCTTATAAATACTACATATATGATATTGCAGTATCAATATGTTGATATTGATATGGTTAGTTTTTTTATCAAATCCATGTTGTATTACTATGGCCCTTAATTGTGTTACAAACATGTAGAGCACAATTTTTTTAATGTACAATATCCTAGTTCAAAAGCATATACCTTAGTATGTGCAAAAGGTTACATCTATTTTTCTACCCATAAAAAGATATAGCTTTGTAAAGATAGCTTAAATGAAAAGCTCCTATATTTAAAATCCTAAAAAAAGTTTAGTTTTTTGAATTTAAAAGAGATTTTCTCTTTATATTTTATAAAAGAGTACAAGTTTGACCACTTACTTTTAGGCCTTGCCATACCCACCATTTTAGTCCACATGGAATCCACCCACTTGCCCCTTCCATAATCTCCTTTTTAATCCCATGGCAAATAAAGAGGCCCCCTTAGAACCCATTCCCTTCCTAATGGATTTTCCCATTATAAGCTAGCGTTATAGCAATAAGTATGTGAACCCATATGAGTATATTGTACTGTTTTGTTTTGCTCAATATCTATATTTTTGTAGTTGTTGTTTTAATATGTGTACTCATTAGGGAAAATTTGGACTCTCAAAATGGCCCTATAAGGACTTTGACTTTCTCTCTCTTGTCAAATATAGGTGTACGGTAAATTTTTTACAAATGAAATCAAAACTTATTGGACCTTTTGGATTTAAAATGTACTGATTGATATCTATCCATTGATATATAGTATGCCATCATATTCCTTATATTCTAGAAGATTTCAGTTTTTGATGTGACAACTCTGTCTTATAAATGTAATATCTCCCCACATTTCAGCTTCGGTGGGGGGGGGGGGCATAACTTCTACAAATCAACTCCAAATTTATCGGAGTTCGGGGATTTAAAACCTACTTTCTAAGATCTTTTCAATGATATGTTAGTTGATAGGGTTTTGAAAAAGCATTTATGTAATTCACCGGGTTGCCCACTTTGGACAAGAGGCAAAGTCAAACCTCCTTATAGGGCCCCTTTGAGAGTCCAAATATTCCCTAATGTTCAACCCTCTTAATACTAATTTACATGGGTTTGTTATTGCAGTCTTTCAATGTTGTTCATCCATTGATTTATGAGAGGACAAAGTCAAATTGGATTATTTTGGATTATAAACCATTGAAATTGGCTTGTTGCAAATGATTCGTGTGTATGTATCATTGTTCTATTGATGTCTTACCTTGGTGTACGACGTATATTATGATGTTTTAAAAGAGTGTGTGTGCTCTAATTTGGGCATATTTTTTGTGCTTGTATATGAGTGCACACGAGTGGATGGAAATGAGAGATATTTATCAAGACAAAAGTTGGATTGGATTATTTTGGATTGTAAATCCTTAAAATTGGATTGTTATAAATGATATGGGTGTATGCCTCATTGTGCAGTTGGTGGTTAAACTTGTTGCTTGATGTATGATGACGTTTTAAAAGATTATGTGTGCAATGATTTTAGGTGTATTTTTGCGCTTGTGTATGAGGGAGGTATAGAATATCCATGGTTGTAGCATTGTTCTGTTGGTGGTTGAACTTGTTGCTCAACATAGGTTACGATGTTTGAAAGAGAGAGTGTGTGTGTGTGTGTACAATGATTCAGTTCTATTTAGATGCTTGTATGAGTGTACATGAGAGAGGCAAAAAAAGAGAGATTTGCAAATGATGGATGCTTGATTGAGGTGTGTTTGCTAAGGGATAAATTCAAAGACACACACACACACACACACACACACACACACACACACACAGAGAGAGAGAGAGAGAGAGAGAGAGAGAGAGAGAGAGAGAGAGAGAGAGAGAGAGAGAGAGAGAGAGAGAAGATTCTCAACTATTATGGATTAATAGAGGAGAGAGAGAGAAAGAATTTTTTGGAATCTGCTTTGAAATTCCAAAAAAATGCTCATCGAAAAATGCTCACCAAAAATTGCATCTTGTCTTAGCTTCTCCTTAGCCTTCCCTTTCTTTTTTTCTCCTCATCTCTTTTGATTTGCTTGGCCTCTCATGATTCAAACTTGGGGCTACTCGGTATCACCTTTCGAACTCTTTGTTTGATGCGAGGGCCAAATCTTCACAGTGTAGTTTCCTCGGTAGCTTGACCTATGAGTTGTGAGATGACATGCAATATTTCCTTATTAAGTAGCGGGCCTTGATATTATTCTTTAGTGGCCCATGTTTCTTGGTTTTCTCTTTGTAGAGTAGAACATGGTGGGGATCCGGTAGAGGTGTGCTTGTGGATGATTTAACGATGGTGGATTGCCAAAAATATTCCGCATGGTTGTTTGATCTTCCCTATTTGAAGGTTGGGGAGGATGTGGGACATTAGGAGTGGGTTGTGATGGTTGGTTCTCCACATGTAGTTGAGGTTGTGGATCTGATGTGATAGATTTAGCACGAGCTGATGGTTGCACATTTACTGTGGTATGAGTGGTGGTGGTGGCATTAGTATGCATAGTGGTTTGGTTTTACATATCATCCATGTGATGTAAGATATGAGTGCATGCTTGTGTACTCAAGAGGATCTTGTAGAATGTGGAAATGAATGAAGAACTTCAAGCTAGTGTCCAACCACCACCAGAAATGATCTTTTGCACTTGAGGCATGATACAGTTGTGATCACCTCACTTTTTGTTATCTTTCATTTTAGAATACTATTCACTCCAGTCTTCTTCCTTTCTCTCCCCACTAAAACCTATAGAATTAGTTGAACATCTCATGCAGAGCATTGCTCCTTTTTCTTCCACCTCCATGGCATGTATTCTTTAAGTAAACTACTTTTGCTTGATAGTGTGAGTGTTCAATTCCTTGACTACTCCGAATGCCCAATGAACCATAGATGTAGAGGAAAAATGCACCATGTGCAAAAAGTATGTGTTGTAAACAAAGCAATTTGAATTCAAAGATTAAGTGTTTAGTCCACCACATAATATGTTATATGTGTTTCCCCCCAGGAATCAACCATTTGCGTTGTGAAACTATTGATTATTGGAAACTTCAAGGTGGATATCTCATCAGAGGTTTACTTTGCCTTTTCAAGCAAAGTAAAAATATCATCAACAGACTGTTACACACAAGAATGATTAATTCTAAGGTCTTCTTCGTTATCTCTAAATGTGGTTATGCCACACAACTTTTTCCAAAATTGAAAGTCATTGGGACTTTGTGAGTCAAAATACTTTGAAAGAAGACACCTCACTTTTCTACCACACATACATATTTTATTGGGGCGATCCTGTGTAGTTCCAAATGCCTTCTTGTCCCTTTGTTAGCTCAACCGCACCACCATGGAGACCAACACTTGATAGAATAGCCTCAAGTTCTCTTATGCACTCTTTCCTTCTTTGTGCAGGCTCCATATTCCAAGCATAAGTAATATGGAGCATTAAAAACTTGTCATAAAAGGGCATGAAGTGTGGACACATGCACATTTGTCAGTGAAATGTGTAGAATAGGATTTTGATTTGGATCTTTCGTGTCTCAATTAGGGGTACAATTTGCTCACAAATAAGGATACCTTGAAACCATTTTTATAATGATTTACTCACTGTTTGTGTAGTGGACACACCTTTTGCAAAGTTGGATCCAACTTTGCCACCCTTGCCCTTTGACTTGTTGGACTTTACTGTTACCATATACATGTGGTAGTGATGTGTGTGAACACACTAGGACCGCCGAGGAATTTTTTCCCTATTTAGGAGGTTTTTCCCCCCGTGCATTGTATATACGCCCATCACTCTAGGGCTATCTATCTTTCTATTGCACACTAAGTAACACACTCTCAGTTGTGTGCCTTGAGCTTCCTTCATCTTCTCCAAGATGTGTACGTTTCTTTGCAACCCTAATTGCAACAATTTGTATCAGAGCACGTTGCGTCCTCCCCGGGCTTATTCGCCAACTGCTCTAGCACACACCTGCTCACTTTCTCCGATTTCAATGAGGTTTGGCAAGTGTTTGCAGGTCTACAAATATTTTGGGAAAGCTCGTAGAGCTTATTCCGCTCAGATTTTTGATTCGTGCTTATTTTGGCCTCCGTTTCCACTACAGGTAGTACTACACAGGCTATTTTGTCATTTTGTGCAGAATCTTTGTCAGTGCTATTTTCTGCATAACAGGTGCCTTATAGTCTTCTACGATTTGTGCTGTATACCATGTGTTGTTTCCGCTTCATTTCTCCTCTTTTCAGGAAGTTTTCACATTAGGTGCAACATTTACCATGGTTGACAATAACACAGATGTGTTCAAGATGTTTGCTACTGAGGACAGATTGGATGGGGACAATTACCCTATGTGGGCTTACATGATGCAACATGTCCTCGTGTCAAAGGGCATCTGGAATATTGTGCAGGGTATTGATGTACATCTTGGTTCTGAGGATGTAGGCAATGTTGAGGATGTGGCAAGTCTTGTTGCAAGGATTACTGCTATTAAAGTTGTTTTGCCTACGGCAAAACTAGGGCAAAACAATCTTGTTGGGATGTAAAAGATGCACAGGCGCATGCATTGATTGCATTGTCTATGAAGCGCACCATTGTTCCTCACATTCTTTCAGCAAAATCTGCAACAGGCTTGGGATATTTTGGATGGTCTTTATGCAAGTTGCAATGAGGCTAAAATTGCTTTGCTGCGTAAAGAGCTAGAGTCAAAGATTATGCATGAGGAAGATGATATGGATACTTTCCTTGCTAGTGTGAAGGATACCAATGAGCAACTTATTTTTGCAGGTGAAGTCATTCAGACAGTTCCCTTGTGCAGATTGTTCTTGATGCCTTACCAGACTTTTGCTAGTACTTGGAGACTTATGACCCAAGGAAATCTTGAGGTTGTCAAGTTTGATGCATTATGTACATTGCTGTTGCAAGCGTCACTTTCCAGAAAAAACAGGACTAGGCAGCGTGCAGTTGAACAGGCCTTTATTGCTTTACCAGATTCTTACCAGAATTTTGCTAGTACTTGGAGACTTATGACCCAAGGAAATCCTGAGATTGTCAAGTTTGATGCATTATGCACATTGCTGTTGCAAGCATCACTTTCCAGAAAAAACAAGACTAGGTAGCGTGCAGTTGAACAGGACTTTATTGCTTCTCAAAGAAAGGGTGGTAACAGCAATGTAGCCAGTTCTTATGGTTCTACTGCGAGTGGAAAAAATTCTGTTCCTAATGCTTCTGCTGGCAGAAATTCGTCTGGAAATTCTGGTGATAAGGGAAAAAAGAAGATGCGTTGCCATTATTGTAAAGCTAATGATCACTTGATCAAGCAGTGTCCTAAGTTGAAGGCCAAATAGGCTAAGAAGAAAGAGGGTGGTTCCACTGCAAATACTGGTTCCACTACAATTGCAGCCATTGTTGAGTCTTCTGTGAAAGGAGACTGTGATGCTGATGTTGATGTTTAATTGTGCTTTTAGTGTAGAGTGCACTTACAATCCTGCTGTCCATGATGCATGCATGTCAGTTGTTGCTATAGATTCACATGTGTGGTATTTTGATAGTGGTGCTACAAAGCACATTACCTCACATCGTGAATTGTTCACCTCTCTCGAGTTTGTCCCTCATGGGAATTCAGGTACTTGTGCCAACAATGCCTCTTATCTGATTCAGGGAGTTGGAAAGATTGTGCTTATTGCTGCAAATGGCAGTCCTTTCACACTTGTTGATGCACTTTATATACTTGGGATCAAGAAGAATCTTTTGTCTGTATCTGTACTTGCTAGACTTGAACTTGTAGTCAAATTTGTGGATGACAGATGTACAGTTCATGATCTCTGTTTTGGTGATGAAATTGTTGCATCTGGGCTTTTGTGCTGTGGGCTATATAAGCTCACTTTGTAGGACAAGTGTGGACAAAATTTTGCAAATGCAGTTGTTGATTCAAGGGCTATTTCAGACGCAAAACTTTGGCATGCACATTTTGGTCATCTGAATTTTGCAAGTTTGCTACGTTTGCAAATATTTGATATGGTTTCTTCTTTGCTGCCTCTTGAAGGACCTGTCAAACATGTTCGTCAAGGCTGTATTTTGGGTAAGATGCAGCATTCGAAGTTTTGAAAGGATGGTTCAATTAGGGACACATGCAGGTTGCAGCTTGTGCATAGTGATGTTTGTGGGTCCATGCAAACTCCATCTTTGGGCAATTACCTTTACTTTGTGACTTTCATTGATGATTACTATAGGCATGCATGGGTATTTCCACTTAAAGCGAAGACCGAAGTTTTCATGTGCTTCAAACAATTTCTAGCTATGGCTGAAAATGTCTCGAAATGTACTATGGGCACCCTCTGTTCCGATCAAGGGGGGGAGTATATGTCTCATAAATTTAATGCATTTCTGGGATAAAGCACCAATGTACAGTGCCTTATGCACCTCAACAAAATGATGTTGCTGAGAGGAAAAACATATCACTTACGAAAATGGCACGATGTATGGTTAAAAGTCAAGCTTTGCCGCATTCTTTTTGGCTTGAGGCCATCATGTGTGCCACTTATGTACTAAAGAGGTGTCCTACAAAATCTTTGCAGTCTATTACTCCATATGAAGCATGTCATGATAGAAAGCCTTCTATTGAGCACATGCGTGTTTTTGGCTGTTTGGCATATGCTTTGGTGCCACAAACACAACGCAGAAAATTGGATGATAAGGCTATCAAATGTATTTTTGTTGGTTATAGTATTGAAAGCAAAGGTTACTGGTTGTATCATCTACAAACAAAGTGTATTCTGGTTTTACGGGATGTAGTGTTTATGGAAGATTCTGTTCAGCCCTTGCTCTCATGTGCTAGAGACAGTAATTGTAAGCTCACATGACATTTATGACACTTTGTTGCCTCTTTTCAGTTGGTGGAAATACGAATGTAAATTTCAATGAGGAAAATGTACAGCCTATGGGGGTTTCTAAAAATATTACAGATCAGCCTATTACTGATGCAGATGTACATGATGTACTTGATGAGGAAAGGGCTGAAAATGAGCAGGCTAGAGGCATGCCAATTAAATGGCTAGTGCATACATTGCTTGACAGTAAATTGGATGCACCTTTGTCTAGTCATACTTGTTCAGGCTCTACCCATGCATCTTATGCATCACATTGTTATGCTTTGGCTGTGTCTAGCTTACATGAAGTTGAGGAACCTCTGTCTTTTGATGAAGCACATAATTCAAAAAATTGGATGGCTGCCATGCAATCAAAATATGATGCACTTATAGAAAATGACACATGGATTTTATGTGATTTGCCTCCTGGCAAAAAGGCCATTGGTACGAAGTGGGTGTACAAGTTGAAATGCAAGCCAGATGGTGAGATCGATTGCCATAAGGCTCGACTTGTTGCAAAGGGTTATGCACAACAAAAAGGCATAGATTATGAAGAGGATTTTGCTCCCACTTGTCGTATGAATACTGTGTGTTTTCTATGTGCGTTGGAAGCTCATTTTGGTTGGGATGTACATTAATCAGATATTGTTATTGCTTTCTTGAATGGTGACATATTTGAGGAAGTTTATGTAACACAGCCTTGCAGTTTTGTCAAGATAGGACAAGAGGACAAAGTGTGCAGATGTAAGAAGGCTTTGTATGGGTTGAAGCAATCTCCTCGTGCTTGGTATGAGAAAGATGACACTCATTTGGTCAAACAAGGCTTTTGTAACAGTCCAATGGAAAGCACATCGTATGTAAAGCGTGATGGTGATGGACTTCTCGTTGTGGTTCTTTATGTCGATGATTTGTTGATCACTGGACCAAATGAGAGACATATTGATGAATTTAAGGCTGATTTGAATGCTACTTTCAAGATGAAAGATTTGGGGCTGTTGTATCATTACCTGGATATACAGTTTAAGCAGTGTGATGGTGGTATTTCCTTGTGTCAGAAAAGTTACATAGAGACATTGCTATGTAAGTTTGGACTTGAGGATTGCAAACCTATTGCCACCCCCATGGAAACATGTTTGAAATTGAGTCTTCATGATGCTGGGTGATCCTGTAGATGTCACTCTTTACCAAACTGTTGTTGGATGCCTCATTTATGTATGCAACACAAGGCTAGATATTCAATTTGCAGTCTCGCAGGTCAGCAAATTTATGCATAGCCTAGGGTCTAAGCATTGGAAGGCTATCAAGAGGAATTTTTGCTACCTTAGTGGCACTTTACATCTTGGATTATTTTATCCCAAGGAGGGATCATTGCTGCCAGACTTACATGCTTTTTCGGACTCAAATTGGGCTGGTTGTTTTGACGCGCAAGTGTCCACAAGTGGTTTTTGTTTCATGCTTGGTAGTTCATGTATATCATGGTTGAGCAAGAAGAAACCTACTGTGGCCACTTCAAGTTGTGAGGCTGAGTACAGGTCAGTCTTCATAGCTACGGTTGAGTGTGTATGGCTCAGACGCCTTATGGGCTGATTTGGGTGTTGGACAGGACACTGCCAACACTATCTACACTGATAGTCAGAGCGCATTGGCAATTGCGAGAAACCCAGTTTTTCATGCTCGCACAAAGCACATTGAGGTGAATTACCACTATGTCAGGGAGAGGTAGGAGAGATCAGTTTGTCTTATGTGCCAACATAGGATAGCCTTGCAGATCTTTTCACAAAGGCATTGCCTCATGAGAAGCTCAAAGATTTTTGCAAAGCTTTGGGCTTACTCCCCTTTGTGGATTGATCATGTCCTCATGGCATGGCACTTCCCTTTACTCATGTACCAGCTCTCATTCACCGCATCACTCCAGAGGGGATTTGTTACCATCATATACATGTGGTAGTGATGTGTGTGAACACACTAGGACCGCGGGGGCATTTTTTCCCTCTTTAGGAGGTTTTCCCCCCGTGCATTGTATATACGCCCATCACTCTAGGGCTATCTATATTTCTATCGCACACCAAGTAATACACTCCCAGTTGTGTGCATTGATCTATGTGCATTTCTTTGCAACCCTAATTCTGACATTTACACCCTGCCTTCGATGATCATCAAGATTTTACTATGGCAACAAAAAATGCATGGAAAGAGGGTCATCCCACTTTGCTTGCACCCTAGTATACACTTAAAAGTTTTCACGTCTCCTACCAAGTGCCATTCAACTTGGAAGGTATCCAAACTTGTTGAAACCTGTAATCTTTGTCCTTCCTGTTGTTGCCAAATGATGTCAACAATTACATGTCAACAATTGACATGTAATTGAAATATCACTTGAGGGAGTCATGTGTCTCATGGGAGAGATGAAAATATGCAAGACACCAAATATTCTTCTCTGATTGAATCCCAAAATACATGTTTCTCTTCTTGTTGGAATTAGCTCAACATTGAGGCCCACCAAGCTCATGTTACTCAAAATAATGCTTACCCTTTAAGGATGTTGAACTTTCATAATTTGGCACTGAACAAGTTTAATAATGAAGATAACTCTACCATCACACTTTTCCTATGTCAACCCATAAAACCTAGTGATCATCACCCAATCATTGACTCCAAGAGCTTCAAAAAGTCAAATACACATTGTTGTATTCATTGTAGTTGAAGGATTTGTTGTCTTCCATGGGCATGTCATCATCCACATATTGAAATCCACTTAATATGCTGGACACATCATTATTGGCACGTTTCTTCACAAGGCTCACACTATAAGGTGTTGATAGAACTCTAAATATCCCCTTTTCCCTATGTCCTAGCGTGATGGAACTTTCTATACAAGACTTTGTAAGCTTTGAAACTTATTCCTACAATATCACTTACCTCCATCATGTCTTGAGGTGACACAATGTTCTTCCATTCACTAAATTACTTGTGTGCAAAACTTTGGTAATGCTAGCATTGGATGGGTCATCCAATAGCTCCACAAGATCCTTTGGCTTGACAATGTGTTGTAGTATAGTACGTCCTACTGCTTGAGCATTGGAATCAATTCCTATCATCATTCAAGCCAAATCCTTGTTTTAGTAACTCGAAAAAATTATTGAATACATGTCAAAAGCGTGCACCCTCATCCTTTTGTAGTTTGATGGTGGATATGTTTCTTTTGAGCTCCACCACTTGAAGATAGCATGGAAATTGCTTATCTCTTGCATTTGTGAATGTGGAAGCCAAGAGGAATGTGTGTGAGATGATTGATTTGATAGCACGTATTATGTGCAATGTGCTATAGTTGAACATAGTTGACCAACCATTGCTCTTGCTTTGGTTTTTGCTGGTCTAATTTTTGTTTGAGCTTCAATATTTCCTTGTTGAGCTGCTTGGTCTTCTCATTGGCTTCCACTTGGACTTGTTGAATGGCCTTGACATACTTCTCTTACAGTGAAGAGAATTTGAAGGTCAAGAAGAGGTACTCCAACTCAAGTCTATCCTATGACATGAAAACAAGGTCTTGCGAGATGGTAAGATTATCCAAAGGTATCTTATTAAATTCAAAACTTATCCTTTTGAAGGTGTTAGATGGATGCAAGGAATCCAACTTAAGGTTAGTACGCACCTTGTTAAGGCTTACAATGACTCACTTGGGTAAGCACAAGTAAATGTATATAATGTATGAAGTTTTTGTCCTGTATGACTCTCCTTCTCTTATTATGCACAAAGTTTAAGGTATGTATGCTTATTATCATGTTTCTGGTGACTACGTCTCCCAACCACCAAGTAGAACTTGTCAATTTTTTTTGGAGTATTGGTATGGACTATAGAGTAGACATGATTGCAGAAGCTAAGTCTCCCAAGCACCAAATGGACTAGTCATCCATTTTGGAAAGATCTCTCCAAGTTAAAATGGATCCTCTACCCACAAGGAAACCATGGACTAATGACTATGCTTTATCTTCTCTATCTCATAGTCGAGGACAACTACGATTTCAAGGGAGAGGTAATGTCACAAAATTTAATCTCTAGCTTTCTCAACTGATTTTCTCATCTTAACCTGGCCATTTGAAATGGGGAGATTCAGAGAACAAGAGTTAGCATATTAATATGTGTGCTGCTAGACTTACCTAATAAGGGACCAAGGAGAGAGAAAGTCAACCAAAGAGAAATGTGAACCTAATGAAGCTTGAAATGACCTTAGGGTAGGCTTCACTTAAAACCTCCAAAGGTTAGTGTTAAAGTCCTTTAGGCCTAAGTGTAGGGAGATGAGAGAACACACACACACACACACACACACACACACACTAAAATACACAAGTCTTTACTCAAGCTTCACCACTTTAATTAGTTTGAAAAAACTTGGTTTTTTACAAAAAACCCCTCCCTATCTTCACCTTTACATGTCTAGTAAACCATCCATTACATGATCGCACAAACAGCTGTCACAGTAAAAAAAGGTGTTTGGACGTTCTGACAAAGGTAGGATATGGGTAGATAAGATTACACCATACTCCATGGTACGTGGCATGCTGTTGAAGTACCCTCTGAGTGTCTAGCCATAGCTGCGATACAAAAAAATCTTTTGCGATGGAAGAAACTGTGCTAGCAGATATAATCGTTCGAAAAAACTTTCGCTTCATTGAATATTCTACATAATAGTATTGTGGCCCTAGGCCCATTGCTTCAATTACCATCGCCAGACGAATGTTATTCCTAAAATGCTCTCGACCCCAAAGAGTCACCCTTGTCACTCGGTTCTGATATATATGTCCACCACTTTGTCTGAGTAACAGATGTGCCTAATTGCGGAAATAAAAGACGCTCATAACGGAGGAGTGTGGTTCGCTTAGTAGACTCGCTTGACTGCTGAAGATGTGCAATAGATATAGCTAAAACCTGATCTCCATTATGAGACATAGCAGATAAATATGTAGAATACACTTGATGAAAATTTTTGATGTTTGCTGTAAACTCTCCAATAGCTACTCTTGACAGTTGCTATGCACTGGTTTGGTAAAAAGATGCTCATCTTTTATAGAAATATTGGTGACTGAACCCAATGGGTATGTGGTTTAAAAAAAGCACTAACCAATTTACTTCGTATGCCTCATCTAGTAGGCATTAGCATATGTCTCAAAATTTGTCCTAGTTAACTGATCTTTGACCATAGACTCAGGTGTGATGTAGGCTTTATGGTTTACCGTCGGTTGGTATCCACCCAAGGTTGGGAGCATTGGCTCGTATGCAGACCGAGTATCGGTATTACGACAAATGGCAAAAAAACACTGGCTGGCTATTTCCACTTTCATTTAAACACATAGGACACATAAAGGTCACTTTTTCCAAGCCAAGATATGCCTTGGTGTATGTCTTTGGCTGGATTCTTGTTCGCGGGAAGTAGACCCTCCTTGTAGGTCTTACTGAGATTAGGTCAGATCCTACCTAATGAACTACTCATAAAAAAGAGTGGGCATGTTCTTTCTTTCGGTCGCGTATGAACTTGGATATTGTGAAGCCTGATCTTTTGACTGGCCAGCTGATTTGCTGCTTCTCCTGGTCTACTGGGTTAAATTGTTTTCAGCTTTCTTGAAGATTAAACATAGGTTATGCTGGATTGTTTAGCAAAAATGAATTGGCTGAAAATATGATATGTTGTTACGAAGGGGATTCCGAAATCTCGAAACTATTTCAACATTAAGTTAATGTATAAATAGCTAGATAAGAAGAAATTTGATGAACTAGTTATAAGCGTTTGAATGGGGTGTTCGTCGATAAAGAAATAGAATGTTATTACCTGTTGATATTTAACGCCAGATGGTTCACATCTTACAAGTGTATAACATGTATAGGCTGTAATGTCATACCAACGATATATTTCGTACTTGGTAATATGTGCTGTGTTTTTTTAGCTTATAATCATCTTTGTCACCTGTTTTTGGCGGATTGACTATCCCGTGCTTGTAAACCTTCCCGACTGGTCTAAACTGAGATTGGACCATACTTGACATTAGTTGGGGGGCACTCTTGGGAATAGTGGTAGCATGGTCTCTAAGTGTTCTATTTGTACTAACTTGGCTAGCCGTGTTTTTTATTAAAAAAGACCTTCCCAGGTTCACATAACTTTGGTTAAAGGCAAGACAAGAGTGCAACAAAAAAAAGCAATTATGTACCTGATCCTAGCTGGTTGGTCGTACTTCAAATTTGTCTCGTGCTATGTCTAAGCTGGCTCTGTGTGACTGAGTCATCTATGATATTATGGTAAGAAAAGTAGTTTATAGTTTGCTTTGGCAAAGTATATCAGACTTGACATAATAACCGAGTTATTTTTTTGATAAAGGCAGTAAATATTATTGAAACAAAAAAAACAACTCTTGCTTGTATTTGGTAATCCATAATTTACCTGGATATTTTTGGGATATCTCAGCTTTTTTATAAAACTTTTTTGAAGTAGGATATGTTCCAAAAGATTGCTTCTTCTATACTTCAAATTACTAGGGGAGGTGATAGTCCGTAATAAAACTGATCTCTGGCTCGAGATTTCTTGTGCCTACTTCTATAAAGTGAAATTCTCTCCAATCGGATAAAAAGTTGTTTAGTTTTGAGAATCTCCTTAAAACTCCAAAAAACTAAGACTAGTAATTTTTTTTTAATATATTAATCAGAAAAAAACAGATATGTAGCTATTATATGGAATTTCACTTTCCTTTTCGGATTGGCAAAAGCCAAGGAACTTTTTTTCGAAAAAAACCAAAAACATGTTAAAGAACTGTGTGTCTTTTTTTATTGTGACATGGATAACAACTGGGATGCCCAGCATCACCTGCATACAGTCACGTGCTAACGAATTGTTTTCTTGTGGCTATGGGTGCAGGTGAGGGCTACCTTCTTTGATTAAAGCATTCAGTTCTAAGTTATTGATGAACTGGTGGATGTTCGCTTACCTTGAAGCAACATTACTCCAAGACTGGGGACGACTGCTTCCCATGTTTTACTTTGATATCTTTACTACCTTGTACAAAATTTATTTTCAACTGCAAATAAATTATTGTACAAATCCATTGTATTGTCCTAGAATTAGTGGTCTGTGAACTGTAGTGTTCATTTGCGTCTATATTTAGGTATATATATTTAGAACTGCTACACACACAATAAACGCATAAGAGAGACTGACATTTAGGTTTTTCTCTCTCAGACCCTAGTTCTAGTTTTAAATCGATTATTATTATATAATTTATTATATGCTAATAGGCAGGGGTGCTATCACACAGTCACCACGGTCCTCATTGACCTGACTGGTGAAAGGTTGCTAGCACAACCATTCCACTCTATATTCTCACTTTCTAGAAAATTTCCCCTGTCTTTTACTTATCATTTCACTAGTTTATTACGACTGTCTACCAGGTTACTGGAAAGCTCACTGCAAGAATAACGGTCTGCTCTGACCCCAAAAAAAGAGCTCTGATTTCAGAAAAACTATGACTTGCTAGAGAAATTGAAAGCATATTTCCTTATATCTCTCATAGAATTTGGCCTTATCTGCACATGGCTGTAAATTTCAATAAGAAGTTAAAATCTGTATAAGATTTTCTGGTCCGCTCAACTCTTCCAAAACGATGTAATCTAACTAGTGTTCTTGAAAATCTATTCAGATTGTTTCCCTACCCCAAGGGTTCTCTCTTCCTATGGAACCCCTTTCCGTTGCTTTGTTACTTGTGTTGAAGTGTATACAAGATAGTGAGGTTTCAGCCTTAATTTTTGATGCCTTGAAGGATTCTAGTTTGTCTCTTGTCCAACTTATTTCCTTTGACCAATGGATGAAGGTTCTTGCTCTCCTTGTTAAGAATAAATCTGATGGTATCAACCTACTGATGGAATTTTTGTCTAATCTGGCTGGTATTTCCAAAGTCCTTATGCAAGACTTAGCTTCCTTCTCGTCTAAAGGATCTAAACTGTCCAATCTCCTCAGAAAATTTTGCTGGCTTAGTCCCATCTTTATTACGGCTCCCTCCACTCCTATAGTCCCTCCACCTAATAGCCTATTTTGTAGGGATGGTGTTGCTTTGGAAGCAGTAAAAGAGTTTCAGAAGGACCTTTGTTCACTTAGTGAATCTTCCCTATTGGATATGGTGCCGAAAGTATCAAGGGCCTTTCCTTTTTTACCTTCACGACAGATTGAGGTAGAATCCTTGGGTTTAGAGCACAAACTTTGGCTGTTCCCAAATAAAGGGTTTCTTGCACCTATTTCTATGGAAACTTGGGTCTTCCTTGCCAACTTGGCACCGGCCACTATTGAGGAATGCAAACTTAAAGTTCTTAAAAGAATTCAGCTCTTGGATAAAGGTGATCTGATTAAAGGTCCGTTCAATATGAATTTCCTGGATGATAAAAAACGCGGTTCAAATACTGGGTTATATGCAAGAACCAAAGGTGTGCTGACCTTTAGTAAAAACAATGCGGATTACTACACTGAAACAGTATGGAATGTATTCAGGCCTTACCTTAAGTGTGCATGCAGATTTTTAGACCCTAAAGCTTCTTGCGAGTCAAGCATCATTTGGTTTGACCATGCAATTTGGTTTGCCCTCAACAATCTACCGAGTATCTTTCCTGACAAAGCTGAAGAATTCCATCTCTCCCTCTTTTGCTCGTGGCTTGGTGGTCAAGCTAAGGAGCTGGTACTTGCTCATATTGCTTTTATTCAATACAGATCAATTATGTGTGACACCCTCCAGGAGCTTGGGTCAGATGAGTGTGGCACTCTTCTAACCACATATGGCAGTTATAAAGGAATAAAGAGTATGGTGGGGCAAATCAAGCCTAATATGGATGATGATGAAACTCAAGTCTCCAAATGCACTAACACTCTCGTCTCTCCGGCTGCTTCTTACACCTCTTTTTTGACTCCCTCCTCGAGTGATGCTGCTTTTGGGAGAGGGAGGGGTAGAAGTTATGTTAGAGGCCGGGGAAGAAACCTACCAATTAGAAATCTTTTGGATATGTAATACGCAGGTACAGAGGAACGCCTGTGGTGGCAGACTTTACCTACCTCCGAAGGAAGAAGCTTGTAACATAGTATTTTCACATTGCTTGTTTACTAGCAAGATTTTGGATTTCTTTACTCCCCAAGCTATCTTTTCAGAATGTTTTAGACATGTTTTTGGATCAACTCTGTTACTAAATGAAGTGATGTTTGGATGGAAATACTTTCCACCTATCAAGAATCTATTTTATTCGACTGATTTCCTCCGTAATGAAAAAGTTCCTATCTGCTCTTGTCATCTCTTTCCGAAGTTTGTAAGACTTTTGCTAACTTTGGCTCACATGTATGTACTACTAAGGTTGGAATCATATCTGATATTCCTATAAGGAACCTCTTGAAAAAAGGCTTGAATCATATTCCTCCTTTTCCACTAAATCCTCAGCTGGCCTTAGTGGCTCTACTTGAATGCCTGGCCGACTTGGCCTTAAAACTCCAACTAGAGGAAGAAGCTCACATTCTACTTACCTCAACACTCGATTTTTTTTTTGGAATAAGATTAGGCTTATGCCGCAAGAATGTCTTTGTACTGATACTACCTGGCTTACCCCTAAAATTAAGACTTCCACTTCTGATGTTAAGGAGAAATGGTTCATTATTGGACTTGATAAAGCCTCTAATATTGCTTCCTTTATTTGTAAAAGGTTAGCATTTGAGTCCGCATATTCTAGGCTCAACGGTCTTGAATTTTTAAAAATTGATACATCTCCCCATTGGATACCGCGACACTTTTAAATAATGAACTTTCTGGACTAGGTTATTGTCCCAACTCTCTGAAAATTCCCGTTCTCTTCCCAACTTATAAAAATCATAACATAAATTTAGATGGATTTCCGATGCACCCAATAGTCTTTTTTCCATGATTACGAATGATATCACCTACTGCTTAAATTTTATTTTGGAAGAAATTGAAGCTATTTGCGCCATCAAACGCAATGATCTCAAAAGATTCAGAAATATAGATTGTTGCCCTTTTTGGATCATAAAAAACGTTGCCGAGGTTTCTATTAACCTCCCAGAAAACATTTTCTCTATCTTTACTGCAGACATAACACAATGTTATGAGAATATTCCTCTAAGAGGACCCGATGGTCTGTTTAATACTCTATCTACTTTTATAAAGTTAGCTTTTTCTCATAGAGAAAAATTTCGGATTTACATGTATCTCAACAAAAATGCATAAAGGTTGGGTAAAAAAATCGAATAAATCCACACCTTTCATATTTAAAGAGGATGATTTGTATAAATATATCTCTTGGCTCCTTAATAACTGATGTATCCAGGTAGGTGCTACCTGCTTACAAACAAAATTTTAGGAATCCTGATGGGATTTTCATGCTCTCCAATTATGTGTAATCTTTATCTTTGTCACTTCGAATACCAATGGATCTTAAAAATGAGTAGTAACCCACCTAATACTTTGTCACTTGCACACTTTCGGCACTCCTTTAGGTTTATGGATGACTTTAGCCTTAACAATCCAATATTCAAGGATACACTTAAGGATATTTATCCGACTTGTCTTAACATCGAACCGACCTACTCCGATAGAGTTATATGGTAGGACAAATGGCTCATTTCCAAGACTCACTTCCTGAATATTGAGTTTACACTTACCTCCCCATTTGTGGGTAATTGTTTTACTCGTTTCTTTTGGAAAAGAGAAAATCTCAAACTCATATCCTCTGAATTTACAAAAATAAAAAGCAATAGACCTTTCAAAAACTCACTACATACCTGTCTAGGTATGTTTTTTCTTATTGTATATGCCTCGTCTGACAGCTTTATAGCATTTGAAGAAATCACCACCCTTATTAACAAATTTATTAATACTGTGTTTTCTAAAAAAGACCTTGTGGCTTGTATCAGTAACTCATTAAAAAAGCATGACTGGACCGGTCTTAAGTTTGACCTACAGAATTTGATTAATCTTATTGAACCAGAATAAGATGTATTTAATATTTCTTGAGGTAGTAGACCCTTATTCTATGGGTCTACTACCTCATAGAATATGGTGCCTGGGTATGGGTGGGCACGCGCGCGCGCACGCACACACACACACACACACACACACACACACACACACACACACACACACACTGAAATACACGAGTCTTTACTCAAGCTTCACCACTTTAATTAGTTTGAAAAAACTTGGTTTTTTACAAAAAAACCCCTCCCTGTCTTCACCTTGCCATGTCTAGTAAACCATCCATTACATGATCGCACAAACAGCTGTCATAGTAAAAACCGGTGTTTGGACGTTCTGACAAAGGTAGGATATGGGTAGATAAGATTAGACCATACTCCATGGTACGTGGTGTGCTATTGAAATACCCTCTGAGTGGCTGGCCATAGCTGCGATACAAAAAAATCTTTTGCGATGGAAGAAACTGCGCTAGCAGATATAATCGTTCAGAAAAACTTTTGCTTCATTGAATATTCTACATAATAGTATTGTGGCCCTAGGCCCATTGCTTCAGTTACCATCGCTAGACGAATGCTATTCCTAAAATGCTCTCGACCCCAAAGAGTCACCCTTGTCACTCGGTTCTGATATGTCCACCGCTTTGTCTGAGTAACAGATGTGCCTAATTGCAGAAATAAAAGACGTTCATAATGGAGGAGTATGGTTCGCTTAGTAGACTCGCTTGACTGTTGAAGATGTGCAATAGATATAGCTAAAACCTGATGTCCATTATGAGACATAGCAGATAAATATGTAGAATACACTTGATGAAAATTTTAGATGTTTGCTGTAAACTCTCCAATAGCTACTCTTGACAGTTGCTATGCACTGGTTTGGTAAAAATATGCTCGTCTTTTATAGACATATTGGTGACTGAACCCAATGGGTATGTGGTTGAAAAAAAGCACTAACCAATTTACTTCGTATGCATCATCTAGTAGGCATTAGCATATGTATCAAAATTTGTCCTAGTTGACTGATCTTTGACCATAGACTCAAGTGTGATGTAGGCTTTATGGTTTACCGTTGGTTGGTATCCACCCAAGGTTGGGAGCATTGGCTTGTATGCAGACCGAGAATTGGTATTACAACAAATGGCAAAAAAACACTGGCTGGCTACTGCCACTTTCAATCAAACACATAGGACACATAATGTGTTTTGTTATTTTGAAGGTTTTTTCTTTAAAAGAAAAGGGGGGACTGCCTTGTACATAAGCTCAATAAAAGGAATTCACTTTTAAAACCTATTAGTTGTATTAGGTTTCGTATTAAAACCTCTCTGCAGTACTATCCCTGTTGTTTCTGTCGCAAGCTGGAGTTCTGCCGCTTGTAAGGATTGCCTTAGCTTGCTTGTGCTGAGAAGTATTTGAGATTTGCACTTGCTTCAAATGCCCTGATCTCTTGGTGAGTGTAATCCCAGAATCGAAGGTCTTGAAGGCCGGCCTCGATGGCGGGGGAAACGTGCAGATTTCCTGGCCCTTCTGAAGCATGACAATATCTCGCCTATAAATACCTCATAAGGTGAGCTCATATGCTCACTTACCACTGTGTTCTATGACCTCTGTTTTGCATTCAATTCTGCTTTGCTGTGGTGACTTCATCATGCCGAAAAAAAGTGAGAAAGCTGTGATGGAAGCTTCTGCATCAAATTTATTGGTTATCTATTTCTACTGGTTTCTAAATTTAAAAAAAGGGGAAATTGTGAATCTAAACTGCCTTTTGCTTAATGGGAAATGATGCTTCAAAGAGTTGATTGGTGGTATCTGTTAACATTTGTTAAATTAACTATTTTTTCAATTTGATCTATGGCTTGAGGAGTGGATTCGACTGGTTACTTGATGTCATTTGGGTATCATGACTGGGGCATATTGTTACCAGAATTAGAGACTAAAGAGTGTGTCTCGGGTTGATGACTTCTGGACAGCCAGGTTGGATTTGATGTGCTGAGGTTGTTGAAGATGTTCATATCAATAAACTTTTTTTGATTTGAGGCTTATAAACTTGAAAGTTTCTGCAAACATGGTTTTTGCCGGGGTTGCTGCTTACTGGTTGTAATCTGGAGGCTAAATCCACATGTTTTTTTTTATAAAAAGTATTAGGTCACCAACTGTAAGAAATCCTAAAGATGGTTATTTCAATTTTGACCTATTCCTTCTCTCTTTGATCTGTACTTGGGAGTATGGGTGCTTACCGACAAGATGATATGTATAATTCTTTTTTAATCTCTCCAGCTTACTATATAGACTTTGACTAAAGGTAAAAAATTCGACTCAATTTTATGCATAAAGGTCACTTTTTCCAAGCCATTATATGCCTTGGTGTATTTCTTTGGCTGGATTCTTGTTCATGGGAAGTAGACCCTCTGTGTAGGTCTTAGTGAGATTCGGTCAGATCCTACCTAATGAACTACTCATAAAAAAGAGTGGGCATGTTCTTTCTTTCGATCGCGTATGAGCTTGGATATTGTGAAGCCTGATCTTTTGACTGGGCCAGGTGATTTGCTGCATCTCCTAATCTACTGGGTTTAATTTTTCTTTCAGCTTTCTTGAAGATTAAACACAGGTTATGCTGGATGGTTTAGCAAAAAAGAATTGGCTGAAAATCTGATATGTTGTTAATTAGGAAGGGAAATTTGGTTAAATTTTGGTAATGTAACCCCAGTTGGTATATCATTAAAGGTTTTTTTTGATGGCGAGGGATGCTGAAATATCAAAACTATTTCAACATTGAGTTAATGTATAAACAGCCAGATATTGAAGAAATTTGATGAACTAGTTATAAGCGTCTGAATGGGGTGTTCGAGAAAGAAATAGAATGTTATTTACCTGTTGATATTTAAGGCCAGATGGTTCACATCTTACAAGTGTATAACATGTATAGGTTGTAATGTCATACCAACGATATATTTCGTACTCGATAATATATGCTGAGTTTTTTAGCTTATAATGATCTTTGTCACCCGTTTTTGGCAGATTGACTATCCCGTGCTTGTAAACCTTCCCGACTAGTCTAAACTGAGATTGGACCATACTTGGCATTAGTTGGGGGGCACTCTTGGGAAGAGTGGGAGCATGGTCTCTAAGTGTTATATCTGTACTAGCTTGGCTAGCCGTGTTTTTTTAAAAAAAATGACCTTCCCAGGTTAACATAACTATGGTTAACGGCAAGACAAGAGTGCAACAAAAAAAAGCAATTATGTAGCTGATCCTAACTGGTTGGTCGTACTTGAAATTTGTCTCGTGCTATGTCTAAGCTGGCTCTGTGACATTATGGTAAGAAAAGTAGTTTATAGTTTGCTTTGGCAAAGTATATCAGACTTGACATAATAACCGAGTTATTTTTTTTGATAAATGAAGTAAATATTATTGAAACAAAAAAAATGACTCTGGCTTGTATTTGGTAATCCATAATTTACTTGGATATTTTTGGGAGATCTCAGCTTTTTTATAAAACTTTTTTGAAGTAGGATATGTTCCAAAAGATTGCTTCTTCTATACTTCAAATTACTAGGGGAGGTGATAGTCCGTAATAAAACTGATCTCTGGCTCGAGATTTCTTGTGCCTACTTCTATAGAGTGAAATTCTCTCCAATCGGATAAAAAGTTGTTTAGTTTTGAGAATCTCCTTAAAACTCCAAAAGACTAGAAAAAAAAAACTTTATATATTAATAAAAGAAAATAGATATGTAGCTGTTATATGAAATTTCACTTTCCTTTTCGGATTGGCAAAAGCCAAGGAACTTTTTTTTTGAAAAAAACCAAAAACATGTTAAAGAACTGTGTGTCTTTTTTTATTGTGACATGGATAACAACTGGGATGCCCAGCATCACCTGCGTACAATCACGTGCTAACGAATTGTTTTCTTGTGGCTATGGGTGCAGGTGAGGGCTACCTTCTTTGATTAAAGCATTCAGTTCTTAGTTATTGATGACTGGTGGATGTTCGCTTACCTTGAAGCAACATTACTCCAAGACTGGGGACGACTGCTTCCCATGTTTTACTTTGATATCTTTACTGCCTTGTACAAAATTTATTTTCAACTGCAAATAAATTATTGTACAAATCCATTGTATTGTCCTAGAATTAGTGGTCTGTGAACTGTAGTGTTCGTTTGAGTATATATTTAGGTATATATATTTAGAACTGCTACACACACACACACGGGAGTTATTGCGGGAGCAAATCACACCACCTATAAAGTGCATACAACATGTTCCTAATGCTTCTGTTGGCATCAATCTGTTTGGGAATTTTTGTGAAAAGCGCAAAAAGAAGATGTGTTTCCATTATTGTAAAGCTAATGATCACTTGATTAAGCAATGTCCTAAGTCGAAGCCCAAAGAGGCTAAGAATAAAGAGGTTGGCTCCACTACAAATGTAGCTATTGTTTGGGTCTTCTATGAAAGGAGACAATGATGTTGATGTTGATGCAGAATGGGCTTAAGTGCAGAGTGCACTTATGATCATTTTGTCCATGATACATGCATGTTAGTTGTTGCAGATTCACTTGTGTGGTATTTTGACAGTGGTGCTACAAAGCACATTACCTCCAATCGTGATTTTTTTACCTCTCTTGAATCTGTCCCTCATGGGAATTCAGTCACTTGTGCCAACAATGCCTCTTATCCGGTTTAGGCAATTGGAAAGATTGTGCTTATTACTATACCCATCAGTGGTTTTTGTTTCATGCTTGGCAATTCATGTATCTCATGGTTGAGCAAGAAGCAACCTAATGTGGCCACTTCCAATTGTGAGGCTGAGTACACGGCAGTTTCACAACTATGGTTGAGTGTGTATGGCTCAACACCTTTTGGCTGATTTGGGTGTTGGACAGGACACTACCAACACTATCTACACTGATAGCTAGAGTGCATAGGCAGTTGCCAGGAAACCAATTTTTCATGCTCACACAAAGCACATTGACCTGCATTACCACTATGTTAGGGAGAGGCTCTCAGTAGGAGAGATCAACTTAGCTTATGTGCCAACACATGATAACCTTGCAAATCTTTTCACAAGGCATTGTCTTGTGAAAAGTTTGAAGCTTTTTGGAAAGCTTTGGGCATACTCCCCTTTATGGACTGATCATGTCCTTAAGGCATGTCACTTCCCTATACTTTATGTGCCAGCTCTCATTCATAGAATCACTCCCAAGGGGGATTTTTTACCATATACATGTGATAGTGATATGTGTGAACACACTTAGAACCGCCAGTACATTTTTTCTCTCACTAGGAGGTTTATTCCCCCGTGCATTGTATATACGCCCATCACTCTAGGTCTATCTAGCTTTCCATTGCACACTAAGTAATACACTCTCTGTTGTGTGCCTTGAGCTTCCTTTGTCTTCTCCAAGATATGTGTGTTTTCCTGAACCCTAATTCCAACACAATGGACATTGCATGGATAAGAACATCCCCAAAATGGACACTTGGTTGAATTGGTGGGAGGTGAGTATTGCACATTGGGGGAGCATCATGGTAAGAAGTAGTGATGGGGAAAACACTAGAAGAACCAACTTGGCAAAAAAAAAAAGCATGGGAGCTAGCTTGCAGGCGAGGGATTAAAAAAAATTCTCATTGTATGATGCAGTACTTTGGCTATGGTGAATGCAATAATACAAAGCACGAAGGTAGTTTCTTACTGTCAAGGTAAACATACTAGAAAGGCTCCTTCATTAGAGAGACTCAAGGAGAGAGTTTCCTAACACAAGCGATAAGAGTAGTAAATGAGGCTACATCTGGAACACCCATGTATAAGGCTCACACACCTCTTGAAGGAGACCAAGAAACCATTTGGAAAAAGTGAGAGCCATTGATTGTGATTGACATGAGGATGAATTCACACATATACTAGAGTACAATGCAAAAACATGTGCTCGCAATCATGTGGAAGACCTAGGAAGATCATTTTCAGGGAGGATTCAGGGGTAGCAGATGGGAGTGAAAATTTTAAAGACAAGGCAAAGGTTTGTGTCTAGAACAAAAGGTCAATGAAACTATGTGTGAAATTACAAAAACTCCTCTCAATAGCCATATAGCATGTAGTGGCACCCCCAATGGTGGAAAAACATGTGGACAAAACATAGTGGCATGTAGTAAAGGGACTCCTACACCATCTTTTGAGGCATATAGAAAACATCCAAATGGGCTACTCAAGCAATGGTTCTAGTTCTATCCCAACCATGTTATTCATTGTTATGTGGTGGATCATAACATAGATCCAAGGCCAGCTCCTTCACCAACAAGTTGGTCGGTTTAGGAAAACATCCAAATGGGCTACTCAAGCAATGGTTCTAGTTCTATCCCAAACATGTTATTCATTGTTATGTGGTGGATCATAACATAGATCCAAGGACAGCTCCTTCACCAACAAGTTTGTCGGTTTAGGAACAAATCTATCATATGAAGAAGTTGAGATATTTCTTGAAGGAGGATTTCAAGTGGAGACAGTTGGAAAAGAAAAAATGGGTGCAATAGTAATGCAGACTCCTCCTAGGGGTGGAGGTGACTCCTGTACAACTTCAACAAAACCAAGTAGTAGTGGTGCAATGAAGGGTTGAAAGAGAAAAATAATATTTTTGAAATCTTCTCATCAGATTCCAAAAAAGCACTCACCAAAAAATGCTCGCCAAAAAGTATTCCCCGCTAAGACACAAGAACAAAACAAGCAGGAGATGGAGAGAAGGCAAAGGCAATAGGAGGAGTGGAAAAGGGCACAGGCGTAGAAAGAGCCCACCTTGCAAATTTACAATCAAGGGTAGAGGCAAATAAGAAGGCGGTAGGAGATAGGGTCGAGCCACCCAACAAGGTGCAACTGGGAACTCTAAGCCTTTGAATTTTCCACAACGTGCAAAAAAATGTGCCAAGAAGAAGAAAGACAAGTTGGCACCCAAAGAGCAACATGCCCAAGATGAGTAGAGGAAAACATACAAAAGTGACCCTCCTCAATGGGCTTGATAGCTAGCTCCTCCATTGTCACCAACAACACAAAAGAAATGGAGATGCAGGCCAAGAATCGTGGATCTATAGGAGATCAAAAAATATCAGAAGAGCACTGAGCCTATCATTCCAAAAGTGTCCTTCTCTTGAGTGGTGAGAGGGATTATCAAAGAATACAATGATTCAATAACAAGGATATAGTGTGTTGTCCTATTAGCCCTGCGTGACGCCTCAAGGATATTTTGGTGCAACTATTCCAAGATGGCATTTCATGTATTGTGCATGCAAAGAAGGTCACTTTTAAAAACATAGATTTATCCCTTGCCATCAACTTGCAAAATGAGGGTTGCCTCCATACAAATTAGATTATTCCCATGTAGCCTCTCTTTTGAGAATTGTAATCTTTTTATGTAATATAAATGACTCAATTTCTACATTTGGTGCAATTATAAAATTAGTTATTTGCATTGTCTTTTTAGTAATATATTGTACATCTCAAGTTGTTGGGGACCATTTTGGCCAAGTCCAAAATAGCCCCCTATGTATTGTGTGCATAGGGGGGATTTTGGTCCCCATCACGCACCACGGTGTTCCATTGGCCACCCACAACCTATATACGATCACTCTGTGGCCTCATTTTGACAAAAATTTTCCCAACGGTGTCTCTCAACCACCCAAACTACGTGATCGTGATCGGGGGTTTTCATGGAAATTGTCTTGCCCACATGTTGCATTAATCAAAGTTGTACGTATAAATGAACAAAGGAAAAATATACTGTACAAAATGATTTAAAAAGACAATATAAAAGACCAAATTTTTCTCTTTAAAAAAAAAAATTACATCATGGATGGTTTATCTTTCTATGAATTACATATGTGGTATGTGATGAGTGGTGGGCCTAATGCCAAGAGTTTTTACAATATCTTCAGGATTTGTAACCCCTTGACCTAGGCGCATAGTGGATAGGGCTGACCTAGGGTGCTTGCTTGTAAAGGCATACAAGGCGGCCTTGCAATCCACCAATATACATTTGCATTAAGAATGAGAGAATCTTTGGTAAGGATGGCACTCAGTTCTTTGCACTTGAGTCGCTTTGCAAAACCACGCTTTGAGAAATCTATGTGAGAACCTCAAATAATGGATGGCCCCAAGTGGCTCATGGATTGCCACAAGGAGCTATCCCTATCAACGGGCACATTGCAAGAACCTCCAACATCCATTTCTTCAAGAGACTTCCTTGTAAGGTCAATATTGAAGCGATCCTATTGGAATAAGTGGTTTGTGTGGTTAGAAAGTGCTTTTTAGAACACTTTCATAAAAGGAGGCACATGATGTTATCTCCAGCAGGGTGCTTTCCACCATTTGCACCAAATTTTGTTCATTATCGTTGGGGAGGTAGGACAGTCTTGCCAGGAGACTTTCATCTTCAAAATCAATTTCAAACTTGGTCGGCTATGCCTTTTCAATTTGATTCTTCATGCCCACATAGATAGCAAGCACTAAAAGTGATTCATCTTCTTTGAGTCCTAGCAATATTGTCAAGAAATAAAAATTGATGACCCTCCACCACCACTACCCCGGGGGGTCCACCTTTCAAAAATTGTTGGAATTAGGGTTGCAAGAAAACACACATAGCTTGGAGAAGACATAAGGGGGTTCACTTCTTAGACATGTAAGTTACCACGTGAGTTCAAATGAATGGGTTTTTTGTTGCCAAATTGTAAAATTTTAACAGGATTATATCAACAAAAGGGGTTTTTGATTGATTTTAGAGAAAAATCTGTAAGTTTTTGAAGAAAAAGGGGTCATTTTATAACCTTAAGCATGTAAGCAAAGGGGTTTTTTTAATACCCTTTGAGCACACGTTATATGAATAGTTTCTTAAGGGTGCACCCCCCGAGGACAAGATGAAGGAAGCTCAAGGCACACAACAGAGAGTGTATTACTTAGTGTGCAATGAAAAGATAGATAACCCTAGAGTGATGGACATATATACAATGCATAGGGGAAAAAACCTCCTAGTGAGGGAAAAATGCCATGACGGTCCTAAGTGTGGTCACACACATCGCTTCCACATGTATATGGTAACAAATCCCTACTGGGAGTGAGCAATGAACCAGAGCTGGCACATAGAGTATAGGGAACTGCTATGAGGACATGATCAGTCCACAAAGGGGAATAAGCCCAAAGATTTGTAGAAGCTTTGAACTTCTCACGAGACAATGCCTTTGTGAAAAGATTTGCAAGTTTTTTTACATAAGCCAAGCTGATCTCTCCTGTTGAGATCCTCTCCTTGACATAGTGATAATGCATCTTAATGTGATTTGTGTGAGCATAAAAAATTGGGTTCCTCACAATTGCCAGTTCTCTCTGACTATTAGTGTGTAGAGAGTGTTGGTAGTGTCCTGTTCAACACCTAAATCAACCATAAGACGTCTGAGCCATACACACTCAATCATAGCTATGAAGACTGCCATGTACTTAGCCTCACAACTATAAGTGGCCATAGTAGGTTTCTTCTTGCTCAACCATGATATGCATGAACTATTGAGCATGAAACAAAACCATTCGTGGACACTCGCGTGTCAAAACAACAAACCCAATATGAGTCCAAAAAAGCATGTAAATTTGGTGGCAATGATCCCCCCTTGGGATAAAATAGATCAAGATATAAAGCTCCACTCAAGTAGCAAAAAATCCTCTTGACAGCCTACCCATGCTTAGACCCTGGGCTATGCATAGATCTGATGACCTATGAGACTGCAAACTGAATATTCGGCCTCGTGTTGCATACATAAATAAGGAAGCCAACATCAGTTTGGTAAAGAGTGACATTGGCAGGATCACCAGCATTATGAAGAGTCAATTTCAAACCTGTTTCCATGGGAGTGGCAATAGGTTTGCAATACTCAAGTCCAAACTTACATAGCAATGCTATATGTAACTTGTTTGACACAAGGCAATGCCACCATCACAATGCTTAAACTGTATGCCCAAGTAATGATGCAACAGTCCCAAATCTTTCATCTTGAAAGTAGCATTCAAATCAGCCTTAAATTCAACAATATGTCTCTCATTTGGTCCTGGGGATCAACAAATCATCCACATAATGAACCACAATCAGAAGTACATCACCCTCACGCTTCAGATACAATGTGCTTTCTGTTGGACTATTATGAAAGCCTTGTTTGACCAAATGAGTGTCAACCTTCGCATACCAAGCACGAGGAGATTGCTTCAACCCATACAAATCTTTCTTACATTTGCATAGTTTATCATCTTGTCCTTTCTTGACAAAATCGCACGGCTGTGTAACATAAATTTCCTCACATGATGTTGCCATTCAAGAAAACAGTAACAATGTCTGATTAATGTACATCCCAACCAAAATGAGTTGCCAATGCACATTAGTTGTACGACAAGTGGGAGCGAAAGTCTCTTCATGATCTATGCCTTCTTTTTGTGCATAGCCCTTTGCAACAAGTCAAGCCTTATAACGATCAATCTCACCATCCGGTTTGCGTTTCAACTTGTAAACCCACTTCATATTAATGACCGTTTTACCAGGAGGCAAATCACATAAAATGCATGTGTCATTTTCTATAAGTTCATCATATTTTTTGATTGAATGATAGCCATCCAATTTTTTGAATTATATGCTGCATCAAAAGACAGAGGTTCCTTAACATCACATAAACTAGACACACCCAAACCAAAACAATCTTACGCATAAGAAGCATGAGGAGAACCTAAATGAGTACGACTAGAGAAAGGTGCATCTAATTTACTGTCACATGAAGTATGCACCAGCCATTTAGGCATACCTCTAGCCTGCTCATTCTCAACCCTTTCCTCATCAAGTACATCATGTCAATAATAGGCTGATCTATAACATTTTTAAAAACCCCCATAGGCTATACATTTGCCTCATTGGAATTTACATTTAAACTTCCACCACAAAAAAAATACAACAAAGTGTCATAAATGTCCTATGGGCTTACAATACTATCTCTAATACATGACAGCAAGGGTTGAACAATATCTTCCACAAACACAACATCTTGTGAAACCAAGATACGCTTTGTTTGCCGATGATACAATATGTAACCTTTGCTTTCAGCACTATAACCAACAAAATAAAATTTGACAACCTTATCATCCAATTTTTTGCGTTGCATTTTTGGCACAAAAGCATATGCCAAATAGCCAAAAGCATGCATGTGCTGAATAGAAGGCTTTCTATTGTGGTGAATCTTGACTTTTGACCATACATCGTGCCATTTTTGTAAGAGAACTCTTTTTCCTCTTGGCAACACCATTTTGTTGAGGTGTATACATAATTGTACATTGGTGTTTTATCCCACGACTAGCCAAAAATGCATTAAATTCATGAGACATAGTCTCCACCCCTTGATCAAAATGGAGGGTGCCCATAGTACATTTTGAGACATTTTCAATCATAGCCAAAATTTTTCTTGAAGCACAAAGACACTTTGGACTTCACCTTAAGAAGATACACCCCTGCATGCTTGGAGTAATCATCAATGAAGGTCACAAAGTAAAGGTAATTACCCAAAGACGGAGTTTGTATGGGTCCACAAACATCACTATGGAAAAGTTGCAACCTGCATGTAGCCCTAACTAAACCATCCTTTGGAAGCTTTGGACGCTGCGTCTTACCCAAAATACAACCTTCACAAACATGTTTAACAGGTGCTTCAAGAGGCAACAAAGAAGCAACAATATCAAATTTTTGTAATGTAGCAAACTGGCAAAATTCAGCTGCCCAAAATGTGCATGTCAAAGTTTTGCATTGAAATAGCCTTAGTATCCACAATTGCATTTGAAAAATTTTGCCCACACTTGTCGTACAAAGTGAGATTATATAGCCCACAACATAAAATGCCATATGCAACAATTTCATCACCAAAATTGAGATCATGTAGTATCTGTCATCCACAAATTTGACTACAAGACTAAGTCTAGCAAGTGTAGATACAGATAAAAGATTCTTCTTTATCCTAGATACATATAATGTATCAACAAGGGTGAAAGAACTACCATTTGCAACAGTAAGCACATTCTTTCCAACTCCCTGAACTGGATAAGAGGCATTGTCGGCACAAGCGATCGAATTCCCATGAGGGCACACTCAAGAGAGGTAAATAGATCACGATGTGAACGGTAATGTGCTTTGTAGCACCACTGTCAAAATACCACACATGTGAATGTGCAGCAGTGCACTCTACACTAAAGCCCATTCTGCATCAACATCAACATCATTTTCTCCTTTTATAGAAGACTCAACAATAGCTACATTTGTAGTGTAACCATCATTTGTAGTGGAACCAGCCTCTTTGGCCTTCAACTCAGGACACTTCTTGATCAAGTGATCATTAGCTTTACAATAATGGCAACGCATCTTCTTTTTGTGCTTTTCACCAAAATTCCCAGACAAATTGCTGCTAACAGAAGCATTAGGAACAAGTGATCTACCATTCATAGAAGAACCATGAGAAGTGGCTACATTGTTGTTACCACCTTTTCTTTGAGAAACAATAAAGGCTTGTTCAACTGCAATCTGTCTAGTCCTATTTTTTCTGGGAAATGACTCTTGTAACAACAATATGGATAATTCACAACTTTTGGATTTCCTTGGGTCATAAGTCTCCAAGCACTAGCAAAAGTCTGTTAAGAATGTGGCAAAGCATCAAGAACAGTCTGCATAAGGGAACTATCAAAAATGACTTTGCCTGTAGAAATAAGTTGCTCATTAATATCTTTGACACCGGCAAGGAAAGTGTCCATATCATTTTTCTCATGCATAATCTTCAAATCAACTCTTTACCCAATAATTCATTTTTTGGCCTCTTTGCGACTTGCATAAAGACCAACCAAAATATCCCAAGCCTATTTTGCAGACTTCACTAAACAAATGCGAGGAGTCATAGTGCGCTTCACAAACAACACAATCAATGCATGAGTCTGTGCATATTTTACGTCCAAACAAGCTTGCTCAGTCGTAGGCAAAACAGCTCTGGCAGCAACAATCTTGCCACCAAAACCTGCAACATCCTCAACATTGCCTACATCCTCAGAACCAGGACTTACATCAAGACCTGCATAATGTTCCAAATTCCCTTTAACACTAGAACATGCTGCATCATATAAGCCCACATAGGGTAGTTGTCCCCATCCAATCTATCCTCAGCAGCAACAACAAACATCTTGAACACATCTGTGTTCTTGTCAGTCATGGTAAATGCCACACTTGATGTGAAAACTACCTGAAAAGAGGAGAAACAAAGCGGGAACAACACATCCTATATAGCAAAAATAATAGAAGACTGTAAGGGACCTGTTATGCAAAAAACGGCATTGACAAAAAATTTGCCCAAAATGAAGCATACCAATCTCTTGGAGCTATCCCAAAATATTTGTCAACCTGTGGTTGATCACCAAAGCTCACAAAAATTGGAGAAAGTGAGCATGCATATGTTGGAGCTACTAGTGACTAAGCCCAGGAGGATGCAACCTGCTCTGGTACCAATTGTTAGAATTAGGGTTGCACAAAAACACACACAACTTGAAGAAGATGAAGGAAGCTCAAGAAACACAACAAAGAGTGTATTACTTAGTGTGCAATGGAAAGATAGATAGCCCTAGAGTGATGGGCGTATATATAATGCACAGGGAAGAAAACCTTATACTAAGGGAAAAATGCCCTGATGGTCCTATGTGTGTTCACACACATCACTACCACATGTGTATGGTAACAAAAATACCTGTAGCATGTGCATTTTAGAGGTATTTATAAAGCCCCTCTACACACACACACGTCACCATGACTTAAAAGAACCCTCTTTCTTCATAAACGTATAACTTTTTTTCTAATTTTATATTTTTAAAACCCTCTTGTACATGTAATTTTGTAACTCTTTGATATATAACAACCCTTTGGATGAACTCACGTGCTACACTTACATATTTTGAGGTCCCGGGACCATTGCATGAAAAGTGAGTAATTGGAGGTCAGTGAATTCCTCCAACACTTCATCTCCCTCTATCATATAATCTTCCTCCTCCGTGGAGCTAGGCTCTTGTAAGAAGATGAGGGTTATGGTGTATGCTTCCATCTGCTCATTAACCTCTTTGATAACTTCATTTCATTCCTCCAAAATGGTTATAGGGGTTTCTTGCTGGCCTTTTCCTTTGATTCTCCCTTGTCCATGCCCCCCTTGAGCACAAGTAAAACGAGAACCATGTCCCAAGCTAGTAATTGGGTGCTATACACCCCATGCCCATGTCTATCAGTTCATCCTCATCCTCTATCATGTGCTCTTATTTGTTGGTGAGCCCTTTGACAAACCTCAATAGGTGAAAGCGAAAGTTTTTGTCGACCAGGTAGAGGTGTTTTAGGAAATCCACTAGCAACCACAATGGCATATTCTTCCATTTGATGCTCAATGTAATCAAGAAAGTTTTAAAAGGACATCGCATGCAGGGTAGTAGTGGCTTGCATGTTGATAAATCCCTTGAACACACTCTCAAGGTCATGTGCTCAATTGGCAAAGCCAACATTTTCTAGTTGTGCGAGGAGTGCATCACACAACATTGCCATGAGTTCACTTGCAAGGAAGATGCCAAGAGAGCTTAGAGCTATAGGTTTGTGAATGCGAGAAATGAACTTTACAAAAACGTAAAAAAGTGACTTATAGTCCCAAACTTTTAAAAATTCCTTAGAATCAATTGAAAATCATAGATTTTAAATAAAACAAGCGACAAAACAGCAAAAGACCTTGAGACTAAAGGCATTGTCATTCCCAATCAATGAGGTTGAACATTTCGGTTGAAAACTTGAAATAAACAAATATTTTCATAGATGAGATTCAAAACACCATATTTATTAATGGGAGCAAAATTTGTATCAATTACAAGATTTTATAGTAATACATCATGGGAATGCAATGTCCTCACAAAGAAAGCTCTTTTTTTTCTAGACCAAACAACCTTGTTAGTGACAACAAAGAAGTATAGCTTGGAAAATGTATATCTTAGATTGCGATACTTGCAAAGATGGCCAAGGTTCCATTTGTTATTCACAAAAATGTAATGCACCGCATCATCATGGAGACATATTTGAAGGTCAACAATTTCCCGAGTAGCAACATTAGAGTTGAGTGTCTCATATTCTCCCATAGTTTATTTTCATCTTCTATAATAGGGGAAGACAATTGATGGGATTTTCTTTGCAGTATGGTATTTGAACTCCAATGTCTTCCCAATTACATAGCACTTAATGTTATCTCCTTGCTGGTTGACCACCCGATGTCCCATCCCACACTTGCTGCAAGAAAGTGGCTCACACACTATCCCCTTTGCAAATCCACATTGTTGGTGTCTTATGGACACTAGAATCAAAAGATAAACACAAACACATGAACATACATAAACCATGGTACCATTTATTTGTGGATTCATAGGTGCACTTCATGGTTACATGCAAATCCACCTTTATTCTCCAAAAAATACGTTGTTTGTCATTGGCCATTCCAAACTTTGCAAGCTTGGTGAGAAAATGGGAGATAGATACCGTACCCATTTATCCTAAGCATGACATAAGTATGGCTATAAAAAAACATGTCCCATGAGGCAAGCTCAGAGGATGGACAACCAACATAGAGTAGTTTGTCAAGTTCCACGTGGATGGCTTCAAAGGTCATGTGAATGATTCTATCGACTCCCACTGTACAAAATCACATGGAAAAACATCTGCAAGAATGAAGAAGCAACAAATATCATGCACACATTAGAATCAATTTATGAGGTTAAAATAGAAAATAGACAATTTTAAAAGATTTATAGAGAAGTAGAATTACAGCTTGCAGGAAATCTCGTCGGAGTCAGTGTTGTCCCTAGCTTCAATTGTGAAGCTATATACACATGTTGCACCTTCTTACTATCTTGGGTTAGCTTGAACTCCATGATTCTTCCCTTCCAATGGTGTGCTCAAGAAGCTATGTGTCTCCTTGAGACCCTGTGTGCACCTCTTGAGCTTGGCCGCATTGTCACCCACATCAATCGTTTTTAGTGCATAATAACCTAACAACCACTTTTTTCTTGTACATTACTAAAGAAATAGACTCAATAACACTCCTAAATTGTTATCCATTGGTGCCATGGAAGGAAGTAGCAGCACCTGCACATAGAAATTTATGATTAGTCTATACACAGTCACAGTCTCAATTGCATAAATAAAGAGCAAGGTTAAAAGGTATACAAAGACAATGCCACTGCTATGCCCCTCCATCTATAAGTTGTCTATATGGGGAAGAAGGTGCAAAGAATCTATTGAGAAAATTAAATCCACTCTAGAGACCTAAATGGGGAAGGAGGAGCAGGGAAGCCATTGAGGAAAGAAAATCCATGCAACAGAGAAGATCTAGGAGTAGGGTATGTTGTAGATCTTCTACTTTAGGAAGAGCCATAAAGTGAGCTTCATGTCAAGAGATGGACAAGGAGAGAGCTTGATCTCTTGCAAGCACGTGCGCGCACACACACACACACACACACACACACACACACACACACACACACACACACACACACAAACACAAAGATGGAGGCAACAGACTCTACTTCTTCTTCTTCACAAACTCAAGATAAGAGGTCTACAAAACATAAGGGAAAGTACGACATAAAAGGGAAATAGTACAATGGTCTAGTATGAACAATTAGTGAGTGAGGTGAGTGGATAAGTGTGCTATCACTCCGGTAGGTAGACCACCTCGATGTAGTCAAGTTGTAGTATCGCTGGTGAATATATGCGTATCCAGCAAGGCACGTCAATGATGATGATTGTTTTGATAGTCATTCAGGAGTTGTACATGCTGAGCTTGACATCTCAACACTCCCCCTCAAGATCAATTCCATCTCTTGTATGCCAAGAATCAATCAAAACCACTATAGCTTTGCCGCTCCAAGGGCCTTCGTGAAGATATTTGAACCTTCTCTCCAGGTCTATGTCGCCTGCTAAGACCCTCTCTTTGATGAAGTGGTAGTGCACCTCAATGTGCTTTGTGCTGGCATGAAACACTAGATTTTGTGCCAATTGTATGCTGCTAAGGTTGTCACAATAAATGACAACCGACATTTGTACCTATACTCCAAAGTCATGAAGTAGCAATCCCAACCATGCTACCTCACATGCCACCACTATAGCACCCTTGTACTCTACCTTTGTACTCAAAATAGCAATCATAGGTTGATTCTTGCTACTCCATATGATAGCAACTCCCAAGTGAGAACATGAATCCGCTAGAAGACCTGCGATCGTATGTACTATCAGCCCAATCCGCATCAGTGTAGCCATAGAGCTGCAACTCCACATCATCCCTATAAAAGAGTGCGTAATCCAAAGTAGCACTTATATAGTGCAAAGTCTGCCTCACTGCGTCCAAGTGTGGCTTCTTGGGAGACCTTATAAACTCACCAATCCAACTGTGTAGCTCAAGTGTGGAGGTGAGATAGTCAAGTAGATCAAGCTATCCACAATCTTCTTGTACATGGTAGCATGATCAAGCACTTGACTTGCATCATTTACCAAATTCAAATTTTGATCTAAGGGAATTGAAATTGGCTTACAATCAGCCATACCATAATTTTTCAACATATCCAAAGCATATTGCCTTTGTGAGAGTCATACACCTTCTTCCGTGCGAGTAATTTCAATGCCCAAGAAATACCGCAAGTCTCACAAGTCTTTCATGTCAAATTCTTGCATGCACGCCCTCTACTTCATCCACACTATCACCTCCAACAATCAAATCATCCACATAGATACATATTACCACAATTCTTGTCTCATTCTTCTGCACATATAATGAATGGTCTGCATCAGACATCTCAAAGATGAATGAAATGAGAAATGCCACAATCCTCTCTTACGAAGCTCTAGGTGCTGGTTTCAGCCCATACAATGCTTTCTTTAACTTGCATACAAGGTCACATAGCCTCATATTTTCATAACCTTGTGGCTACTTCATATACACAGTTTCCTCCAAGTCTCCATTTAAAAATGCATTCTTTACGTCCATTTGTTTCAACACCCATTTAAATGCGGAAATCACTGCAATAAACACACGAACGGTAGCCATCTTAGCTACGGGGCTGAATGTATCCTCATAATCAATCCCATAAGTTTGTGCATAAACTTTGGCCACAAGTATAGCCTTGTACCTATTCACACTACCATCAGCATTATGATTTATTTTGTAAACCCACTTACATCCAATTGACTTCTTATCCTTTGGTAATGGCACCAATTCCCATGTTCCATTTGCATCAAGGCAACCATCTCTTCATCCATAGCTTGCCACCATTTTTCATTCTTGACAGCATCCTTGAAACATGTGGGTTCTACTTCCTCTGTAATCTTTGCCATAAATGCACAATGACGAGCCACCTATCATAAGTCAATCCCTGCACATGATTTCTTGCTCTTTTTTACCTTCCTGCATCAATATCACTTCCAGGTGCCCTATTCCCTACTTACATTCTTTTGCACCCAAAGTCTTCATAGAGGGTATGCCAAACTCCTCATTCAAACTCTGCTCAGAACCACTGCTATCGCCATCATCATAACCAACACTCAAATTTGGTAACTTAGGGGCATCATCAACTTTTTCCTTTCCTTTCCTTGACAAAGTTGAAGAGTTTGTAGGACTCACTCTTTCACGTAACCTTCCACTCCTTGGATTCTCACCATGACTTGCACTAGAGGACCCTTGCGGCCCACCACTCAAAACTTGTGACTGTACACCTATATTTTTTGCAACCACATTCTCTCTTACAACAGCCCCCAAATCATCCTTTACATCAGCATACCAACTTGCCATTTCATCAAACACAACATACTTGCTCACCCGCGCTTTACCTATGATAGGATTGTAACACTTGTACCCTTTTTGCTCAAGGGAATAGCCAAAAAACACACATTTTTTTTCTTTTGGATCAAGCTTACTTCTTAGCTCATCCGACATGCACATAAGGAATACATCCAAATACTTTAAAATTTGATACATCTGGTTTTTCACCATTGAACTTTTCTTCAAGTGTCATATCATGTACTGCAGCAGTAGGGGTCCTGTTCATAATTTAGACACCTGTAGCAACAACCTCAAACGTGTTACAATGAGGCATTTTCTTCTCATTCATCAATGCTCCAGCCACTTTTGCAATGTGCCTGTTCTTTTGCTCAGCAACACCATTTTGCTGTGGAGTATACCTGCATGAAAGCTACTTCTGAGAATTCCATGCTTGTTCAAAAAACCATTGAATTCATTGGAAAATCTACAAAATGCATAAACACCTCACTTTTCTGCTTCATGAAGTAGAACCATACCTTCATCATATGGTCGTCTGAAACTCCCATAGTATCTATATCCACCCATCCCATAGATGCAATCTTTGTTGGATCCCATACATCTTTTTGCACTAGATCCAATGCATTCCTCCTTACATGCTTATCATGAGGAAAGGATTCTTTTGCCTGCATTTCAAATTGACAAGCTTCACATACTTTTTGCATTTCAACAACTCAAAATATAGGTAAACGTGTAACCATCTCTTTACTCTGCATCATTTTCAACCTTTGCAAATTTACATGACCAATATGTTTGTGCCAAATATCTATATCTAGAACAACACTGCACCTCGTGCAAACATGGCAACATTCACCTCGGGCACATTTACATCCAAAGTAAACATTCTGTCCACTTTCATTCCTTGTGCAACTAGCCTTCCATCCTTCTTATGCTCTTCGACATAGAGACAATAACTTGACCTTTAAACCCTGCTCAACCATTTTCCCAACAAAAACCAGGTTCTTTGTAATGTTGGGTACATGCAGTACATCAGCCATGTATTTTGATCTACCATCTGTCATAGAAAATGGCACATCTCTTATATGCATAATAATAGGATGTGCAATATCATCCCCAATTTCTACATAACTAGGGCTTTGTAAAGTTTGCATTTCCTTAAACTATTCACCATGGTTGGTCGGGGGCTTGTCATGTGATTAGATGCACCAGAATCCACATACCATACATTATCACTTGATTTTGCTACATTTGAAGACATAGTATTTAGCATGTGCTGCATCACAAATAGCCTCTCGGGATCATCTGCATTCTTGCTAGTAGTTGCATAATTGTTTTTCCGCCTCCTATTTGGACAGTCACGTTCAAAGTGACCATGTCTTCCACAACCCCAACATACTACATTTCTCTGTTGACTTGCATTATTGCACTACACATTTCCACAACCTCTTGGATTCCTCCTACCTCAAAAGTTTCCTCCACCACCACCTGTGTTAAGAACATGATTTTTGTTCTATTGTTGTGCTAGGTGGTTGCCTCTTCCTCGGCCTCGCCCACGACCTCTACCACGTCCTCTTCCTCTTCCTCTGTTGTTGAAAAGGACTTGCTCATGGTTGTTTCCACCCTGCATAGAGGACTCTTCCTCAAGTTCCTTCTCTTCCACAATCAATAAGGACACCAAATATGTAAATGAGGGAATGTTCTCTCAAAGATGGATGCTAGTTTTAAATTGTTTATACTCAGGACCCAAACCTCGCAGACAGACTTCTACTTTATCATCATCATCGACTGTAACACGAATCAATGCAAGTGAATCGCATATGTTCTTTATCTTTAGCAAATAGTCATTGAAGGACAAGTTTTTCTTGTGCACAGTATTCAGCTCAGTCTTCAACTGCAGCTTCCTTGCCTTTGCTCATATCCAATGATAGAAAAGTGTCCCATGCCTCCTTAGGAGATTGCGCATCCTGTATAGTCTCAATCATAGTGTCATGTTCATTGACAAAAAGCGAGTACAAGCTCCCTAGTTCCAATATTTAAATGTTTTAATTTGTGCAGCAGTCACACCTTTCTTTGGCAATAGTGGTACTACCTCATGCTCTCCACTAGTGTAGTCCCAATAACCTTTCCCATAAGAAAATTGGTCATTCTGAACTTCCAAGCATGAAACTTATTCTTGTCCAGCTTTCACTAACAACATGGTTAAGCCCATCATTGTTGGACGACATGTTTCCAACCCTTTACACAATCCTCAAGTAGCCCGCTAAAAATAGTCGGTTACCACTTGTAACCACATTTGCGTACATACACTTGTTTCACTATGCTAAATAGTGTTTGTGCACACTACAACAACCAAATCTTTCTGCACCGCCTATATGTAGATTTTCAAAAATCTTGAGCCTTAGCATTTTTGCATGCGAACACACTCTAACTCTAAAACAGGGATCAAAAATGCACCCAGAATGGAAATCTAGTTGCATGGTAGTTGTCCAAAGGACTCAATAGATCCCTAAGATTCACACTCTCCAAGTGGAATCATCTGAATTGGAGATCGTTGATGATGGCTCCCAGGAATACCGAAGACGCTTCCTAGATTGCTTCTGCTTGTTGCTCCAAGCTCCTCATACACAACCAGGCTCTGATACCATGTCAAGAGATAGATAAGGAGAGAACTTGAGCACTTGCAAGAGCGCGTGCACACATAGACACACACACACACACACGCACGCACACACACACACATAGATGAAGGCAAAAGATTGTACTTCTTCTTCATCATCTACTTGCCTTTGATCAAGTCTTAAGCTTTTTGTAGATCCTTTTGGAGTTGTGCTATTTGCATTTGGAAGTTGTCTTCTTTGTATATGAAACTCAAGGAGAGCTCTCTTCTTTGCATTTTTTCAAGCTTTAGCTCTATCTCCAGATCTTGCTTCTTCTTTCTATGCTTGATAAGCCAAGTCAGATCATTGGAGAGATAGGATGGTTATCCAGAAGCTCATTACTCAGAAGGGAATGATGTCATAGAGGGACTCTTTATTTGACATTAGATTAAAAATGGGATTATGGAGCGGGAAAACAGGTGGATGCCATGTGTACTGAAATGGTGCGTATGGTAGGGCTTGAAAGTGAGTGGTCAAACTTATAGGCATAGATACTCTTTTTTAAAATATAAAGAGAAAATATATTATAAAACAAAAAAGTTGAACCTTTTTCTACAAATTTGGAGTAAAATCCAATCTTTTTTCTCTTCATTGCTTGCTAGTTTCTCACTTCAAAGGGGGTCCCTCCAAAAACGTGTTAGTCCCTCTCTCTCTCTCTCTCTCTCTCTCTCTCTCTCTCTCTCTCTCTCTCTCTCTCTCTCTCTCTCTCTCTCCATCATACCATCCCTAACTTTGCTTCACTTCATCTTGCAAATTGCATCTCTTTCTTCAATCGCTCTTCAATGGCACCTTTCCCTCCCAAAAACCTCTTGTACCAGAGGTTTGAACCTCCTTTCCCTCCTCAAGCTTATTGAATTCTCTTCAAGCTTGTTACATTCTCCTAAAGCTTACCACCTTTTGAAGCTCTCCATTGCTCTATGAATTGTTGAGATGTCAATCTCAACATGTACGTTTCCTAGATGACTATCACCAATAGTCGTCATCACTGGTGCACCTTGGTGGATACGCATATCTTCACTAGTGATACTACAACTGGACTACACTGAGCTGGTCTACCTATCAAAGTGATGGCGCATTTATCTACTCACCTCACTCACTAGAGGTTCATACTTGACCGTTGTATTAGTTTCCTTTATGTTGTATTTTCCCTTATGTTTTGTAGACCTCTTATCTTGAGTATGTCTCTGAGCTAGCTACTAAGGACAATGAAGCCTTCCAATGTTTACATTGCATGGATGAAATGGAGGGGATCACCTCCCTCCTAGATATTGCTCCCATTGAGCCTAAATAAAGCTCAAAAACACCACTTGACAACCTCACAATTGAAGGGAAAAAATCTTTGAAGATAAACATTCCCCAAGAGACATAGGAGATATGAAAAGAAGCTATGATGTGGAAAGACTGCATCCTGCACTTGGAAACTGTGGCTCAACTCACATCCAAGTATATCTGGCATCAATAATACTCATCATATCCTTTAATAAAGTACAAATTCTTTAAGGTCAGAGAATGACTACTGTAAGATCAAGTTGCTGACAACGTTGAGCCACATTTTGTGTGGTAGAAAACATGGCTAGAAGACATTTAAGGTGTTTATCCCTCTATACACAAGCTCTGTCAAACATTAGAAAATATCCCACACTCTATCCATGCCACAAGCCAAAAGCTGGGGTAGCGACCAATTGGTCCTCAAGAGCCACCCTACTTGGTTAAATTACCCTAGATTGCACCGAGCTTTGGAGCAAGCCTTTTTCCTCTTTTTTCTTAGGTTTCATATTCAACAAAAAAGGCTTGCTCCAAGACTTTTGGAGCGAGAATTTTTTTCATTTTCTCCCTCTCGCCTCTCTCCTTCAATCTTTCTCTCTCATTCTCTCTCTTCATCTATCTATCTCTCTCTTCCTCTATCCCCTCGATCTTTATATATACCTCTCTCTCTCTCTCTGTCACACACACACACACACACACACACACACACACACACACACACACACACACACACACACACACACACACACACACACACACACACACACACACACACACACACACACACACTCAGTCCCTCTATATAGCTCTCTCTCTATATATACCTCTCTCTCATTCTCTCTCTCTCTCTCTCTCTCTCTCACACACACACACACACACACACACACACACACACACACACACACACACACACACACACACACACACACACACACACACACACACACACACACACACACACACACACACACACACACACACTATAGTACTTAAAATTATTAGTCACTCACCTCCTAAAGCCTCAGTTTGTTGAGTCTCCACCATGGGACTTGGCCCTTCTGAATTACAAAGGACTTGCTGTGGTGGCGGTGTTTTCTGCCCTGGCTAATTGTCTCTCACACACACACACACACACACACACACACACACACACACACACACACACACACACACACACACACACACACACACACACACACACACACACACACACACACACACACACACACACACACACACACACACACACACACACACACACACACACACACACACACACACACACACACACACTATTCCTTCTACCTAGTTTGCAATTTCGAGCTTACTTAGCACCTGGGATTCTACTGAAACCTACCGCCTATGGTCACTACCATGGGGCATTGCCCTTCTAATAACATGAGTGCTACGTCAGGGTACTACCTCGGGTTAACCCGGCAGTGAAAGCACTTGGGTTGCCTCTTCATTACACCTTGTAGGCGGCCTCCCCAATCTCAACCGGGGATCTCTCCACTCATGGAAATCTACGTGCTATGCAGTTATGGCGACCTCCCTCCTTCCTCTATTTAAAAGGTGAGGGCGCATCTTTGCCCCTCACTTAGCTTTGTTTGTGCTTTGTTTTTTGCATAAAGAAAGTGACTGCATGTCTGTATCTCTACTGCATAAAATCATGGAGCTCTCAATTCAAATAACATAGGTCGGCAACTTTTATTTCATGGTTTTTTTCACACCTACTTTAGGGCAATATGTTTGTGCTGCGTTAGAGGGCATGTCACCTTGAGGGGATTTTTACACAGTATAGTAAGAAACAATGGGTTGTTTTTCCTGCAAGAATTTAATCCCAGTATTGGGATTGTGATTGCTATCTGTGTCACATTATCTCTGTTGAGGATGCTGTATTGGTGGTTCTTTTTGGTATAGCTTACTACATACTATTGCTATTAAACGCTGGTTTCTCTATTAAAATGGAAATCTACCTACTAACTATTGTTTGGTGGTTTGACCACTGGTTTGGTTACATATTTTTCCCTGGTAACCGGTACAAACAGACATTTTTTGGTGCTTACTAATTTGATTGCAAGTTGGTAGGATAACTGGTCCTTGTTGCATGGGTTATTGCTATATGACTGGATAAAACCTTATGTTTTTTATTAAAGAAGAACTTGAAATGGGGGGTGTTGTTCCACCCTCTACACACTGGTACTAAAAAAATTTATTGGGCCAGGTGGCACGCTACTGCTGTTTCTGAACATGTCTTTATAACCAAGGTAAAGGGAAATACTTTACGTTTTCTGCTTACTCACTAGCGGTTGTTGTTCCCTTTGGTACTTGGTATTTGTCTTGGGCTACTGCCGACCACTGCTTAGGTTGGTTTTTTTAACAAAAAGGGGTTTACCATTGCACAATGTTATTTGACATCACTATGGTATGGGAAGTTTCCATGAATGCATTCCATTATGTCTTTTGTGACGGTTCCCAGATTCTGGTTGATTTACTGTATTTCGGTATTTACATGGGAATTATGGTTTTGCAATTACGATGAAAATAGGGCATGACCCTACTGCTTATGGGTGTTAGATGGTTCTTTTTGGCCCTACTTCTTTTGGTTACTAGTTGAATGGCTAAAAATCATCGTGATAAAGTACTACAAGGATCTTCTTCTTTCATTCACATAAGGAATTGGATACTATATAGCATAAACACCTAATTAACCACTGATAATTATATAGATTCTCCTAATTATCATGGGTTTTTGAACACCTAATTAACCACTGTAATTATATCACAGCATTTGAATTCCATTTACTAATTTCCCCTATTTAAATTTCTCAAAAAATAGGGTATTTTAGCTAAAGTAATTAGCTAGATTAACTTTCTGAGCTTCTCCTAATTATCACGAGTTCTTAAAAACCTAATTAACCACTGATAATTATATCACAACATTTGAATTCCATTTACTAATTTCCCCTATTGAAATTTCTTAAAAAATAGGGTATTTTAGCTAAAGTAATTAGCTAGGTTAATTTTATGAGCTTCTCCTAATTATCATGGGTTCTTGAACACCTAATTAACCACTTATAATTATACCACAACATTTGAATTTCATTTACTAATTTCCCCTATTTAAATTTCTTAAAGAATACGGTATTTTAGCTAAAGTAATTAGCTAGATTAATTTTCTGAGCTTATCCTAATTATCGCACATTTTTGAACACCTAATTAACCATTGATAATTATATCACAGCATTTGAATTCCATTTACTAATTTCCCCTATTAATATTGCTCAAAAAACAGAGTAATTATGCCTAATTAATTAGGAAAACTTCTCAGAAAATTATAGGATAATTTTCCTAGATTAATAACTATCTAATGAATCTCTTATATTTACTTCAACTTAATCTAATCTTAATTAATATATTTACCATTAATTCTTGGTTAATTTGACCAATTTCAGCCCTAATATGATAGGATAATTAATTAGCTTGGTATTACTAAGCTTAATTATAATAATTAGCAGAGATTAATTAATTAAGAGAGGTTTGAGGAGCATACATAGGCCTAATCTTTGATTTATTAACAAATATCTTAATCTAACCTTGCTAATTAAGAAGGATTAGTTTATTACCGTTAGGGTTGATCAATTAGAGATTAAACTCTAATGATTTCTGCGTAGTGTTCTCCCTAGATGAGAGAGAAAGTCTCAAGGCTCCGAGTCTAAGAAAAAAATGAAGAGAAAGGTCCTTTTTATAGCTTTTTCTGGGCATCTGACAGATTTTGGCAGTTTTCCCTAGTCCAAGCAGCCCCCTAGCTTGTATTTTGCGCCATTTTCAGCCATCACTGTTCCTGGCAAGTTTCCCCATCTTCCACACTCACCCCATACCTTCCAGAATTTGCCTGGTTGATTTTTGCAGATCTTTAATGATGAAAATTGGAATTTTCTATCTAACTCTAGAACCTTAGTGTAAAGAAGTCTTTGTTAATGATTAATAATGGAACCATCCAATTTTTTTTTAATTTGAATTTCTTATTGTAATTTTCGAGGACCCATAACTGTTCCCGTTTTTATCGGAATCAGATTCTGAAAATTTCTAAACATAGTAAAGCTCTGCTTATGATTCCAAAAATACCAAAATTAATAATGTTTGGAGTCCTGCAATAGTGTTTTCTATTAAGTTTTTTAAGCTAAGTACAATCTTTAAGGTTTCGAAAAGTGGAAACCTTACAATCACCCCAACTTAAGGATTTTTGAGATGTCCTCATCTCAACCGAAATTGGGAAAATCCTTGTGAAGGGATAGTTCATCCTCGCAAGTGGCGTCCTCGGTAGGGTAGTCCTTCCATTTGACCAAATATTCTCTTATAACATTGTTTCTCAGACTCCTTTCCCTAGTGTCAAGAATACAATCTGGTTGGAGTTCAAGAATTCCTTGCTTCTGCATCACAATTTGTTCGTCATCTAGAGTATGATTTGGATTTGGGATGTAAGGTTTTAGAAGACTGATATGGGATACATTATGGACCTTGAGGTGCTCTGGCAATTTTAGTTTATAAGCTTGATCACTGATTACTTTAATCACTTCATACGGTCCACAATATCTAGGACTTAGTTTTTTGTATTTTCCCAAGGATAGAGTGCTTCTTTTTGGTCGAACCCTTAGGAATACTTTATCTCCTTGTTTGAAAACCCGATCAGACCGTTTTTGATCAGCATACTGTTTCTGGCGATCCTTGGCTACCTGAATTTCTTGCCTTATGGCTTTGGTTTGGGCATCCATCTCCTCCAACATTTTCTTTGAAGTTTCTACTCTTGTAGTAGGGTCAGAAAAATTTAGGGGTGATATACACTCATGCCCATAAAGAGCATTGAATGGTGACATCCCAATGCTTTGATGAAAGGAAGAGTTATAGGCGAATTCCACCAGAGGAAGAAATTGGATCCATTTCCGGGGTTCCCTACCACAATGGGCTCTAAGGATGTCTTCAATAACTTGGTTCACTCTTTCTGTCTGACCGTCTGTCTGGGGGTGATAGGATGTACTGAAACATAGCTGAGTACCTAAGGATTCAAACAAAGCTTTCCAAAAATTTGAAGTGAATTTTGCGTCTTTGTCACTGATTATTCTCTTAGGAAGCCCGTGTAATCTGAAGATCTCTTTGATAAAGGGACGGCTTATGTCTGATGCATTGTAAGTTGTTTTTACAGGCATCAAGTGGGAGACTTTAGTCAACATATCTACTACCACCATAATGGAGTCGTAACCCCCTTGAACAGTGGGAAGACCTGTTACAAAGTCCATGCTAATGAGTTCCCACTTCATTTGAGGAATGTCCAGAGGTTGAAGTTTTCCCGGCATCATTATTCGTTCAGCCTTAATCCTTTGACAGGAAAGACATTGTTTGATGTAACGGAGTATATCTCCCATCATTCCTGGCCAGAAATAGCTTTTTCTTATGGCATTAAGGGTCTTTGCATAGCCAGGATGGCCGACAACTGGAGCGTTATGTCCTTCATAAAGGATTAACTCCTTTAATGTTGGATTTTTAGGAATGTAAAGCTGACACTTATAGTAGAGAAGCCCCTGGGCCTCAAGTGAATAATCCTTGATTCTGTCTTTCTCTTTCTCTTTTAGGTCCTGTTGATTGATAACCTGTAGAAGTTTTTGATAATCCTTATCTTCCAGGGAAGCTTCCTTAACCTTGTTGAGGATTGGATTGTCAACTGTGGAAATAGCCCCAAGAAAAACCTTACGACTAAGAGTCAGCAACCACATTCTCTTTCCCTGGTTTATATTTTATCTCCTGTAAGATTTCTATCCATCTTCTCTGCCTCATGTTGAGTGTTGCTTGTGAGAAAATCCATTTTAAACTCTGATGATCGGTGATCAATTGGAACTTTCCTTAGAGTTTTAAAGCATGGATGACAGCTAGAAGCTCCAGATCATGAGTTGGATAATTCAGCTCGTGGATTCTTAATTTTTGCGAAGTAAAGGTGACTGGTCTTCCTTCTTGGTTTAAAACTCCTCCTATAGCAAGACCGCTGGCATCTGTTATTACTTCAAACTCTTGAGTGAAGTCAGGAAGTTTGAGTACATGAGCTGATGCGAGATTTTGTTTTAATTTGAAGAAACAATCTTCCTGTTCTTTTCCCCATACAAGTTTGGCTGTCTTTTTAAGTAGTTGCGTCATGGGTGCGGCAATAACTACATAATCTTTGACAAAGATTCTATACCATCCTATAATGCCCAAAAATCCTCGAATCTCACCGACCGTTTTGGGTTGTGGCCAGTCTATTATATCTTTAATCTTTGAGGGGTCTACTGAGATTCCTTCAGGGTTTATTATAAAACCAAGATAACTGACTTCTAGTGTGGAGAACACACATTTACTCATCTTGGCATATAACTGATGTTGGCGTAGAAGATGGAGTACTTTACCTACATGGTCTTCATGCTCTTTTTCATCCTTAGAATATACTAGGATATCATCGAAAAACACCAACACAAAATCATCCAGATATTCTCTCAATATATCCTGCATGAGACAGTTAAAAGTGGCTGGAGCATTTGTAAGACCAAAGGGCATCACTATGAATTCGTAATGCCCATACCGGGTGTTGAAAGCAGTTTTGTAAATATCTGCCTCCTTAATCCGGATTTGGTGGTTACCTGATCTGAGATCAATTTTTGTGAATACCTTGGCTCCATGTAACCAATCAAGCAATTCATCGATGCGAGGAATGGGGTACTTATTCTTTACTGATACCTGGTTAATCCCCCTATAATCAATGCAGAGACGTAAGGATCCGTCCTTCTTCTTTTGGAATAGAACAGGTGCTCCCCAAGGTGAAATTCTTGGTCTTATGAATCCCTGATCAATAAGCTAACGAAGCTGTTCTTTTAATTCAATAGCTTCAGGGAGGGACATTTTGTAGGGTCTTTTTGAAATTGGCTCACTTCCTGGAAAGGTTTCAATTTCGTGGTCTATATCTCTGGGAGGAGGTAAATTCGAAAGATCTTCCGGAAATATATCCAAAAATTCTTTAAGCCATTCTGGAGTTGGGTTGTCCCTTGAATCATCTGCCTTATCAAGTTTTACTACAAAGATGTGTTGCCCTTTACGTAACCCCTTCAGAAGTCAACTAGCCTTGACTTAATGAGCCTTAGGCTTCCCGTTTATTCCTTGTACTAATGTTTCTTCACCTAAGTGGTTTTTGAAGGTTAAGTTCCCTTGAGCACAGTGAATTTGAGCTTGATTTTTGATTAGCCAATCCATTCCAAGGATACCATCATAGATTCCTACTGGAAGAGTTCGAAAGTAGGATGAAGTCAGGGTTCCCCTTAGTTCAAACTCAACTTTCCCAGCAATAAATTGAGATAGAACCTCTTTCCCATTTGCTAGCTCTACTACTAATTTCTTGGTAGGATATTGGTTCAATTTAAGTTTCCTTAAACATTTAGGAGAGAGAAAAGAGTGTGTGCTGCCACAATCTATAAGTAGTTCAAAAATTTTTCACCTTCTCTGTTTGCAGTGGTTTGGATGACAACATACTGTTGCCGAGCTCCAGGGTTATCAATGGTGGCAAAAAGAGTAGCTCTTTCATCTTCCTCATCCTGCAAGGTAGGCTCTCCTACTGCAGCATAAGCTCTGGCTCCTTTACCTCTTCCTCTGCCTCATCCTCTATTGCCTCTACCTCTTTGATTATTTCCTTGTCCTATTTGAGTCTGAGAAGGGGTTCCGGTAGCAATTTGAGGATTTTGCCCCTCAGGACATTGACTCCTGTAGTGTCCCATTCTATTGCATCCATAGCATCTAATGTTCGGGAAAGTCTGCTCTATAGTGGCTACAACTGACACTGCCCTCCGTTGACCTCCTTGATTATAATTCCCCCTTGATCTTCCTCTAAAGTTATTGTAGTTGTAATAGTTCCTGGTAGGAGGATTTCCTTCAGATTCAAGTGGTTTAGCTCTTAGAAGAGCATCTTGAATAGAGGTGGGTCTCATAGCTTCCAGTCGGTTACTCAAAGGTTTGTTTAAACCCTGACAGAAGCGAGCAATCTGTTGTTCCATAGTCATTGGTGGTGCGTAACGTCGTAAAGACACATATTTGGTGTAATATTCTTCCAAAGTAAGCCCTAACTGTTTGAGGGCGAAGAATTCATTCATCTTGATAGCTTGGTGAGCTGGAGGAAGATATCTTTCTTTCACTGCCTGCTTCATTCTTTCCCAAGAGGGACTAATGGAAGTATTATCTCTACAATATTGTTTCCACCAGAGTTTGGCATCTCTGGTGAGTCGAAACATTCCTAACATTGCTTGATTCTCTGAAGCAGTTCCTGCTGCCAAGAAATAATCATCCATGGCGTCGAGCCATGCTTCGGAATCACGTTCTAAGTTGGTTCCTTCTCCCATGAAAGTTGGGAGTTGAACTTGTTTTAACAATAGTTTCTTTTTCTGGGTGGGAGTATAGAGACTTTTGGCAATTCCCTGAGTTTGTAATTAATGAAAATGCTTTAGTGTTTACACTACTTTTGTTTTGTCATGCAGTTCTCTAATTTATATACTTTTTAACACACTAAAAACAGAAATCTGACAATCATTAACACCATTTCAATTTAACTACACAAGCATGTCATAAAACCATGGTATATACAAAGGTTGATACAACATTGACTCATACTATGTACAAGATGGGCTCATGCTATATACAATGTGTGATTCCCTAAATCAACAACCTGTTTACCACTGGTGGGTCTGACAGGGGATAAAAAAAGATGACATCTTTTGGTCCCCTAAACCTTGGGCCTACTCTCATGGGCCTGATCCTACCTGGGTACATTACTGTGGCTACCTGATCATAGACCCACTGATTTTGTAACACTTCTACCCCATCTACAACAATGGTCTGATTTGGATCTTCAGTCCCACTAAAGAAGAAAACTTCGATGGTCCGAAGTGTTTCTGCCCACTTGAGTCTTTTTAGATTGAGTGTCAACCCTTCTAACTGTCCCGCATCAATCAGGAAAATTCTGCCAAACTGTGACCAGCTGATTCCCCATGTAGGAGGAGGGAAAAACATTAAATCTAACAATTGCATGATGCTCTTACGAAGTACAAAGTTGTTGGAGCTGCAAGCAGCAGCCTCGAACATGATGTTGAAAATCACAAACTTTTGGTAAGCTTGGCGGATATTTTCCTGTATTGATAGGGAAATTCTCATTTCACAATATACCATAATTAAAAATGCAATACAACTTATGCCTATTTCCCAACTTTTACCCTCCTAAGGTCAGGACCTTATTAAACAATGCTCTGATACCACTTGTAAAATCTCCAGCTTGCCGACACCAAAAGCGGGATGGTCCCATTGACAGGTCTCTAGGCCTACTAAAGTCAAAGTCTTTAAAACAAAACAAATTCTAGGGAATTCACCCTTACCATTGGCAATGGTTTAGGTTTATAGCCCTAGAAGAGACTTAGTCCTGTCTCGCAGTGGAAACGGGACCCTATAAAAAAACTTCCGGCCTTAAATCTTCATCCTTTAGATTAAGGTTTCCTTAGCCAACACGTTTTTCCCTCTTTCATATGTGAGGGCACAACCGCTGGTGGATTCCTCGTCCAAGTGGAAGAAGTTTTAAAAAGTTTTAGTGCGCGGGAATGGATAGTTACCTGACTAATCAGGTCCACCCGTCCATGATTGACAACCTTAGTCAATCCCCACTTACCACCCCGCACTCACACATGATTCTATTGTTGTTTAATTACTACCACATTCTTTCCACAATTAAAATAATGATTCCTTTTTAACTTTTCAAACTGCATTTCCTTAAGACAACCTTTGAAAACAGTATTGAAGACATTCTTTCAGAAAACAAACATCTTTAAACTTAAGACAAGGTACTGTCATTTTAAAGTATCACTTACCAGTACTAACTTGTCTCAAGACCACCTATATAGGGGTGAAAAATGGCACCCATTCCTTATTTATATAACTGGGGTGGAAAAAGTCTTCAGCCAAAGTCCGGGCGCCCATATGCCAAAACCAGTTGCCCATACAACCGGGCGGTTCCTCTAGGATAAACTTAAAAGTACTATCCATAAACATAAACAAGCACGGGGTAAAGACTCCACATGTGCCGAGGTAACCGACTCCTCCATGATGGTATCTCCATCATTACTCATTACCTGGAGTAAAATATTTCCAAGGAATCAGAGGTGTCTTGAGACAAGCTGTCTTAAGGATGGTCAAAAATTTCTTTTCTATTTCAACCAGTCATTACCCAATCAATCCTTTCCTAATTACAATCATTGATCGTGGGTTTCGTGGAAGTTACCTTCCATTTACAGCCAGTTTTTTCCTTCCTAACCTTACGTATGCAATGCTTAACTTAAAATGAACTCTAAAATCTATTAATGGCATAATAGAAGTCCACCTGGGACTGCTCGTCCATCTGTTGTGGGGCAGGTGCCCGAAGACTCTCCTCTGTTGGCCTATGGCTAGGCCCTGCTTCATGGTCATTAGTTGCTTTGTTGCGTTTGTTACTAACATCTTCTTCTTCAGTCAAAGGATTCCCCCTGGTTCTCTTGGGAGCCATTTCGGCAGCCTTATAAAAAGACTTAATCTATTAGAGGATTAATTGAATAACATTTATTTTCCTTGTTTACCCAAAAATAAGGATTTTTAGAATAATTAGGGACCTTTAATAGTCGTGTTGATAGGTTACTCATCCCATAACTTAATTAGGCTATAAGTACTTTTTCTCTATCCTTTAATAAGGATTTTGGATCTCGGTTAATTCTTTGGCAATTAGATAATTTCATCTTAATTTTTCTTGTCCATTAAATACAAAAATTGGTTACTTTTGACCAAAATGCGTACCTAAATTATTTATCTAAGGTTAGGATAATTATCATAGATTCCCCAAGGTATATTCCTTCTTTGGTATTGATATCAAAGATTTTCTATTTACTTTACTATATTTCCCTTTTTATTTTCCCCAAAAATTAAAGTAATTTTACTGGGATGTATAGTTAAACTAATTTTCTAATGGTATCCTAATTACCACAGATTTCTTGAGGTCTAATAAACCTCTGATAAATATCTCAATTCAATTTAAATCTATTTGTTAATTTCCCCTATTTATTTTGTCTAAAAAATAGTGTTTTTCTACTAAAATAATTAGCTAGATTAATTATATGAGCTTCCCCTAATTATTACGGTTTTCATAGTACCTAATTAAACATTGATAATTATATCACAACATTTGAATTCCATTTACTAATTTCCCCTATTTATATTTTTCAAAAAACATGATATTTTAGCTAAAGTAATTAGCTAGAATAATTTTCTGAGCTTCTCCTAATTATCACAGATTTTCAAATACCTAATTAACCACTAATAATTATATCACAACATTTGAATTCTATTTACTAATTTCCCCTATTTAAATTTCTCAAAAAATAGGGTATTTTAGCTAAAGTAATTAGCTACATTAATTTTCTGAGCTTCTCCCAATTATCACGGGTTCTTGAACACCTTATTAACCACTGATAATTATACCATAGCATTTGAATTTCATTTACTAATTTCCCCTATTTAAATTTCTCAAGAAACAGGGTATTTTAGCTAAATTAATTAGCTAGATTAATTTTCTGAGCTTCTCCTAATTATCACGGGTTTTTGAACACCTAATTAACCACGGATAATTATATCAGAGCATTTGAATTCCATTTACTAATTTCCCCTATTTAAATTTCTCAAAAAACAGAGTATTTTATGTTAGGAAATAAGACGTAGCTAAATAGATATTTGAGTAGATTACTTGATGGAGAGAGATAGATTTCACACACAAGAGATTATAGAGTAGAGAGAGAGAGAGAGAGAGAGAGAGAGAGAGAGAGAGAGAGAGAGAGAGAGAGAGAGAGAGAGAGAGAGAGAGAGAGAGAGAGAGAGAGAGAGTACACACGATATACGTGGTTCATCCAATGCGGGCTATGTCCACGGGAAAGCAGCCACTCAATGGCTTTTGTACTTCAAAACAAGAAGTAGTTTACAAAGAGATTAAACCCTTAATAGAGCTCCTGCCTTGCTTCACTCTCACCACCTCACACTCACCTTGTTGCATCAACTTCACACTATGAAATGTGTGTAGAAATGGCTTTCTTTTATAGGCCAAAAGGGCTGCCCTCTCTTATGAGAGGCAGCCATGTGTAGCCGCCCTTGTGCAAATAAGTCCAAATCGGACCCTCCAATCTGCCCATGTGTGGCCGCCCTTGAGAAGACAAGTCCGCTTTTGAATTCGGCCACCGGCCACCGGCCATTGACTTCTGACCACCGGCCACCGGCCATTGACTACCGGCCACCGGCCAACCGACTAGTTGTTTTTCGACCACTTTCTGGCCGCCGTTCGGCCATAATATTCCGGCGAAAAGGAATATTCTGGCGAGGGAAAAAAAAAGTCTCGGGGGCCTCCGCCCCCGAGGCCCCTAAAGTTGCCCCTGATTCTTGTTCGTGAAAATTTTGGTTTCCGGTGAGTGATTTTCCTTCACGCACGATGGTTTCTCCTCATAATGGGGGCCTTACAAATGTGCGCTTTTACCACAGAAGATTACAAGGATAAATCAGGCTCCATACTTAACAATCTCCCACTTGGAGATTGATCTCCAAACCAAACCTGTAACTGCTTTCCATTCTGGCTTCTTATCCTTGAATGCCGATTGAAGATGAGCAAAAACTCAACTTATCCTTGTTGACCACCTTTGTAAACATGTCTGCAGGATTTTCACTTGTATGCACCTTTCCTAGCTTTAGCTGTCCCTCTTCCAAAAGAGTGCGTATGAAGTGATATCTCACCTCAATGTGCTTTGTCCTTGAATGAAAGGTTGAGTTCTTCGCAAGATGGATAGCACTTTGGCTATCACTCTACAAGACACAATTGTCTTGTTTGAATCCAGGCTCTTCTAAGAATCTGTGAAGCCACATAATTTCTTTGCTTGCCTCCGTCATTGCTACATACTCTGCTTCCGTGGTAGAAAGTGAAACCACTTTCTGCAGCTTTGAAGCCCAGCTTACTGCTGTGCCTCCAACCATGAACACATAGCTAGTAGTGCTCCTTCGAGTATCTTTGTCACCTGCCATATCTTGATCAACATACCCTTCTAGAAAAATATCAGTTCCTCCAAAATACAAAGCATTTGTTGTTGTCCCTTTTAGATACCTAAGTATCCACTTCACAACTTGCCAATGCTCTTTACCTGGGTTGTCCATGAACCTACTCACAACTCCCACTGCATGTGCAATGTCTGGCCTTGTCCAGACCATAGCATACATTAGAGAACCTACCGCTGCAGCATATGGAACTTTAGACATATAGGCTATCTCCTCTTGTGTCTTTGGACACATATCCTTCGTTAGTTTAAAATGACCAGCCAAAGGTGTAGAGACTGGTTTTGCATTTTGCATTGCAAACCTTTCTAGTACCTTCTTGATGTAATCTTCTTGAGAGAGCTTTATTGTCTTCTTCGTCCTGTCCCTTGATATTTTCATACCAAGTATCCTCTTTGCAGCACCTAAATCTTTCATTGAAAAAGATTTAGATAGCTCCTCTTTTAGGTCTTTGATGTCCTGCATGTTAGCACTTGCAATCAGCATGTCATCAACATACAACATTAGGATGATGAACTTCCCATCTCCCAAATTCTTCGTGTAGACGCAGTGATCCGAGTTGCATCAACAAACCTTTCTGGAGGTCTACTTGCTCTTGTAGATCTTCGGGGAATAGGTTGAAACTCCTCATTTGGTTGACGTTGTTGCACATTGTCACCGTTTGTAGTCCTTGAGTCTTCACCGTCCTCAAGCTCCATGTACTCATCACCTGTTTCTTTTGTTTGTTTTCTTTCCAAGTAATCTTTGTACATATTTTGTTTGTTAAAAATTACATCCCTACTCCTTAAGATTCTTGCCCCTGATTCTTGTCCGTGAAAATTTTGGTTTCCGGTGAGTGATTTTCCTTCACGCACGATGGCTTCTCCTCATAATGGGGGCCTTACAAATGTGCGCTTTTACCACAGAAGATTACAAGGATAAATCAGGCTCCATACTTAACATTTTAGCTAAAGTAATTAGCTAGCTTAATTTTATGAGATTCTCCTAACTATCACGGGTTCTTGAACACCTAATTAACCACTGATAATTATATCACAACATTTGAATTCCATTTACTAATTTCTCCTATTTAAATTTCTCAAAAAATAGGGTATTTTATCTAAAGTAATTAGCTAGGTTAATTTTCTGAGCTTCTCCTAATTATCATGGGTTCTTGAACACCTAGTTAACCACTGATAATTATACCATAGCATTTGAATTTCATTTACTAATTTCCCCTATTTAAATTTCTCAAAAAATAGGGTATTTTAGCTAAAGTAATTAGCTAGATTAATTTTCTGAGCTTCTCCTAATTATCATGGGTTTTTGAACACCTAATTAACCACTGATAATTATATCATAGCATTTCAATTCCATTTACTAATTTTCCCTATTAATGTTGCTAAAAAATAGAGTAATTATACCTAATTAATTAGGAAAACTTCTCAAAAAATTATAGGATAATTTTCCTAGATTAATAACTATCTAATGCATCTCTTATAATTACTTCAAATTAATCTAATCTTAATTAATATATTTACCATTAATTCTTGGTTAATTTGACTAATTTCAGTCCTAATATGATAGGATAATTAATTAGCTTGGTATTACTAAGCTTAATTATAATAATCAGTAGAGATTAATTAATTAAGAGAGTTTTGAGGAGCATACATAGGCCTAATCTTTGATTTATTAACAAATATCTTAATCTAACCTTGCTAATTAAGAAGGATTAGGTTAATTACCGTTAGGGTTAATCAATTAGAGATTAAACTCTTATGATTTCTGCGTAGTGTTCTCCCTATATGAGAGAGAAAGTCTCAAGGCTCCGAGTCTAAGAAAAAAATGAAGAGAAAGGTTCTTTTTATAGCTTTTTCTGGGCATCTTGCAGATTTTGGCAGTTTTCCCCAGTCCAAGCAGCCCCCTGGCTTGTATTTTGCACCATTTTCAGCCATCACTGTTCCTGGCAAGTTTCCCTAGCTTCCACACTCACCCCATACCTTCCAGAATTTGCATGGTTGATTTTTGCAGATCTTTAATGATGAAAATTGGAATTTTCTATCTAACTCTAGAACCTTAGTGTAAAGAAGTCTTTGCTAATGATTAATAATGGAACCATCCAATTTTTGTTATTATTTTAATTTCTTATTGTAATTTTTGAGGACCCGTAACTGTTCCCGTTTTTATCGGAATCAGATTCTAAAAATTTCTAAACATAGTAAAGCTCTGCTTATGATTCCAAAAATACCAAAATTAATAGTGTTTGGAGTCCTGCAATAGTGTTTTCTATTAAGTTTTGCAAGCTAAGTACAATCTTTAAGGTTTCGGAAACTGGAAACCTTACAACGTAAAATTTTTCTCTAAATTAGAAAATTTTTGGGTTCTTTTTTGGAAAAACATTTACTATGGACTTAGCTTGTAAAAGGTTTAAAAAAGGTTTGTAAGATGGACATGGATAACAACTGGTATAGTCCATTGATACCTGTAAAACACATCCAAGACTAACATGTCTGTTGTGTTGTTTGGATGGATTTAGGTAAGGACTCTATCTTGTCTTGGAAGGTTTTCTTTAGGTTTGGCAAGCTGTCGTACACTGGATTACACATTCACTTACTGCTTGGGAAGTTCTTCTTTTATTTGTATACTGGAATGAGGCCTCATTCTTACGTTGTACAAAAATAATTCTAAGACTGAGTTGTTTTTGTACTTATCGTTTCCTTTTTTTCTAAAGCCAACTGTTTTTTGTTCAATTATGTCATATTATTTATGGTAAAATAGCTACACAAATGTCCTATACATAAGGTTTTTTCTTTCTAGAAAAACCAGAATGCTAGCTTTGGAAACTAAGAATGAAATATAGCTCTAGGATGGACCCACAATCTATAATCCCTTCACTGGTTGACTGGTGTTAGGTGGTCCCTCTTACACTATTTTTTTGGTCTCTTGCTCATGGCTATTATAGTTTTTGACTTTGCCGGTTTAAGATTTGTAGGCCCCACTTACAGAAACTGATCTTATTCATGTTGTTATTTTTCTTTTTAGGACCACAAACCTTTTAGAATGACAGCCTGCATGAGTGTAAAACACAGCCCTGAAAATCATACAAAGATTCTCGAACAGATTAAGTTGTACCTTAAAGACCGTGAACCAAAAACTGCTTTGGCAATTAGAACCAGACCGTTCCTTGCTAGAAAGGCCAAGGATTGTATTACTTACTACTGTAAGTAAGTATAACTTCACTTAACTTTTTTGGTATATTACAGACTCTTCCTCTCTCTCAAGGATTGGAATTGACCTCTGAGCCCCTCTTTGTAGCCACATCTCTTGTTCTTAGATGTATTAATAGCTTGGATGCTTCTCAACTAATATATGACTTGGCTCTTACCTCAGACAAGAAATTGTCTATCTTGCACATGTTATCTTTTAATGATTGGGTTAAAGTTTTGGCTACCTTAGACAAGGACTCCAAGGAAGGAGTAAATCACATTGCACAATACATAGCCCAACTTCCCATACTCTCTTTACAATACCAACAAGATCTTGGCCTATTCTCTTCCTCTAGGGCAGATTTGTCTAACTTTTTTAGGAATCTGTGCGGCCTCAATCTATCTTTCATTTGTACACCAGCTACCCCAACTATCCCTCAAACTGGTGGTATCTTTTGTAGAAATAGTGCGGATCTTGAAGCTGTCAAAGAATTTCAGACTAATCATTGTTCCCTCAATGACTCTAACTTCTTGGAAATGGTGCCAAAAGTCTCTAAAGTTTTTTCCTTCTTACTTGTTAGCCAGATTGAAATCAAGTCCTTTGGGGTAGACCATCAGTTTTGGGTCCTACCCAACAAGGCTTTCTTAGCACCCATTTTGAGTGAAACCTGGGTGTACCTTGCCAACCTCCCTGCCTGTACTATCAAAGACTGTAGACTCAAGATCTTAAAAGGTGGACAATTTCTTGACAAAGGAGAGCTCATCAAAGCACCCTTCAATCTCAATCTCATTGACCATTCTAAATGCCCTTCCAACACTGGCTTCTACATCCGTACTAAAGGGAACATGGAGTTTGCTAAAAGTAACCAGGAATTCTACACAGAATCCATCTGGAATGTTTTTTGGCCCTATGTTAAATGTGCCTGCAAATTTCTTGACCCTAAAGCCTTTGCAAATCCAGCATAATGTGGTTTGATCATGCCATTTGGTTTATTCTCAACCATCTTGACCTACTCTTCCCAAAAAGACCAGTGGATTTTCACCTCACACTTATTTGGTCTTGGTTGGGTGGCCAAGCTAAAAAAATAGTAATTGCTCAGATTACCTTTAACATCTTTCGTGGATTAATGCTGGACATCTTGAAGGAACTAAAATTTGATGAACCGGGAATCTACCTAACTACCTATGCTAACTACGAAGGTGTAAAGATCATCACTAGCTTACTTAAACCATGTATTGATGAGGATGATTCCCTTGCTCTGAAAAGACCCAATTCTCTTCTAACCCCTACTCTTTTACTTTTTTAAAAAAACTCCTAGCTCTTCCTCCGGGGGAAGGCTCATAGCTACACTAGGGGAAGAGGCAGAAACTCCCCCATCAGGAATTTTCTTGAATGGTAATCATTGGTAGATTTGCAGGTTACTATGAGCCCTTGTGGATGAACTCAACAAAGTTGCTCCTAACCATGACTATATCTACGTACATTGTCTCTTCCACAATGTACTTCTTGATTGGATACAACCTAAAGCTCTTTTTTGTGAGTGATTTGACCTACTTTTTTTTGGCAATCACAAATTGCTCGATAATGTACTCATTGGTTGGATGTATCAACAACCCGTTAAAAACTTGGTCTATAGTAATGATTTTCTTTAGCATGAATCAATTTCCGATTGTACTCGCTATCAATTTACCACATTCAGCAAGAACTTTGGTTCATATGGTATGCACGTTTGTACTTGTCATCTTAGCATTATTGAGAATATTAAAATACAAAAAATCTTGGCCAATGGGCTCAATCACATACCTAACTCTCCCAAAAACCCTTACCTCGCTCTATCATCTATACTAAGCTACCTAACTGACCTTGTCAGTGCTCTCTGACTGTACAAGACAGTCCTACTAGACTTAACTAAATTGGTGGAAGAATGCTTCTTTCGAAGAATAACACAAATTCCTAGAATATGGTTATCCACTGATAACTCCTAGCTGCTGACATCACAACTTTCTCTTGGTTTTAAAAAATCTCTAACAAATGGTTCATAGTCGGGCTTGATAAAAGCTCTAATTGTCCCACTCTTATCTGCAAAAACCTAGCCTGGAATGGTGTTTATGATCCAGTCTCTGAGAAAACAATTCATTAGAATTAACTCCTCATTACAAACAGTTACCAGTAGCATCTCTAGACACTTAGGGAATTTAGGGTATTGTGTACATGACACTAAACTACCAGTACTATTTCCCACCTATAAGATACATAAGCATAAGTTCAGATGGATATCTGACGCTTCTAATGGTATCTTTACTGATATCACCAAGGATATCACTCTTTGCCTTGAACTAGTTTTAGCTGAGTTAGAACTTATTTGTGCCACTAAACAGAAAATCTTCCATGACTTTCTACAAATACATTACAACCCCTTCTGGTTAACAACAAAAGCTAATGAGGTCTATCTTAACCTCCCGAAACAAATCTTCCACATTTTTTTCAGAAGATATCACACAATGCTACGAAAACATCCCCCTTGATGGGGATCTTGACCTTAAAAATGTTCTAGCCAAAGTGATTAAAATGGATTTCTCCAATGCTAGAAAGAAGTGTCTTTTCTGTTAGGTGAAATTTGGACTCACAAAGGGGCCCTTTAGGGAGTTTGACTTTACCTCTCTCTACCAAAACGGGCACATGTATAAATTTTTGCCAACAAACTCCAAATTTGGCGGAGGTTTGACAGTTAGAATATCCTCTTCAAGCTCTATCTATTGATATATAGCACGCCATGAGATTCCTCATATTTTAGAAGTTTCTTTTTTTATTCACCTATGATGTGACAACTCTGTTGGAATCTAATGAATCAAAAAAATAATCTTCTAAAATTTGACGAATCTCATGGCGTGCTATATATCGGTAAATAGATCCTGAAGAGGACATTCTAACTGTCAAACCTCCACCAACTTTGGAGTTTGTTTGCAAAATTCTATCCATGCACTCGTTTTGGTAGAGAGAGGTAAAGTCAAACTGCTTAAAGGGCCCCTTTGTGAGTCCAAATTTCACCTAATGTACATTTCACTTTCCAAAAAACCTAGGTGGTAGAAAAAGACTTACTCCGTACAACCCGTACACTTCAATGAAGAGAAGCTTTGTCTTTACATTTATGGTTTCTTAATAACTGTACTATCACTTCTGGTGGTCTATGTTTTAACCAATGTTGCCTGGGCATCCCCATGGGGTTCTCATGTTCTCCACTTATGTGTAATATTTACCTGCCTTCTTCGAATACAAATGGTTTCTCAAAGCCATGGAATTTAGCAAGGACAAACTTTCACAGTTTGGACAACCTATAGATATATGGATGACATATTAAGCATCAACAATAAAGCCTTCCTTAAAGGAATTTGCCTGATTTATCCTCACTGCCTAAGGATTGAACCTAATTCATTACATGAGTACATAACACCCAATGAGGTCTTTTGCACTTTGGTACAGTTCCTTAACCTTTCTATCTTCCTTCATATTCCTTCTATTGAAGGATACGACCTAAGGTATGTGTGGAAAAGAGATCTCCTTAAACTGCCACCTTTGGAGTTCATTAAAAGGAATAGTAATAGGCCTCACAAGGCTGCTATTAGCACTTGTATTATCCTGCTTTATTTGATCATCTACTCCTCTTCCAACTATCTCCTTGCTTGGGAAGATATAAAACTACTAATAAAGAAGTATTACCGTAATGGTTTTAACAGAAACCAAATACTAAACAAAATTTTACAAACTCTTACTCAGTATGACTGGCCTGGGTTACACTTTAACCGAGAAAATCTCATTTCTCTAATAAGGTAGTAGGACCATTCACAATGGGCCTACTATCGACTCATTGTGTTTGGTGCCTGGGACAGGGTGGGTGCACACACACACACACACACACACACACACACACACACACACACACACACACGCACGCACGCACGCACGCACGCACGCACGCACGCACGCACGCACGCACGCACGCACACACACACACACACACACACACACACACACACACACACACACACACACACACATAGTAGTACTTAAAAAACCCCTAACTTATTAGTCACTCACCTCCTAAAGATTCAATTTGTTGAGTCTCCACCATGGGACTTGGCCCTTTTAAAGTACAAAGGACTTGCTGTGGTGGCGGTTTTTTTTTCCCTTGCTAATTGTCACACACACACACACACACACACACACACACAAAATACCACCTACCTAGTATGCAACCCCAAGCTTACTTAGCGCTTGGGATTCTACTGAGACCTACCGCCTATGGTCACTACCATGGGGCGTTGCCCTTCTAATAACATGAGTGCTACGTCATGGTACTACCTCGGGTGAACCCGATCGTGAAAGCACTTGGGTTGCCTCTTCATTATACCTTGAAGGTGGCCTCACCATATCAGGTAGGGATCTCTCCACTCATGGAAACTTGTGTGCTACGCAGTTATGGCGACTTCCCTCCTTCCTCTATTTAAAAGGTGAGGGCGCATCTCTGCCCCTCACTTATCTTTGATCGTGCTCTGTTTTTTGCATAAAGAAAGTGATTGCGTGTCTGTATCTCTACTGCATCAAAGCATTGAGCTCTCAACTCAAATTAACATGTCAGAAACTGGTTTTTTTCACACCTACTTTACGGCAATATGTTTGTGTTGCATTGAGGACATTTTTACACAATATAGTAAGAAACAATGGGTTGTTTTTCATGCAACGATTTAATCCCAGTATTGGGGTTCTGATTGCTATGCGTGTCGCATTATTTTTGTTGAGGATGCTGTATTGATGGTTCTTTTTGGTATAGCTTACTACCTACTGTCGCTGTTAAACCCTGGTTTCTCTATCAAAATGGAAATCTACTTACTAACTACTATTCGGTGGTTTGATCACTGGTTTGGTTATGGATTTTGCCTTGTTAACCGGTACAATCAGACTTTTTTTGGTGCTTACTAATTTGACCGCAGGTTTTGACTGCTGGTTGGCAGGCTAACAGGTGCCTTGTTGCATGGGTTATTGCTCTATGATTGGATAACACCTTATGTTTTTTATTAATAGAGAACTTGAAATGGGGGGTGTTGTTCCACCCTCTGCACACCGGTACTGAATATTTTTATTGCGCCAGGTGGCACGCTACTACTGTTTCTAAACATGTCTTTATAACCACGATAAAGGGCAATACTTTACGTTTTCTGCTATTGCCGACCGTTTCTTAGGTTGTTTTTTTGAACAAAAAGGGGTTTACCATTGCACAATGTTATTTGAGATCACTATGGTATGGGAAGTTTCCATGACTGCATTCCATTATGTCTTTTGTGACGGTTCCTAGATTTTGGTTGATTTAGTGTCTTTTGGTATTTACTGGTTTTGTAATTTTGGTGAAAATAGGGCCTGACCCTGCTGTTTACGGGTGTTAGATGGTTCTTTTTGGCCCTCCTTCTTTTGGTTACTGGTTGAGTGGCTAAAACCATCATGATAAAGGTACTACTAGGATCTAGTTCTTTCATTCACATAAGGAATTGGATACTGTATAGCATAAACCTTTTTAAAAACGTTAGACTCATGTTCTTGATTCATCAAGGGCTTCTTGCCACCTGGGTTGGCTATAAGGATGTATAAGGTAGGTGACTTGCAAATTGGTGAGTTCGTATAACATGGTGGGCCTAAAATTTACCCAAATTAAAACAAACAATGAACTAGCCTATGGCTGGATTGGAACTATTAAAGAAATTTTGTATATATACTAAAGAAAACCTATTGCATAAACTTCATATGATGGTGCTTTCATTAATCTAGGAAGATGAACTGTGATAATAAAAGTGGGGTGATTCTGACACTTGGATTAGAAGGGGCGATGGCCTTCTAATCAGAATAATGTAAAATTATTCTCTAAATTAGAAAATTTTGGGTCCTTTTTTGAAAAAATATCTACTATGAACTTAGCTTGTAAAAGGTCAAAACAAAGTTTTTAAGATGGACATGGATACTGGTATAGTCCAAGTGGTATAGTCCAAGTGGTATAGTACACACACACACACACACACACAGACACACACACACACACACACACACACACACACACACACACACACACACACACACACACACACACACACACACACACACACACACACACACACACACACACACACACACACACACACACACACACACACAGAGCAAGTGGGAACATTCATATGGAAGTGTATAATTGGTAAGTGGGGGCTATGGGCTTCTAGATTGTAAGTACTTATTATCCAAATGTGATCTCTAGTCGCATTCTACCCCAAGTCTAAATTTGCTAGCATTGACAATTGGCAAAGCATTTTTGGCAACTTGGCTTAGCAAGAAAAAAGAGGTGTTCTTAAACATGCACACCTTCCATGATCATCTTGCAATCACACAACGGTGGTTGGCTTTTGGTATATGGCATTCAATAGCTTCCAGAAATTGGTGCAAGCATCTCAAGGTTTTTGGTGGTAGTCTATATATATATATTTTTTAATATGACTATTCACACTAAGCCACACCTAAGAAGGGCTCTGACACTCAACAACATAGTAACACAAGACATGCAAAGAATTCAAGGGGATTCCACGATTTCCTTTTTTAGACCTTCTTGCTTTAGATAATTTGAAAGGAAAATCCAAATATTTAAGAGCACAATGATATGCATGCAAAATTCAATTTGAAGATTATCCAAGTGACTTCACACCATGCATTTGCACAAGGTTTTCCACATTTGTAGAAACTCCTTGCATTCACATTTTCATTGGACACAAAGCACAAACACATGCAGTTTCATGAAGAAATTATTTGTACAAGATCAGACACTGCCCTATCATGAGTAAGACCATCTTCACTTGAATAATATTTGATTTGCATGCAATTCCGACACCGGCATGTACTTTGGATATTTTGACAACACATGTGGAAAGGAGAAGAAGCATCACTTTGCAACCAACATTGGTAACAAAGCACAACACAAAGTACTTTGAATATTTGCAATAGAACTTCACCTTCGATCTTTGACATCGGAGAAAGCCCCATTTCTATTTGACCTACCACCTAGTTTCCTAACATTCTCTAAGGAGGCCCTTTGGACTACACCATTTGATCCTACACCCTACTATCACACACACACGAGAAGGCTTGTTGGGGCATGTGACACATCTGCGCCACCAACTAGTGAGAATCCCCTTTACTTTGGAAGCCTACACATTTGACATCATTGCTTACATCAGCAGATTCTCTCTCCCAACTCTATAAAAGAATCCTAAGCTACACACTTGGCATCCATCTCATATCCTCTCATTACCATCATTCTTGTAAGGTCTCCAACTTTCTAGGTGCAAAGGGATGAACTCAAAGTTTTAGGGGAAAGCATTGGACTTACAAACAGGTAAAGCACTATTTCAAAAGGAATTAAAAATGGTATTTTTGGAACCTTAGGCACAACAAACCCCGGGCTAGAAATTTTCAGATTTAAATTCGGACAAAAACTGACCCCTCTAGTCCTTTCAAAAGATTCAATGTAAATTAAATTATTAAGAAAAATTGAATGGTTGCAGTAATCATTTAAGCATAGACTTTACTAAAGGCCTCCCAGATATTTACAAGATATTTACCAATTAAGCAAAAATAGGTCAAAATATAGCAGAATTGATATTTTAAAGCTGGAAGGTAATGGGAGGGTCATCATTGACCTACCAGGGACTCAATTAGCAGCAGGGGGCACCATCTTGAGCTGTATGGCTGCTTGAGCTGCAAGAAACTGCCATTTTCAGCCTATGAGAGCTTATGAGTGCCTAGAAACCTATAAATAAGATCCTTGCTTCACATTTTACACAGACTCGGAGTCTTGGCCATTTCTCTCGCACCTAAAGAGATCTCTACTCAGAAATCACTAGAGAGAAAAACTCTAGTTGGTTAATCCATGTTAATTAGCACTAAACCTTTTTAATTAGCAGAATTATGCCGATCTATTTACTTTTTTCTTAATTAATCCAATTAATTAAGAAGATTAAACTTACTTACACTCTAAAATTCTCTCCTAATTCTTAATTCTCTGCTGATCACTGAGATTAAGCTTAGGGATACTAATCTAATTAATTATTATGTTATAATAGGGTTGAAATTAATCATTTTAAGCATAAATTAATGGTAATTATACTAATTAAACTTAGATTGAGATAAGATAATTATTAGAGATGTAATAAACTGTCAAGATGCTAGGAAAATTATCTCTAAATTTTATAAATAATTTTTGGAATTATTTATGCAGAATTACACTATTTTTAAGAGAAAATTAAAGGGGAAAAATAGCAAATTAGATTAAAAAGCTTTGAGATAATTTTCAGAGGTAAAATACATCATAGGGAACTCATGACAGTTATCTTAACCACAGATAATTAGTTTCGCTAATTATATTAGTAGAAATACACTGTTTTTAAGAAACAATTAGAGGAGGAAATTAGAAAATTACACTAAAAAGCTTTGAGATAATTTTTAGAGTTAAACCACATTGTAAGTAACCCGTGATAATTAGCTTAACCATTGATAATTAGTCTAGATAATTATCTTAGTAGAAAAACACTGCTTTTAAGGGAAACTTAAAGGGGGAAAATAGTAAATTAAACTAAAAAGCTTTGAGATAATTTAAATAGGTAGAACACATGTTAAAAAGCCTGTGATAATTAGCTTAACCACAGATACTTAGTCTAGCTAATTATCTTAGTGGAAAAACACTATCTTCAAGGGAAAATTAAAGGGGAAAAATAGAGAATTAAACTAAAAATCTTTGAGATATTTTTCAGAGGTAAAATACATCTTAGGAAACCCTTCATAATTATCTTAAACACAGATAATTAGCTTAGCATATTATACTAGTAGAAAAACCCTGTTTTTAAGAGAAAATTAAAGGGGAAAAATAGCAAATCATGTTATATGACTGCATGCTATTTATTAGAGTTAGAATATATAATAGTAAGGCCGTGATAAGTATGTCAAGGTAAGAAAATTAGTATAGATATTTATTTGAGTCAAATTATACTGATTTGAGATAAAAAGTGAAGGGAAAAATTAATAAATCATGTTAGATGATTACATGCTATTCTTCAAAAATATATTACATCATGAAAAATCCTTGATAATTATGTCAAGGTTAGAAAGTTAGTATAGATATTTATCTAAGTCATATTATACTAATTCTAGCTAAAATTTTAAGGGGGAAATTAGTAAATCATGGTATATAATTAAATTTTATTTATCAGAGTTAAATTACATGATAAAGAGGCCGTGAGAATTATTTCAAGGTTAGAAAATTAGTATAGATATTTATTTAAGTCAAATTATACTAATTTTAGTTAAAACTTAAAGATGGAAATTAGATAATTAAGTTGGAAAATTAAAAGATAATTACCAAAGGTAAAAAATATCCTTATCTACTTGTGATACTTATACCATAGTTAATTAGTGAGTTTAGGAAATAATTAATTGACCAAAAGTCTTATTTTTAGCAAAAGATTAATTAAAATAAATAGACTTTGCAGTCAAAAGTTTTTAAAAAAAATTATAGTAAGTGTAAACCTATGATATAAAGTTGAAAAATGAAATCTTTAAGAGAAAATAAATAGAATAAATATTAAGCTCAAAATACGCAGATTCCAAGCTTAAAATTCGATGAGAAAATTAGAAAAAAGATATACAAAATTATAAGAAAATTAGGATAGCTTAGAAAACCCTTAGGGAAGCTTTGGAAAAAGTTATCATATCTATATAGGAAAATAAGAAATTACTAGGTCAAGAATTTACCAATTAAGACTAGAAATTTAACCTTGGATGGGTTACGGTTTAGGGTTTAGGGTTTACCGTTTTGAATAATTTACCTAATGATTAGATGTTTTTTTTTTTAATAAAAGAAGCTATGGCACCTAAAAGGACCAAAGCAAATCCTACATCTGATGATGAGGACGAAGCTCCAAAAAGAACTAGAACATCGCACGACGAAGAAGTCGGACCTAGTCTTAGGCCTATTGATGAGAGTGTACAAGCCCCGGTGCTACAAAAAATGCGAGATCAATCCCAGGTGGGTCTCCGTTATAATTAAGTTTAAATAATTCAAGTTTTTCTTAAGTATTAACATTGCATATGAAAAAAAGGAGAAAAGAAATTAGGAACGTGAAACTGGCTTAAAAATGGAAGGTATCTTCCAAGAATCCAACGTGCAATTGTTTATAATGTAAGAAAGAATTGTTTGGGTTAAAACTGGCTGAATTAGGAAAGATATGATTGATCATCCTTAAGACAGCTTGTCTCAAGACATCTCCGACTCCTTGGTATAAATTGATGATAAAGATGGCTTTCCAGCCACGGATAAGTCGGTTACCCCCATGAAAAATGAGTTTCTACATAAGTTAGGATATCATTTTTATCCTAGGGGAGCTGCCCGGTTGTATGGGCAACTGGTTTGGTGTATGGGCACCCAGAACCTTGGGTGGGGGTTTTCCATTCCGAATTGTGAATAAGGAATGGGTGCCGTGTTTTCACCCTTATGTGGTCTTGAGACAAGAAGAGTACTAGTCACGGTTATTATGGACAATGTTTTGATTGTATGGACAATTTTTTGATTGACAGTACCCTGTCTTAAGTTTAAAGATGTTTGGTTGTTAAAAGAATGCTTTTCAATACTATCTATAATATTTGAATACTATCTTTAATATTTGATTGAAGGAATTACTGTGACGAAAAGTTAAAAGAAACCATTATTTTAAATGTTAAATTAATGTGATAGTAATTAGAAAGTAAATGAATCATGTGTGAATGCGGGGTGGTAAGTAGGAATTGACTAAGGTTGTCAATCAAGGACGGGTGGACTTGATTAGTCAGGTAACTATCCATCCCTGCACACTAAAAACTTTTAGAAAACTTCTTCACTTGGAAGAGGAGTCCACCAGCGGCGGCTGTGCCCTCACATATGTTAGGGGGAAAAAAGCGTTGGTTGAGAATACCTTAGCCCAATCTGTGGAAGTTATAGGGCGGAAATATTTTTTTGGACTTTTAAAACGTTGTCCTGTTTCCGCTGCGAGACAGAACTAGGTCTTCTTCTAAGGCTATAGGCCCAAGCCATTGTCAATGGTAAAGGTCTATTCCTTGGATTTTTCTTGTTTAGAGACTCTGATTTTTATTAGACCTAGAGACCTGTCAAGGATCCCATCCCGATCTTGGTATTGGTGGGTTGGGGACCTCACAATTCTAGCCCACATTTTAATGACCATTTCCATTAATTTACTTATGGTTTGCTATTTCCATTAGTGTCAATCTCTCTTTCTTATCTCTTGTAATTAGCACACTAATCACAATATGAATGGCATACGTTTGCTTCTGCCATAACCCAATTACCTTTCATCCCTATGACCCTTGGTGGATATCAAGAAGGAACTAGAGGTTTTGAAGGTACATAGAGCATTATAGGAGGAGTATCCATATGCAAAAATGGTGGTGCATCTAAAGAGTGGCTTAAACAGCTTAAAGCCCACTACAAATCCCAAGCAAGTATAGTGCCAATTTTGCAACATCTTGAGGCACCCTCCCCATGAGTGTCCAATTTTGTGGGAAGGGAGGCCACGATGCCTAGGATTCTTATAAGCACAAGCACTCACATCACCTCCACTACCATCTAGGCCCTACTTTTGTGAAATATGTTGTGCCCATGACCTCTATATGGGTCCAAGCCTTATTGCTACTTAGTACTTCTCCGCCCCAAAGGTTATATATGCCCCTTTGCACCTCAATGGCAACCCCTTAGGCCATTGTGCTTCCATCTATGAGCCCTTTGAATATCATCAAATCAATATGATTGCAAGCACAATTAACCCATTGATTTTTCCTCCATCTTCTCCTTCTATTAAGAGATAGAGAAGGAGAGAGCTTGAGCTCTTGCAAGCACACACATAGATGGAGGCAAAACCCTTTTTCTTATTTTTCTTCACTAACTCAAGATAATAATTCTACAATGCATAAAAGAAAAATACAATGTGAAAAGAAACTAGTACTGTTACCATATATGTGGTAGTGATGTGTGTAGACATACTTAGGACTGCACTATGAGATTTTTCCCCTCGTGCATTGTATATATGCCCACCACTCTACGCTAACTTATATTTCTATTTGCACACTAATCATACACTCTTTGTTGTGTTCCTTGAGCTTCTTGATCTTATCCAAGTTGTGTGACCATCCCTGCAACTTTAATTCGAACAATTGGTATCAGAGCAGGTTGCATCCTCCCGGGCATAGTCCCCAACGTCGCTAGCACCCTCTTGCTCACTTTCCCCGGATTGGGTGATCTCTAATGAGTGTTAGCAGGTTGAGTAATACTATTAGGAATCTCATGGAGCTAGTGTGCTCAAAATTTTTATTTGAACTCATTTTGGACTTCGTTTCCACTACAGGCAATACTATGCAGGCAACCTTGTGCTTTCGTGGTAGAATTCGGTCAATTCATTTTTTTGCAAAACAAGTCCCTTACATTCCTCATTGGATTGTGGTACATAGATCCTCTTAGTACTACTTCATTTTCCTATTTTGAAGAAATTTTCACATCAGGTGCAGTCACTCACCATGGCTAACAACAACACAGATGTTTTCAAGATATTTTCTATTGAGAACAAATTGGATGGGGATAGCTACCCAATGTGGGCTTATGTGATGATGCATGTTCTTGTGTCAAAGGGAATTTGGAATGTTGTGCAGGGCATTGATGTACGTCTACCTTCTGTGGATACAGGCTCTATTGAGGATAGCAAATCCATGACTGCTAGAGTTGTTTTCCTACAATTGAGCAATCTCATTGGGATGCTAGAGATGCATAGGCTCATGCATTGATTTCATTATCTATGAATCACACTATTACTCCTCACATTTGCTCAGAAAAATCAACAAAACAAGCTTGGGATACTCTGGCTGGTCTTTATGTAAGTCGCAATGAGGAAAAATTTGCATTGTAAGATTATGCAAGAGCAAGATGACATTGACACTTTTCTTACTAGTATCAAGGATACCAATGAGAAACTCATCTCTTTAGGTCAGGTTATTTTTGAAATTTGACTTGTGCACACTATTCTAGATGTGTTGCTAGACTCTTAACAAACTTTTGTTATTACGTGGAGGCTTATGACCCAAGGAAACCCTCAAGCTGTCAAGTTTGATGCATTATTCACATTGCTATTATAAGAGTAACTTTCAAGAAAGAACAAATCTAAATAGAGTGTAATTAAATGGGCCTTCATTATTGCGCAAAGAAAAGGTGATAATAGCAATGTAGCCACAACTCATGGTTCTTCTATGAGTAGCAGACCGCTTGTGTGTAGTGCTTCTACTATTGGCAGTAACTCGTCTCAAAATAAGATATGTTTCCATTATTGCAAGGCTAATGATCACTTGATAAAGCAATGTCCTAAGTTGAAGGTAAAAGAAGCAAAGAAGAAAGAGGTTGGATCTACCACCAATGCAGCTATTGTAGAATCTTCTGTTAATAATGAAGATTATGATGTTGATGTAGATGTAGATGTCGAGTGGGCATTTAGTACAGAGTGTAATCATGATCCTTCTGTCCATGATGCATGTACGTAAGCTACCACAAATTCACATGTTTGGTACTTTGATAGTGGTGCCACAATGCACGCTACTTCACGTTGTGACTTGTTTGCCTCTCTCAAGTTTGTCCTCAGGAGAATATGGTCCTTTGTACCAACAATGCCTCTTATCCAATCAATGGATTTATAAATATTTGCTAACTGCTATGAATGGCAATTATTTTACACTAGTTGATGCACTTTATGTACTAGGGATAAAAAAGAACCTTTTTTCTATATCTTCACTTGCAAGACTTGGTCTTGTTTCCAAATATGTGGATGAAAGATGTACAGTTCATGATCTCAATATTGGTGATGAAGTTGTTTCATCTGGCACTTTGTTCGTGGGTTGTATAAGCTCACTTTGTATAACAAGCGTGGGTAGAATTTTTCAAATTCAATTGTGGATTCAAAGGTTGTTTCAAATGCCAAACTTTGACCTGGACGTTGTGGACATCTTTGCTAGTTTGCTACATTTGAAAAAATCTAATATGGTTTCTTATTTTCCACCTCTTGAAGCACCTTCTAAGCATGTTTGTGAAGGTTATATTTTGAGTAAGATGCAGCATTCAAAGTTTTCAAAAATGGTTCAATAAGGGCTACATCCAGGTTGCAACTTATGCTATTGATGTTTATGGGCCTATGAAACTCCATCCTTGGGTAACTACTTACACTTTGTGACTTTTGCTGATGATTACTTCTAGGCATGCATGGGTGTATTTGCTTAAAGCTAAGTCCAAAGTGTTCATGTGTTTCAAGAAATTTCTCGTTATGGCTGAAAATGTCTCTAAATGTACTATGGGAACCCTCCGTTTAGATCAAGGGGGGAGTAAATGTCTCATGAATTTACTGCATTTTTGGCTAGTTGTGGGATAAAACACCAGTGTACACAGCTGTATACACCTCACTAGAATGGTATTGCTGAAAGAAAAAGCGGGTCTCTTACAAATATTACATGATGTATGGTCAGGGGGTCAAGCTACCACATTTGTTTTGGCTTGAGGCTATCATGTATGCTACTTTTGTACTTAACAGGTGTCTTACCAAAGCCTTGTAGTCTATGACTCTTAATGAAGCATGGCATGATAAAAAGTTGTCTATTGATCACGTGTGTTTTTTGTTTTTTAGCAATAGGCTAACAAAACAATCTTTTTTTGAGCTCATTTTTTGGAACTCCATTCATGCTTTTTTATATGGAAATCCTTCATGTCCAAAGTTATAGTTTAATTTTTTTTATGGAACTATAAAGCTGGTAGTCTCCGCTATAAACTTCTAGCTTGTAATTACCCATGTGTGATCTCTAGTTCCTTTCGGGGATCTCTATAAACTTCTAGCTTGTAATTACCCATGTGTGATCTCTAGTTCCTTTCGGAGATGTTTTTTTGGCGAGCTTCGTATTTTGTGCTTTTGCAATTAGTACTACTTTTTCATTCTTTTGTAATGCAGCATGGTCTGAAAAAGCTTGTCCAAGACAAAACTTGCGCACATACTATAGGCTAAAAGTTAACAAAACAGGAAACCAAAACCAAATTTCCACGTGCAAACAACCAAAAAAATTTGACAGAGTTTCCTTTGTTTTAGCTTTAAAATTTCAAAAACTACCTCTCTACCTTTATCACAAAGGTCTCTACAAGAGATTAAGCACGTTCAAAAAAAAATAGAACAACAATCCCTTGCAATAAATTAGTACTATATTTTTGTTCTTTTGCAATGCAACATGGCATAAATGAGCTTGTCGAAGACAAAACTGGCACACAAACTATAGGCTAAAAGTAAACAATATGAATCCAAAACCAAGTTTCCAAGTACCCAAAAAAAAGTCAGAGTTTCCTTTGTTTAAACAATTGAATTTCAAAAAGTACCTCTCCACCTTTATCGCAAAGGCCTATACAAGAGATTAAGGACATTAAACAAAATAAAAAGACTAACAAAAAACACTTCAAAATTTTTGTTAGCTACCACCTCAAGAAAAAGTATGCTCTTTCAAAAGGCATTAAAAGTATGGCATGTAACTTCACAAGGTGGTCTCAAATCTATCTCAATCCAACATAGAGTCATGACAAACATAGTGGCACCAACAATGTAGTCACACATTGTTACCACCCAAAAAATTGTGACAAAGTAGTACATTTTGGAAACCACCTCTCTGAAATCTTCTCCCCACTCTCTCTGTCGTAGCTTCGCACATCTTGACCAACACAATGCCAAAGACACATTGTAAGATCAAGCACCTGTTCGGACATGCAAATTGAAAATATGATATTACTAGATTAAAAAGATTTCCATATAATAAATGAAAAAAAGATTCACTAAAACATCAGTGACCTTACCGTCTCTCTAGTGAAAGGATGTCGATATGCCTTAGAGTCACACAGAAGCGTCCAAGTACAATGAAGCACAAGCCCCACTCTTGATGCATCTGCAAGGAACTCCCCTATGTGTTCATCTAAGCACATGGTGACCAAGAATCCCTCGTCTGCCAAATACTCACAAGCGAGATCCATACAACCCCTCACCAAACCCAACAAGAATGTATTCCACTTGGGAATAGGCACGTCCTCTAAAAAAATTAAAATGTCAATAGACAAGTTACTTTATCGTAACCGTTTAAAATCACAAAAACAAAATTTGACTTACCCCACGGGTAGGACCAAGGGTGTCCACCAATAAACCCGTAGGAAAATTTGCAAATGTCAATCAAGCTACCTCTCGACATGACACTCCATATTTGCTATAAAGATGCAACTTTTGAGTGGAAAAAAACTTGTTCATGCTATTTAAAAACCATTCCATAGTCATATATTGAAAAACAAACTAAATTTAATCTTTCATGGTCGTTACATTTACCTTATTAGAGAAAATCTATCAATCTAGGTCACATCAACAAGTAGAGCATCAACGAAAGTCTAGTACTAGAATCTTGCAACCATTATTTATAGTGGTAACTTTCTAACAATCTTTACATGAAATAAACTTTAAATTCAAATACATTTGAGACAACTCACCAATATAACGAGTCACAGGTCATCTGTCCCGACTCTCTTGGCCTAGAGAGGACTTTGCAACAGAGACCTCAATCACATTCATCCGCTTGGGATCTCTTGAGGTGCTATGAGGTTCTATAATGCCTTTACCTTTCTTGTCCCGAATGCTAACAAAAGGGGTAGAAGTAGCTCTAGTGGTTGTTTGAGTAGTCCACACATTGGAATGTGTACCACGGATAGCTTTTGTGGCATCCTTACTAGCTTCAATCTCCGTACTCCCTTCGATTGCTTGATGATCCATAGAAGAGGGCGTAGTAAGTGCATCCATGTCTCTACTACTATGGATCCTTGCTTGAATCCTACAAGCATCATTGTTTCTATCATCAAATGCATGGCTTTCAGTTATTTTACATGTAAACATATTCATAAATTATAACTGATCGTTCACTTTATGTATACCTGCACAACATGATTCTTCAATCTTATCTTGAAGAATTCATCAAACGAATCCGGTAATTGTGGCCCTTCAACTTGTATCCTTTGGATTAAAAGAGAGGCCTCAGAATGCAAATGAGCCCAATATCTCTCTTTCTTCATGTAGGTCTGAAATACCTTAAAATCTTGAAATTGAGGACATATGGGATCTTTGGACCTTTTAGACTCATGAGTTGCAACAATATTATCTTCTCACAATGCATATGATCTTAAACTTAAATAAAGCATTAAACAAGAACAAATATAAAATGGAGATTTCTTTTTGTATTCTTCCTCTTGGGTGTCATTAAGTAGAATATAAAATAATATATAATAAAAATAATCAAGACTTAGAGGTTTGCCAAAACTCAAAAAACATTCTATGTATAAAAACTAAAAGAGTTGGACAAAGTCTCCTTTATTTTGGCACAAAATTTCAAAAAAATCCTCTCCATCTTCATTACAAAGACCTCTATAGGAGATTAAGGACGCTCAAATCATTATAAAATTTACAATAGGCAACAAAATAAATCTATTTTTTAAGGCAAAAGTAAAATTCTAAAATGAAAATTTTGATACAATTCTCATAAGTACTTATTTTATTATAGCTGTTTGAGCTCGCTAATCATCCGCTTGCAAGCGAATGATCAGAGACCTCAACAACTCCTATGTTTTATGTAATTTTGATACAATAGTATAAAATAGCCAACAAAACAAATCTTTTTTTCAAGATAACAATGCACTTCAAATAACTATTTGAAGGCACCATTTCTCATAAGTATTGTTTAGTAGGTGTTTGAGCTCCTTGATCATCCGCTTGCAAACGTATGATCAAGGAGCTCAAAAACCCTCATGTTTAATGTAATTTTATGGTCTCAAAATTACATAAAACATAGGAGTTCCCTAATCATCCTCTTGCAAGCAGATGATTAGAGAGCTCAAACACCTTTTATACACTAAGAACTTATGAGAATTGTTTCAAGATTGTTGAGCTCTCTAATCATCTGCTTGCAAGCGGATGATTAGAGAGCTCAAACACCTTTTATACACTAAGAACTTATGATAATTGTTTCAAGATTGTTCTTAGTATGTAGTAGGTGTTTGATTTCTCAAATACACTATGAAAATCATATAATAAAAATAATCAAGAGTTCGAGGTTTTCCAAAACCAAAAAAATATTCTATGTATAAAAAACAAAAAAATTTGGACAGAGTCTCCTTTGTTTTGGCATAAAAAATTTCAGAAAAAAATCCTCTCCATCTCCATTATGAAGACCTCCACATGAGATTAAGGACGTCCAAATCATTATAAACTTTACAATAGACAACAAACAAATATATTTTTTAAGACAAAAATAAGATTCTAAACTATAATTTTGATACAATGCTCATAAGTACTTACTGTATAGTAGGTGTTTGATTTCTCAAAAATACTTTAAAATCATATAATAAACTTATATTAAAAAATATGAGCTTTATCAAAACAAAAAAATTCTAAGCAGAAAAAATTGACAGTCTCTTATGTTTTTGCATAAAATTTCACTTATGTTTTACGCGGATGATCAAGGACCATTATCAATTAAAGAAAATGTTAGCATTTACCCAATGATTAGAAAACCTTTGAGTTCTCTCTATGGAACCATGGAACAAAAAAGGGGAGGTGTGGAGCCTTCTAGTCGTCTACACGTGCGTGGACGACAAGGGGGCTCCATCCCTCCCTCTTTTATTGCCTTGGTTCCATAAATAGAACATGGAATTAGATGCAACGTTAATAAGGAAATCATTAATAAGTCATCTAGGTCAAGCATTATCTAGGCCAAGTGTGGGGTTTCCAAACACTACCATAGCATAGGCAAAAAAAAGAGGGAGGGATGGAGCCTCCTTGTCGTCCGCGTGCGTGCGGATGACTTGGAGGCTCCATCAGGCCTCCCTCTCTCTTTTTTCCTGGCTCCATAAATAGAACATGGCTTTAGATGCAATGTTAATAAGAAAAGCATTAATAAGTCATTATCTAGGTCATGCATTATCTAGGCCAAGTGTGGGGTTTCCAAAGAATACCATAGCATGGGCATAACATAACCTTGTGATTGCTTTGTGGCCCATTCAATAGCCATTAGAACATTTAGCATGCATCCCTTTATGAATGAATGAATGCCTTGGATGTACCTTCTGATTAACCAATGTTTCTTTTTATAGCAAACACAAGTAGAGCCTTATATATGTCATCAATCAACACCAACTATTTCGAACATTATTCACATCAAAGGAAGAATGAAATGGGACTTGCAGATGTGGGGAGTCTGTGTCAAAAGTGAGAAACTTATCCAAAAGCTAGACCTACATGTGCATGAAACCACTCACCTTAGGGCAAAGATGAGACATTACGTCGATTATTGGTTGGAAACAAAAATGGATTAACACTAGAATGGTAACAAGACACTTTTATGTCCTTGGACACTTTTGTGTCCTGTTAAGTGACCATTTTTCTTGAATTATTTGAAGAGTATGAAAATGAAATTCTAGGCGCTATATATCCACAAGGTTGCCTTATGAGCTGAAAAAACTTGATTTTTTTTTTTTGGATTATCGATCTCACCATTAACCTTACTCTTGGACATCATTTTTGAACCTAAACTCTGTGAAAAAACAGGTCCTGTTTTTGGCTTTTTTTCAAATTTTGGCAACTATACCACTCTAAACTTCATGTTTGTGAGGTTTAGATGGCTAGAGGTTAGGCCTTCATAGTTCTCAACATGTTTTGATGCTTGTACGGAGAGCTAAGTGTTAAAATTGAAAGTTATGACCAACTTTCAAGAATTGCATAATCCTGTTTTTTTGGCCAAAATTAGCACTTTTATGATTTTTTTGGTGGCTTTCTTGATATCCAAATTCAATTTTGACTATGTAAGAGTAATGTATAACATAAATATAATCTTCCTTGAGTTTTGGGGGACCTAATATGCTCTATAGCGTAGTATATGATGATGGTTGAGTTTTTTGATTGCTGAAGAATACGATACATTTTAGAGTAGCAAGTATAGCTTTCTCAATATTGCTAGTTTATTAGACCAATTGTGTGTATTTTGTAGGTAGTAACCATATCTAATCATAGACTACAAACTTGGCTAGATATTGAGTAGTTTCTATGGGTTTCTAGAGGTCATAATGCTAAACCCAATTTTTTTATGTTTGCTGTATTTAGCACTTTATCATTTCCCCCAAGGTTCCACTTAGTAAGAGATCCATTATCCTTTTGACATGCTCCATGGATCCTTTTGAATCCAAAGGCCCAAAGGGAACTAACAAAACATGTATATAGTATCTGTATTGAGTGTGACTATAGAAACTTTGATGATAGGTCCGCAGAATGGCAAAAATGCAACTTTTTTGTACCTAATTTTTTGGCCCAAAAAACAATTAGTGAGGTAAAAGCAACCATATGTTTTGATCACCAACCCATTGAAGTTAATGGGGAATTTTATCTCATGTCCTACAAAAATCCCCACTCTTATTTATATGCAATCAACTATAAGAAATTGTTGGTTTGGGCAAAATGCACTGGTTCATCAACAATGGAGGCTTGTAGTGACCAAGGGATGAGAAAACTTACAAGTTTCTCATTTTTTCCATATGTAGTAGTTCTTGAACTATAAGCTCATGAAAGGATTTTTCAAAATGAGTGGATCTACTATGGTTTTGGAATTTTTTTCCAAAACCCTGAAAGGACACTTTTATGTCCTGTTAGGTTACCATTCTAGTGTTAAGGAAAAAAAAATTACAGGGTTGCCACTTGTTCAACAGTGTAATGGATACCAATACTTATATATATATATATATATATATACATGGTACAATAATATGATGGATTCTGCAGTAACGGTTCCTAAGGAAGCTCAAAAATCTGAAAATTCCAATATTTTGTTTGTTTGTAGGTCGTTTTGAAATGCTTGCGTCATCAAATTTTTAGATAGGCTATCAATAGAGCTGGATGAGGAGTGCGTCTGAAGCGGCTCATCAAACCATGACTTGCACTAATCGCAATATCCCCAATGCCTTTCCCTGAACATTGAGATGTCTGCCCTCACACTCTCCAGTAAATGCCTCACACTCTCTGCTAAAAGTGCAGGCAGCTAACCATCATAAGCTGACTGGCCGATTTCCCCTGACCTAGATGACTTGCCCCTCACTACCAAGCCCTGCTGGACTGGCCGACTGTCGGTGGGTGTAGCAGCACGGAATGTGACCCCTGGCATACATGCGCAACAAACATGATGCCGTCAACGAGGCAACACAAAAGATGGTGTGGGGACAATGAATGCAGGGGCTGAAAAGGACTTGAGGTCAAAACGCATTAAGTAGGAGAAAATAACACAAGCATGCCCTCCCTCCTCCTCCCACAGCGGAAGAGCTCATAGTTCGTCCACGCGCGCGGACGAGTAGCGAGCTCCTATGTGGGAGGAGGAGGGAGGGCTAAGGAAAACGTGGGAGGAGAACGTGGGAAGTGGGGCACTTAGACAGATGTGGTTCACTGATTTCTCTCTCCAGACGTGTGTAGTTATCATGTCGTCGAAGGTGAGGAAGTTCGAGCTTGCAAGTGGCCACATTTAGGAGAGGGAGGTCATGTTTGAGTCTTCACAATGAGGCTCTCATTGTCATCACGATATGGAGTTAATTAGGACCAAATTTAAAAATTTGTGAGCTCCTCGGACTGTAATATGGTCCTTGATTATGATGCCCTATTCAACCTTCGCCATGGCCATCATCATGCGCATCCTTTTCATGTTATGACTAGAAATAGAATAATTTCATAATGGCCAAAAAGATAGAGATATACTTGAACATGGAATTCTCCCCTAGAGAAATTACACAACAAAAATAATCTCTCTCTCTCTCTCTCTCTCTCTCTCTCTCTCTCTCTCTCTCTCTCTCTCTCTCTCTCTCTCTCTCTCTCTCTCTCTCTCTCTCTCTCTCTCTCTCTCTCTCTCTCTCTCTCTCTCTCTCTCTCTCTCCCCCTCGCTCTCTTAACAGGTCTTGAGTTCACTTTCCTCGTTGGATAGATCTTTAAGGTCTCTTGGAATATTTTCGTACGACGTTAAAACAATCTTCTTCTTCCCTCTTGAATTTTTTTTAAAATTGTGTTCTCCCAATAGATTGTGTCACGTCTCATATGCTTGACACTTCTTGTCTCATAGATGATTTTTGCATTTTCTAGACATTAATATAACATTTCATTTCATTTCTCTGTCATGCTTTTGCACCCCCCCCCCCCCCCCCCCCCCCCCCCCCCCCCCAAATGCCAATCTATTTGAGTTTGTAATAGGTTTATTTTAAAATATTTTGGATACCTAGAGGACACAAATGTACATTGTTCTGTCTTGAAGGATGACTTTGGCTACTAGAAGACCACTAAAGCTCTTCTCTCTCTCTCTCTCTCTCTCTCTATGTATGTGTGTGTGTGTGTGTGTGTGTGTGTGATTCATGCGGCTCAAAGATAAGTTTGATTCTTGGATGATCTTGTAATGACCCTTTGTTAGAGGTAGGAAGGTCATCGTACTATTTGATCTTCCAAAGGATAGTATGAGATACATGATATTGGTGTATGAACGTTTAAATAAATATATATATATATAAACAACATTTTTAAAGTTATGTTTATACATACATACATACATATACATATATATATATGTGTGTGTGTGTGTGTGTGTGTGTGTGTGTATGTATATAAATATAAATATATATATATGTGTGTGTGTATGTATATATATAAATATAAATATATAGATATAGATTATAAATATAAAGATTATTATTATTAATGTTTAAATAAATATATATAAACAACTTATTAGTTCTTTATTCTTTTTTGACAATCGAGATCCGTTTTTTAGTGCTTAGCATGTAATTTTCCACAAATTACCTCGCAAAAAGGGGCATTTATATCTAAAAATACTGAAGAAATTCATCTCCAAAGCCTACATAACTAACTCAATTTCTAGTTTTAGTATCTTCTATTGATAGACAATTAGTCTTCTTATGAAAGGTAGGAGTATTTTGGGAATTTTGGAAAATTTTGAGGGGCATTTAGAAATTTATGAAGAAATATTGGGTGTTTTTTGGGGATCTTTAAATTTGAGGAGTTTTTTGTAAATTTCCACATAGTAGAGGGGTATTTTGGTTTTTCCCTATATCTATATATATATATATAGATATATGTATGTATATGTATAAATATACATATATATATGTATATTACATTTATTTTGAGAGATTTTTGTAGTCAATTTAAATGTATTTGTGTGTGTGTATTTAAATATATAGATATACATATATTTTTACATTGGCATACATTTATATATGTGTGTTTGTGAGCACGTACACGCTCTTAAATATCTATATATTAGTAAAAAATATACGTTCCATAAAATTCTCAAATATTGAAGAAGCAAAGATTGAGAAAGACTACATGCATGAAAATGAACATTTGACATGCAACACAAAGCAATCAATCTATGTCGAGGAACATGATGTTCCACATGAACAATGGGCCTTGCACAGAATGCCTATTCATTGTAATAGGAAGTGTTTTGGTGTTGTGGGTAGGAAAAATTGTGGTAACACTCTTAATAGTCATAGTATATGTTTGGTCGCACCATACTTTTGGTCTGAAAGATGCTACAAAGGCAAAAGCATAGAGCAATGGCTATGATTTTCAATCATGATGTGGAGCACACAAAGGTAGTTAAAAAGTAGGTGAAGGAGGTACTGATAGCTCCTATGATTAGGCCCATTGCAAAGGGGACAAAGTCTCAAGAGAAGAGCTCGATAGTCTTACAATGGCAGGTTTTCAAGTGGCTCGTATTAGCACTCCAAATTGCAAAGAAAATAGGCTTCCATCTCTATGTGGAAGGAGGTTCAAGTAGTAGGAGACGAAAGTGGAGGCATGGTATTGCAAAAGAAGCACAAAAAAGGATTGAAGCAGCTGCAATGATGGCTAGAACCTTCTTAGAGGAATTAGTCTCTATGATTCAAAAGAAACATGTTGTGTTTTGTATACTTACTAAAAGTTGTTATGATGTTCATATCAAAGGCGAGCCAAGTTGTATATCTCCAAATTTCCAAAAAAAGGGTGATACCTCAAAAGTAATTCATTGCTTGTAAGCACATGTATTATGTGTATATGCATGTCTTGGGTCTGCAACCTAAGGAGCACATGGTAATACATCAACCTACACTGTGACTGGGACGGATGTTGCCTTCATACTTAGTCAACCCATGTTGCAATCCCCGTGCTATGAAACCTTTACTATCTACATAAATTATAGGCAACCCCATTTTGCCCCTCCCTCTATTTAGTAACATAGTATGCTCTCATTTTTTTTAATCACACAATGTTGGCATGGTAATGTTTTCTATGTTTGATGATGCAAAAATTTATATATATATGTATGTATGTATTTCTGGTTTGTGACACTTATTGTGCTGATAATCCGTTTGTTCTTTTGTGTATAAACTTATCAGGTGGTTTTGGACATTGTTTAGAACATATATATTTGCTCTAGAAAACGACTCTAAAAAGCTCAAAAAATTGTGCATTGTTAAAAAATCCCGAAAATAAAAGCTCATTAAAAAAATGCACTCGTTCCTTTCTACCCAGATTTGAGTCTGTTTGACATTTTCAAAACCTTGGCTATGGTATAAAAACCAATCTTGTATTGGTTGTATCACACAATCACTTTGCAAAAAACTACTATGGCTAAAAAATAGACAAGAAAATATAAACGATAGTGCTAGAGGTCAAATGGATGGGGAGAGTACTTCTCCGATGAGTTTAAAGTGGTTTCTTGAGAAAGCATGAAATTTAGAGGTAGATTTTACACAAGTATACTCCATGGAAAAATAATGTTGTTGAGCAGAGGAACAATCACATTATAGAAGTTGTAAGTACAATGATGAATGCAAGAACATGACTCATTGTTATTGGGCTGAGGTACTCTATACAACTATCTACATTATGAATAGGACTCCTACTATTGCTATACATAATATTACACTTGAGAAGAGGTTCACTAGCAAAAATCCTGATTTAAGACACCTTAGAGTGTTTGAATGTATTCTTATGTACATGTGCTTGAAAAATTGCAAATGGTGTTGGACCTCAGAGTTAAAAAAGTGTGTGTTCATTGGGTATTCCCTTCAACAAAAAGGTATAAATGTTACAACGCTATCACACGCCAAGTGAATGAGCAGAGATTTTGTTTTTGATGAGTTGAAGAGAAGGTATGTTGATGTAAACGCTAGGGCACCACCAGTCAATCAAGAAGCAACACATAAGGATTAAGCACTCAAATATTTAAGCAACCTTAATTAGCTACTTCAAATATACCTACAAAAAGCAAAAGAGAGAGAGAGAGAGAGAAAACATTTGGTTCTATTCATATTCTCAACCATCATGCATAAGAGATTATGTGCATGCAAAAGAATACAAGAAAATATCTCCTTGGAGTGGATGTTGAAGCTATGGAAGTTTCTTGGTGTTTACAAAGCTCAAGCTTGATGTGACTAGCTCTCTCGAGGGTGCACTATGTATTTGTGTTAATGTATCACTTGAGCTCAATGAGAAGGGTTTTTTAATGCAAAATTTTTGAAAAAAATAAAAAATATATTTTAACAAAAGGGATTTCTATATTCCATTTTGAAAAAAAAAACCTAAAATAAAGGGGCATTTTATCCATTAATTACATGAAAAATTACCTATCTTCCCTATCAACTCTTAGAGCTTTCTATACCAAAACATGGAGTTTTACACTTCCAAAATTACAAGGGATTTAATAAATGGACTTTACTATTTACAACCACATAGTGGCATACATGCAAAATAGTGCAGACCACTATGCATAATTCACTAGCTATTTTATTGTTGTACGTAGTTTTCATTCTATTTTATTTCCACTATGTCTTGTAGAACTTATCATCATTTTGAATAGTGAAAAAGAAGAAGAAACTTTGCACCTCCATCTCAAATATGTGCTCTATTAGTTGTGTGTGTGCGTGTTTGTAAGAGCTGAAGTTTTCTCCTTCTCTATCTCTTTACATTACTATAGCAGAGCATGATACCAAGAGAGAGGGTACTTTAGTGCCCACTCAAAAAGAGAGATATATTGCTCAAACATAAGAAAGTTTTGCCAAAGCGATTGCTATTGAACATGATGAGGTGTTTGCAGAAGATATGGAGTGAGCAAAGAGGCATGCTCAAACCAAAGCAAATTCAAACATATTGGCATAACAAGGGCTTTCCACATCCATGAAGTGCTTCACTTCAAAGATAGAATCAAGATGATATCGCCTAAATAGCTAAAATGAAGAAGAAATTGCCTCCAAAAACATCCACCGTAGGAGATCCACTTTACACATGCTCCTAAGAAGAGTAGAGAAGACCCATTTTGTGCTACGGCCGAAAGCCTGGCTACCCTGCAAAATACTCGAAAATAGCACATAGCAAGACATAAACCGACTAATCAACATACCTGGCAACCACATAGATGCGTAATCGTGAGATGCATGAACAGAGGGAGACAGTGTGCGAGAGAGAGCAATAGGGCGCGTGCAGATGCACCTCCTAGAATGGAGTGCTACGTCAGCACGGAGAGAGAGGAGAGAGGAGAGAAGAATGAGACGAACACTGGGTGCAATCTCCCCCCGTGCAAGAGTGACCATTTCCCTCTTGCACGTATTTAATTTATAGATTCTTGAATGGTCAAAGTGAGTACAAACTGGCCGGCCGGTCATAAATGGCCAAAGCTCATAAAGAGCACTTGAATAATAAAATGTACATAAAATATGATATCCTTTTGCAATAGCTTAGCTCGGTCAAGCCTTTTCCACCTGTCACAGCTGCAATAAATAATAAGATATCAATTCCATAACATACCGCTCCGTTGGAAAGCAACTGTCCTCAGTTGCGAAGATAAAAATCTGCAAACAATACTTTTCAAAAACAGTGATTAGTATGTTGTGTCAAAAACATCATAATAAAAGATTTTTTTTTGAAACTAAACAACATTAGCTTATGCCTGCCGTCATCCACATACTTCCTATTCTAGTGTCCCATACCACTAGAATAAGCAGTATATGTCATACCTTGATGAATCAGGATATCATTGGTCACTCATCATTAATCTCATAATGTCAAGTCTCATCACATAAACACTCCATAATAATCACCAGATACCAAATCCCAATCCAATCCCAATTCCACAATATAAGTCCAAATCCAAATCACTTTCATTATGTACTTGGGTAACAAAATCATACCAGTTGCAGTGGTGGCCAGCCACTACAGCATGATTTTGTGATTGGTGTTGCCTAAATCGGCGAATCTACACCAATAAGACGTGCTACCTAGATCGACGAATATGCACTAATGCTGCCTATATCGGCGGATCTGCATTTACCATTGTGAATTTGGAATTTGTCAGTGTTGTGAGGTCCCTGCCCCTTGTCCAGAGGAGCGGAGTACCTTTGATAGGTCTCCAATCCTGAGAAGGAAAAACCTACGGACATTGCCTTAGCTACTACGTAGCCAAGGGCATGAATGGTTAGTGAAGGATTGGTCCTATCTCGCTATGGCGGAGTGTGACCATCATAACCCTATCTAAAAACTATCTATAATCAATTATACCTAAAAGTATAAATCTTAGAGTGACCAACCTGTGCGCTTTATCCCCCCATGTTTCAGAAGCGCAACCGCCAAGGTTTGTCTCTTTTAAGATTTATGACTTAAAAAAAATCTTTCTAGCGTTGGAAAGTTACCCGAATCATCGGGTCCACTCGTCCATAGAATGATACCATCGGGTATCATTCTCCCACTTTCCACCCCGCACTCACCCTTCTTTTGTTATCTAATTACTACCACACTGTTTAAACATACATGTTCTTTTACTTTATTTAGGATACTGGTTTGTTAAAATAGCCCTTCAAACAGTATTACAAACAATAGTCAAACAAGAAGTCGTCCAATTTTAAACCAACAACCATTGGATTAGGTTCACTCAAGAATCTCTACTGGCGCTATTATGTCCAATCGGTATATACATTATTTATAAAAACCCTTGTCCTCATGAGCGTCCCATACCGCTCGACAAGTACTCGTTGTGCTAATCTGGACGTACTCCCCCCACAACAACAACGGTGCCAATCTGGGCGTCATCCTCACACCACGGCAAAACAAAACTGCAGTATCCAGTTGGGCTAATCTGGGTGTACTCCCACCACAGCATCAGCGGTGCCATCCTGGGTGTCATCTCACACCTCGGCAACTGCCACATAATACCAGCGCTAATAAGTAGAGAGACTTGAGAGAAACCATACCGAAGGTTTTGGACAAACATTCTTTCCTATAGCAACCAGTTTAACTAGACAATCTTTCCTACTTGTCAAACATATGACGAGTTTCTTGGGGTTAAGCCCCGTGGTTTCGGTCCGTGTTTTCTTTTCATAAGGTAAATAATATATTCCTATGGTCTCGCATATGCAATGATGCATAACTTGAAGCTGCAATACTAACCTGTACCATATCTCCGATTGGTCCAATTGGTGGAGACATAGCATGTTCCGCAGGGGTTCCACCGTTACTTGTACCAGCTTCATGATCATTAGCGCCTTGGGTTCGAACACGCTTTGGAGCCAATGTTTTGTACTACACTTATGTTATACACTTAGAACGTTAAATTGGTCAATTTCCCTAGTAATCTCTTGTTTCCAAAGAGAGTTTGTAATTTGAACCCTCGTCAACTCGGATTCACACTTATTGTTGTTGTTTTACATCTAATTTCTATACATCAAATATTTGCTAATCGTAATTAATCAAAAATTAAATGTGTAAACTATGAGTGAAAGTTTAGGAATGCATTACTTTTATGCTTCATATTTCTAATCCAATTCTAACTTCAATTTCTATACTTTAACTAAATCAAATTTTAGTATTATTCAAAATTTTACTTAATCTAATTGACAATAAAATTGGTGAACGAGAATTTCTACATATATAATAAGAATATGATGAGTTCTCTTATGTATTAACTTTCAATTAACTATGCATAAGTTAATGGTGAAGATGTACTAACTAGAGAGAGTAGGTATACTTAGAGAGATTAAAGTAAGAGAAAACATATACACACATCTTTTCTAAAGTTAATTGAATCTTACTAATCCATTAGAAAATTAGAGTAAAAGAGAACACACACATATCCTTTTCTAAAGCTAATTGAATCTCACCAATCTATTAGAGAGATTAGAGTAAGAGATAGCACACATACACACATGTCCTTCTTAAAACTAATTGAATCTTACTAATCTAGTAGAGAGATTAGAGTAAGAGATAAACACACACATAGCTAATTGAATCTTACTAATCTATTAGAGAAATTAGAGTTAGAGATAGCACACACACACACACACATATCCTTCTTAAAGCTAATTGAATCTTATTAATCCATTAGAGATTAGAGTAATAGATAGCCCACACACACACATAGCTAATTGAATCTTACTAATCTATTAGAGAGATTAGAGTAAGAGATAGCACACACACACACACACACACACACACACACACACATAGCTAATTGAATCTTACTAATCTATTAGAGAGATTAGAGTAAGAGATAGCACACAAACATCATTCCTAAAGTTAATTGAATGCTTGATTAATACGCATCTTATTAGTCCACTAGAGTTTTTGCTCTCTTAGTGGTTTGTGGACGCCTTCTCTCTAAGAGAAGTGGCAGCCCTTCGTGAGCACTATAGAGGCAATCTCTATGTCTAAAGTGTGAGCATGGATGCTCTATTTATAGCAGAAAGAAAACGTCCAACTTCTTTTTCCCAAAAAAATTAATAATTTTTTTTAAAAAAATTATTATTATTTTTTCTCCCAAAAATCATACCCGCGTTTTTGGTACGCTTGTGGTACCCATCAGCTTGACCACTTTGTCATTATCATCAAAAGATAAGGCCACACAGGCCCCCCTCATTAAGATTGGTCAAGACTAGCCTCTCCTTTTCATGTGACAGCGTGTCCCACTTTTTCCCCTCCTATGTGAGTCCATGTGTCTTCATTTGTCATCCCTGTGTATTCTTTTGTCTTTATGATTATTTTACTTATTTCCTTAATGATAATTTACTTTACATTTTTAAGTTAAACTTTACAGTCTTATATTAACTTTACAGTAGTAAAAGAAAATTCTACAATCAGTAAATAAGTCTTGCAATAAGTTAATTAGTGATTCATATAGCTAATCATGTCAGAATTTTGTAGTGTAAATTTTAAATTCTAGGTTTTCTCTGTCTACGATTCATAATTTGAACTCGAATATCTGAAATAATAAGTGGTGGTTAAAGAAAATTCAACTTGTAATAGAACTTGTGTGAAATTTGAAAGTGGAGACCTTACAATCTCCCCAACTTAGAATTTGAGATGCCCTCATCTCAAGAACAGTGAAGGGTAATCCTTAAGAAGGGATGTCTCATCTTCCCAAGTAGCATCTTCTATAGGGAAATCCTTCCATAAAATAAGATGTTCTTTGATGGATCTATTCCTAAGCTTTCTCTCCCGAGTTTCTAGGATAGTATAAGGTTGGAGTTGTAGAACATCTTGAGTAGGTAAAATGATTTTCTCATCATCAAGGACATGGTCAGGGTTATATATATAAGGTTTTAACAGACTTACATGAAATACATCATGCACTTTGAGATGAGAAGGGAGTTTTAGTCTATAATCTTGATCACTTACAACCTTGATTATTTCGTAAGGTCCACAATATCGGTAGCTAAGCTTCTTATACCTTCCGAGAGACAGATTGCTCTTTTTGGGCTTTACTCGTAAGAAAACTTTGTCACCTCCTTTGAAAATTCGATCAGATCTTTTTAAGTCGGCGTACTTATTTTGTCGATCTTGAGCCGCTTGAATATCCCTTTAAATAGCTTTGGTTTGAGCTTCCATTTCTTCAAGCATTTTCTTTGAGGCTTCTACCCTTATAGTGGGGTCAGAAAAGTTAAGAGGTGATAAACATTCTTGACCATAAAGAGCATTAAAAGGTGTCATTCCAATACTTCTATGAGTAGAGGAATTGTATGCATACTCTACCAAGGGTAGGTATTGAATCCACTTGCGAGGTTCTCTATTGCAGTAGGCTCTGAGGATGTCTTCAATTACTTGATTAACTCTTTCAGTTTGGCCATCAGTTTGAGGATGATAAGCAGTACTAAAACATAACTAGGTTCCAATAGCTTGAAACAATGATACCCAAAACTTTGAAGTAAACTTGGCATCACGATCACTGACAATCCTCTTGGGTAAACCATGAATTTTGAAAACCTCCTTCACAACAAACGAGCAATATCTTAAGCTGTAAAGGTTGTCTTGACTGGGATTAAGTGAGCCACTTTAGTAAGCAAGTCGACTATGACCATGATTGAATCATAGCCAGCTTGGACAGAAGGAAACCCGGTGATAAAGTCCATGCTAATACATTCCCATTTCATTTGGGGAATATCTAAAGGATGTAATTTACCTGGCATATTTAGTCTTTCTGCCAATCCTTTGACAAGACAAACACTGCTTGACATAGCAAAGGAAATCACCCTTCATACCTTGCCAATAGTAACTTCTGCGAATTGCATTGATGGTTTTGGCATAACCTAGATGTCCTGAAGTTGGGCCATCATGTGCTTCATATAGGATAGAATTCCTTAGGGTAGAATCCTTAGGTATGTATAGTCGATTCCTATAGTAAATTTTCCCATCTTCTAAGGAATAATGTAGAGGTTTAGGCTGATTTGATGATACCCTCTCTTCACGTAGGATACTAGCAAGCATTTGGTAATTTGCATCTCTGACAGCAGCATAGGAGACCTTGTCTAAAATAGGGTTGTTAGCCATGGAAATTGCCCCCAGAAAAGCTTTACGGCTTAGGGAATCTGCCACAACATTATCCTTACCTGGTCTAAATTTAATATCAAAATCATATTCATGCATGAGCTCTATCCATCTCCTCTGTCTCATGTTAAGGTTAGGTTGGGTAAAAATACACTTAAGGCTCTTGTGATCTGTTACCAACTGGAATTTGCGTCCCAATAGATAATGTCTCCATAGCTTGAGAGCATGAATAACTGCTAGCAATTCTAAATCATGTGTAGCATAATTCACTTCATGAATCCTAAGCTTCCGAGAAGTATAAGCTACAGGCCTTCCTTCTTAAGTAAGGACTCCTCCTAATGCAAGGTTACTAGCATCTGTGATCACCTCGAATTCTTGGGTGAAGTCTTGAAGTTTTAAGAGAGGTTCTGAAGCAAGATACTCCTTAAGATGTTTGAAGCAAGATTCATGTTTTTCTTCCCAAAGTATCGTAGCTCCTTTCTTTAGCAAGTCGGTTAGTGGTGCAGCTTTAAGAGCATAGTCCTTTACAAAGATCCTGTACCACCCTGTGATACCTAAGAACCCTCTGACTTCAGTTTGTGAAGTGGGTTGAGGCCATTCCACAATATCTTTGACTTTGTCAGGGTCAACAGAGACTCCTTCAGGTGAAATGATAAACCCTAAGTAACAGACCTTAGGGGTAAAGAAGGTACATTTGCTTTTCTTTGCATACAACTTATTTCAGCGTAAAAGCTCTAACACTTTCCTAACATGTCCTTCATGCTCTTCCTCTGATTTGGAATAAATTAAGATATCGTCAAAGAATACTAGGACAAAATCGTCTAAGAATTATCTAAAGATATCGTGCATTAGACGATTGAAAGTTGCAGGAGCATTCGTAAGTCCGAAAGCCATCACTGTAAATTCGTAATGACCATAACGAGTGTTGAAAGCTGTTTTGGAGATATTAGCCTCCTAGATTCGAATTTGATGATAGCCAGATCGAAGATCAATCTTCGTGAATATTTTGGCTCCATGTAATCTGTCCAGCATCTCATCAATACGAGGAATTGGATATTTATTCTTGATGGTAACTTGATTTAAGCCCCTATAATCTATGCAAAGTCGAAGAGAGCCATCCTTTTTCTTTTGGAAGAGAACAGGTGCACCCCATGGAGATGTACTAGGTTGGATAAACCCTTGGTCAATCAACTACTTGAGCTGCTCCTTGAGTTCTATAGCCTCTAGAAGTGACATCTTGTACGGCGCTCTTGAGACTGGTTCACTACCTGGAAAAATTTTGATTTCATGGTCTACCTCCCTAGGTGGTGGTAGTTCAGAAAGTTCAACAGGGAAAACATCCAAAAATTCTTCTAGCCACATTGGTTCAGGGTTGGAAGAAGACTTTTCTACTTTGTTTAGCTTGACTACAAAAATTTGTTGACCCTTGCGTAACCCTTTCAAAAGACGATTAGCTTTGACCAAGTAAGCTTTTGGTCGTCCATTCTGGCCTTGAATAGTGACTTCTTGACCTTGGTTGTCCACAAAAGTAACACTTTCTTGGGCACAATGGATATTGGCATTATGACTGGCTAACCAATCCATTCCAAGAATTCCGTCATAGATTCCTATGGGTAAGGTTCGAAAAGTAGCAGAAGTAGAGTATTCTCCCAACTTGAAATCTATTTTTCCCACAGTGTACTGAGATAACACATCCTTTCCATTGGCTAATTCAACTCTCATCTTTCTTGCAGGGTGTTGATTAAGTCCTAACCTCCTTAAACATTTAGGTGACAAGAAAGAATGAGTACTACCACAATCAATAAGAAGCTCAAATTTTTCACCTTGGTGATTTGCAGGTGTTTGAATGACAGCATATTGTTGTCTTGCTCTTGGGTTATCAATTGCAGCATGTAGAGTTGCTCTTTCCTCTTGTTCTTCTCCCAATGTTGGTTCTCCTATGATAGCATTGCCTCTGGCAGCCATTCCGCGCCCTCGACCTCACCCTCCATTTCTTCCTCCACAATTTATTATTTGGCCTCGTCCTCTAGCTCGATTAGGTGTATTTTTTGCGGAGACTCGCCTAGTACATACATTCCTAAAATGTCCTAGCTCGTTGCATTCATAGTATCTAAGATCTGCATTTTGAGCTCCATTTGCTGAAGCTGCAACTATTGGATGAGTTTGGTGAACTGGGTAAACTTGCCTTTGGTTCCACATCATAGGCCGTCCTCTCCTTCCAGCATTCCTTAAATTTCCATTTCGTACCCTTTGAGAGTTTGACATCTCTTTAGCTAAGGGTTTAGCTCTTAAAAGATCATCTTGCAAATTTACAGGCCTCATGGCTTCTAGACGAGTATTTAAAGGAGCATTTAGCCCTTGGCAGAAACGGGCTACTTGTTGATCTGTGGTCATTGGCGGAGCATAGCGCCTAAGAGTTACAAATTTGGAGTAGTATTCTTCCACTGTAAGATGAAACTGACGTAAGTTGAAGAATTCATTCATCTTAAGGGATTCGTGTGCAAGTCGAAGATAACATCCTTTGACATCATACTTAATGTCTTCCCAAGTTTGAGTGTTTTGAGCTACTTGATTATCTTTGCAGTGTTATTTCCACCAAATCTTGGCATCCCCCGTGAGACAAACATAGCCAACATTGCTTGGTTATTGGGAGTAGTACCAGCAGCAGCAAAATAATCCTCCATCTCTTCGAGCCACACTTCTGCATCGCGCTCAACTAGGGCTCCTTCCCCTTTGAAAGAGGGAATTTTAGCTTGCTTGAGAAGTAGCTTTTTCTCTTGAAGAGATGTGTACACCGTACTCTGTGCAATATAGATTAAGTGAAACTTTATTGGATACTCTAACTTTAATCCACTTTAAGGCAAGACTTGATCAGACAATAATACAAACAAAAGATAATATTAATCCAAACTTTATTTATACACATATTATTTGCTACCAAGGTTGGTAGTCTTTAGGTACAAGGATTGTAATGTCTCTATATTTTGAGTTTAGTGACTACAAAAGGATAGGCTAAAGGATCAAAATAATAAGTTTCCTTTGACCCTTGAAAGCTACGAGATACACATATGTGTCGAATCCTACCACCATGGATAACTTTTGTAACTTGGTTATAGACCCATTGAGTCTGAGATATCTTTTATCCTCCCAAGGTAATGGTAGCATCCGGATTCTTAGTACCAAGGAAAAGATAAACTTCGATGACTTTTAACTCCTCTGCCCAACGAAGTTTCTTGAGATTGGTATCCATGCACCATATCTTGTCAGCATCGATGGTATAGATTCCTCCAAATGGACTCCAGTTGATACCCCATCCTCTATGCACCCTTGGAATAGGTGGTGCAAACACCCTATCCAAAATCATCATCACCCTTTTTCGAAACTGATAATTTGGTGATTGGCATGCATTTTCAAACATGATGGTGAACACCTGGAATTTTTGGTAGGTTGAATGAACATTTTCCTGTACCATGAAAGTTCAATCTTCAATACCATATAAAAACTCAAAACAATTTTTCTTTGTTCTTCTATTATTTCAAACATTCGCATCCTTCAATATCTAAAAATCTCCCCAAGATTTAACCTAGGCTGTGATACCAGTGTGAGGTCCCTGCCCCTTGTCGAGAGGAGCGGAGTACCTTTGATAGGTCTCCAATCCTGAGAAGGAAAAACCAACGGACATTGCCTTAGCTATTACATAGCCACAGGCATGAACCGTTAGTGAAGGATTGGTCCTATCTCGCTATGGCGGAGCATGACCACCATAACCCTATCTAAAAACTATCTATAATCAATTATACCTAAAAGTATAAATCTTAGAGTGACCAACCTGTGTGCTTTTTTTCCCCATGTTTCAGAAGCACAGCCGCCAAAGTTTGTCTCTTTTAAGATTTAGGACTTTTTTTAAAAAAAATTCTAGCGTTGGAAAGTTACCCGACTCATCGGGTCCACCCGTCCATAGAATGATACCGTCGGGTATCATTCTCCCACTTTCCACCCCGCACTCACCCTTCTTTTGTTATCTAATTACTACCACACTATTTAAACATACATGTTCCTTTACTTTATTTATGATATTGGTTCGTTAAAACAGCCCTTCAAACAGTATTACAAACAATAGTCAAACAAGAAGTCGTCCAATTTTAAACCAACAACCATTGGATTAGGTTCACTCAAGAATCTCTACTAGCGCTATTATGTCCGATCGGTATATACATTATTTATAAAAACCCTTGTCCTCATGAGCGTCCCATACCGCTCGACAAGTACTCGTTGTGCTAATCTGGACGTACTCCCGCCACAGCAACAATGGTGCCAATCTGGGCGTCATCCTCACGCCACGGCAAAACAAAACTGCAGTATCCAGCTGGGCTAATCTGGGTGTACTCCCACCACAGCATCAGCGGTGCCATCCTGGGTGTCATCTCATGCCTCGGCAACTGCCACATAATACCAGCGCTAATAAGTAGAGAGACTTGAGAGAAACCATACCGAAGGTTTTGGACAAACATTCTTTCCTATAGCAACCAGTTTAACTAGACAATCTTTCCTACTTGTCAAACATATGACGAGTTCCTTGGGGTTAAGCCCCGTGGTTTCGGTCCGTGTTTTCTTTTCATAAGGTAAATAATATATTCCCATGGTCTCGCATATGCAATGATGAATAACTTGAAACTGCAATACTAACATGTACCATAGCTCAGATTGGTCCGATTGGTGGAGACATAGGATGTTCCGCAGGGGTTCCACCGTTACTTGTACCAGCGTCATGATCATTAGCGCCTTGGGTTCGAGCACGCTTTCATTAGGAAAAATATGGACTCTCCATGGGCCTTGTAAGAATCCCTAATCTTAAGTAAGTATGTTGTGATTAAGGGAGACAAAGGAAATGATGGGGGCGATTTTGGTAGGTCATTTTCTAGCCTTCACGCCTAGAAAAGGTGGGGTAAGTAGTGACTAGGAGGCTACCTTCTCTCTCTAGCTTTTCAGCATCTCCTAGAGAAAAGGGGGTGTCATAAAGAGGGAGAGGGACCCTTGTACAAAAAGAGAACCCCACCTTTCATTTTTTTCTAAAAACTCGGCCAAAAGTAAACCCTAAAAATTTGAAATTTATTGAAATTTTCAAAAGTAGTCATTTCCCCCCAAAAAGTGACCCCAAACCTATTCTAATATCAAACAATCATTTTTTGCCTCCAAAATCCCTTTCTCTCTCTCCATGTCTCCTCTTTGTCTCTCTCACTCCCCTTCCTCAAAGTAGCCATGCCCACCATAGCCAGGACCTGCTGCATCTCCCTCTTCATCTAAATGCTAAATCCTCCTTCTCACTCTTACAGAATTTTTCATATCCCTCTCCATCTACCTGCTAAACCCTCCCTCTCATTCTCACACACTCCTGGATCTGCGTCTCCATCTACCCGCTAAACACTTCCTCTCACTATCACATTCCTCTCTCCTCTCTTCTTTCTATCCCTGTACCCTCTTCCATTGTTCACTATCCTCCCTCAAAAATACCAAGTCTACCGTAAGCCAAGATCTACAGAAACTACCTCTTCATCTACCTCCTCAATCTTCCATTTCAATGTCAACGTCCCCTCCCCTGACCCTAACCCTTCCCTCCCACTCAACTTCCCCTATCAACCAAGCCCACCCTGATTACAAGCTAATGTAGTTGTCTTCACATCCACCTTTGCCTCTATTGCATCCCACAACACTAATACCCAACTTCTACAAGCTATGGAAAAGACTCTAGCATACCCAACTTCTTGCAAGCTATGGAATAGAATATTTATTTTTCATGTAAGGTGGAGTCACATCACAAACTTTCTAGTTGGAAGGACACCAAAGGGTGCCCCTGGACCACAGGTGGAAACTCCATAGCCATGAGACAGAGATGGATCCCAAGCATAGGAAGGTCAAGTATGTCAAGCAATGGCGATGTTACTTTACACAAGGGCATTGGTTTCAAACCTGAGTGTATTTGAGGCAACATTTGAAGAATTTAGATCTGTACTCTATACATGCCGATCATGTATCCATAATGCCCAAAGCTATCGACATAGCTTTTACTTTGTAATCTCATAAAATCATGTTTGAGATGGTCTGCAATGGACATGGTTTTGTAACAACAAGTTCTATGGCTTTAATATATGAAATCTTTGATCTTGCAAATTAGTTTCCATGTAGCAATTTCTTTGAAGATTTGATTCTTATTGAGGGGTTTGATGCTTATACAAGTGTTTCACATGAATACGGTAAATTATTGGTGAATACTAGGGGTTCATAACTAATATAGAAAGTGTTGAACCAATGTTGAGAATTATGCTAGTGGGGAGGATTACCCATCACTCATAAGCCTCCATCAAGATGGGCCATGTAATTGCATCATGGTAGCATTTATGAGGCTGCAAAACTATATCAACCAATGCTTCAAAGGTAGGGGCTAGTTGGTTAGTTTACGAGAGGAGGCAAGGGTGCCTATTCATGCATTGGATGGAAAAGAGGCATGGGATGGGTTTAGAAAACCTTTATTATCTCTCTCTCTCTCTCTCTCTCTCTCTCTCTCTCTCTCTCTCTCTCTCTCTCTCCCCCCCCCCCCCCCCATATCTCTTTGCTTTCAGCTAGCTAGCCATGTATAATCAATTATTTTTTGCACAAACTTATAGAGTAGTGTTTTCTATTAATAGAATATTGTCTCCTTTATGGGTAGCTTCTTTAAGAATAAATTATCTCTCTCTGTATCTCTCCTTTTTGTGCATGTTATGGCCATTTGCTTCAGCTCTCTTTTGCTAGTAGGCCTTTGTGAGACTAAAAAGTGTCTTGTACAACCAAGAAAAGCACCCCCTTTTTCTTTAGAGACCAGAACTAGAGCATACACACTATGGGGCACTATCCTGAAAATCAAAGGGGGGCTTGCAACGCGCCATGGTATGAGATAGCTATTATTGCATGGTTGAGTGAAGTTTGAACATCCTGTAGGACCATGTCAACCATGCCAAAGCAAGCTAACACACAGATAGAAGGCAAGGCAAGGGATGCATAGGCCTTGGGAGGCCCAAAAAAATCCTGCCACAAGGGAGCACATTTGGGACTTCCATAGGTCTATGGAAGGCCCAAATGCGCTCCCTTGTGGCAGGGGGTGCATAGGCCTTGGGAGGCCCAAAAAAAGCCTGCCACAAGGGAGCGCATTTGGGCCTTCCATAGACCTATGGAAGGCCCAAATGCGCTCCCTTGTGGTAGGCTTTTTTTGGGCCTCCCAAGGCCTATGCACCCCTTGCCTTGCCTCCTACTCTTTGTGTCATAATAATCAATATCTAATTCTCCTAAATGATTTTCTCATATTAAACTGATCATTTAATGTGGGGAGGTAACAGGGGAGAAAAAGCTAGAATATTGGTTAAGCTAGCAGACCGGCCACAGTAGGGATCCAAAGGAGGGAAAATAGGGATCAAAAGGGAGGGCCATCTGCAAAAGATCCATGTGCAACAATGGGCTAAAAAGACCCTAAAGTTCAGCCCATTAAGACTTCCAAAATGCTAAGGTTCCAAAATTCAAAGGTTGTGTCCAAAGGTCAACCCTAGGGAAAATTGGATGCTTAGTGTGTGTACAAAAGTCTTCTTCAAAGCCTACAAAGGAGGGGGCGAGCCCATTAAGTAGGGGATGAGAGAGAAAGCCACACATACACACACAGGCTCCCTTTACACAAAGGGAATTAGGGACACATGTCAGCTCCCTAGGCAAGATGCCCACAAGGTGTGCCCAATTCCTATTGGAAGACCCTTGAAGTGGACCAATGAGAATTAAGCTAGAGTAAATCTAGTTTAATTAATTTAAAAACATTTAATAAAAGAATCCAATGAGAATTAAGTCTCCTAGAAGACTATTGGGCAGTCTCCCAAGGGGTCCAATGAGCATTCAGGAGCCCAATGGCTTGCCTGATTCCTATTGGCCAGGAGGCAAAGGGGTCCAATGAGAGTTTAGTTTAATTATTTAATTACCTAAAGCTCTCACAAAAGGGTAAAGGGGGACACATGTCAGAAGGCTATCACTTATGCTGCTTAACACCCATTGGCTTGACTTGGGGAGGTCCAATGAGGCAAAAGCCAGACCAATTTAGCAGGAAGGGCTCGCCCAAGAGAGATAGGGGGCTGATTTTTGCTTGGCATTGACACACACACACTCACACTTGACCATGTGTGAAGAAAGAATACTCTATCTCCTCCCAAGCTTTAATGGAGAGCTCATCACCTAATCCAAGCTTGTGAGATAGAAGCCTACATCAACACTCTCTTGGCATGTGGATGCAAATCCAACCAAGAGCCAAGCTTCAATGCATGCTCATCTTCTCTACCAAGCTAATTACTAAGCTAAGCTATGCTAATATGAGTGATTATGTGAGGAGATGTACATCTTTCTCGTAAGAGACTCCTTCTTCCTCTCAATCTACTCTCATACCCTGCTAGCTCTCACCATCTTCGAAGGTGTGTGAGGTCTTGGGTCTGAGAACGGGGATAATTCAAGTTGTGTTTGATTAAGTGTTTTGCTTAGTGCATGAAGCTTCCATCTTCATTGCACTAGCTAGTCTTGAAGGAACACAAAGAATTGTATTGTACAATGTCTCTCTTGATGGGAGAAACCATAATACAAAGCCTTTTGGAGGGAGGACCGGCTCCATGCAAATCCGGTCCTCAACTGTTGTCAATAGCTTAATTTCTCTCTCTTTTGAAAGTATTGTTGATGCTATCTAACTAGGTGTTATGCTTTTTGTTGCTCTCTCCACCCAAGCACTCTTGTAATTCTCATTAGGAATCTATTCTAATGAAATGCCCACTATGTTCATGCTAATTTAGGCTACACATAAGTTATTCGGCCATTAAATGTTACATTGGTATCAGAGCTCAAGGTTTCTCTTTTCTTGCTCAAGAAGAGAGGTCCTCAAGCTAGCTACAAATGGTTGATATTATTAATTGCCTGTGAGTAAGTAGAATAGGGATTTTTCAGCCTTGCAGTGCGCTTGCCTTTGTGCAGTTAACGGGGCATCACCGTCGAGAGCTATGGTCTTAATAGTGGAGTCCTACGGGGCTTGCCTACGGCTTAACCACTATTGAGCTATTAGAAGCTTGATAGGGGCCGGTGCTGTTTTGGTGTTGAAAGACCCTCTCTTCTATTCCTTGCAATTAATGGTATTCGAGCCGCGGGTACAATAGCTTGAGTGCTTTTTCTAAAGGGGTAAAGAGGAGTAGCAACTAGGGCTTGAAGTGCCAAAGTACACCTAAAAAGTTTACACCTAAAATTTGTTAGAATGGCTGACAATAGTAAAGAGAGTGAAATTAATGTTGATAACTTTGATTTTTCTCATGAGTAAGTTACTAATGATGCTTCAATGCTTGTTAACTATCTTGTTTCTAGGCTTCAACAAGCCATGGGCAATCCATCTCTCCAAAGTGAAGTGCAACGGCAGGTCCGTGCTCACGAGATTCTTCAAGCTAATCACCATGACGAGAGAACACATAGGAAGCCTCCTTGTGAGACTACCAAAAGAGGTCTCTCTCCGATTCGGGAAGAAGAAGAGAATCCTTATGAAGTGCTCAAGAATTTACTTCTTGATGATGTATCTCCTTCCCAAAGGAGAACTCAAGAGCCTCCACCGAAGGAACAAGAAAGAAGCGAGTTTCCCGCCACCTCGGTGGAGATGGCTCCACGAAGACGGCGGGCTAAACGCTCTCCATCACCACCAAAGCGGAGAAGACCATCATATTCTTCTCCCCACCACAATTCAAAGAGGGATGATAAAAAGCAAGAGAAGAAAAAGGCGAGAAAGAGGACACCCTCTTCTCCATCTTCTTCATCCTCTTCCTCTTATGAAAGCTATGGTGAAGATGACAAAGATCAAGACAAGAAAAAGGCGAGAAAGAGGTCACCCTCTGAAGAAAGTGATGGTGCAACCTTTGAACCATCAAAAAGAAGAGGCCATAGGAAATCCTATGCCGCATGGAAGAGGTCGTCCAAGCTGAAGAAATTCAAAGAGGGAGGGAAGAACATCTCTTTCCTTACCTATGATGGTACCTTTGGTGCTACGGACAAAGTCTTGGCCTTTATCCAGCAATTCGATGCGGCGTTTGGAGATGAGGGCTTCACGGAGTCCTCTAAGCTACGCCATGTAGCTATGCACTTTCAAAAGTCCGCCAGACAATGGTGGTCTAGCCTACGAGCCAACGGTGAAGCTCCACGAACATGGAAGGCTTTAAGAGCTTCCATTATGAAGCAATTTTTGGCCACCGATGCCAAAGATAAAGTACTCACCGAATGGCGAAGCTTAAAGCTCTCTCCCAATGAATCCATCCATAAATATGTAGACAAGCTTTGGGACCTACAACTCAAAGCCACTGTCTTCAAAAGGTTGGATTTTGGAGAGCAAAAGCAACAATTTTGTGCGGGCTTAACCGAAGAAATGGCGGAGTATGTCAACTCCCAAAGGCCACGCACCATATCGGCGGTAATACACCATATCAACCTCTCGAATCAATTTCCAAATGGGGGTTAAAAGAAATAATAAACCCCCGGAAAACAAGGGTTCCAATGAGCCTAAGGGGAAGTACAATTTCCAAAAGTCTCCTAAGGGAAATCTTAACAAAGCTAAAGAGAAGGGAGTTTATAAAGGTAAGAATAAACCCTCTCCTGAAGAGCTTGAGCGTTATCGTAAAGATAACCGGTGTTTCAAGTGCGGCGAACAAGGGCATGCGTACCGCGCTTGTCCCCAAAAGAACAACCGCCAAGATCCTCCTAGAGCTTCCTTAGTTGAAATCCAAGAGGAGGAGACTCACCAAACTCAACACAAAGGATCTCCTCTATGCCATGCTTGGGGAAAGGTAAGAGAACATGATGCTTTTATTCTCTTTGACCCTGGTTCTACTCACAATTTTATATCTATGGAGTTAGCCACCAAGCTAGGCATACAATCCTACGAGATGGGAGATGTCCTACCCGCAGACAGTGCCTTCAAGGGGCAAGAAGCTTCAGTCACTCCCTTAATTGGGAAATTGAGGCTTCATGTCCAAGGCTATGTGGACAAAGAGGACTTATTTATCTCTCCTCTCAAGCATGAGGATGTAATCCTAGGGGCACCATGGTTTGACCGCCTGGCTGCCGATGTTAAATTTCCTGAAAGGAGAATCTCCTTTAAGTTCAGGGAAAAAGACATGTATATAGATGCTAAGGAAATGGGTAACACCATCCCCATTGTACATACACCAGCTTTCAACAAGTCAATAAAGATTCCGTGTACATGATTTTTGTTAAAGATTCTCAAAATGAACCTAATACTTTAACAAACGAAAATAAAAGCAACCAAAAGGAATTAGAGTTATCCAATTTTCTCAAGGGGTTTCAAGATGTTTTTATTGAAGACATCACTTGTGAGCTACCTCCTAAACGAGGTAATGATGACCATGCAATTGAACTTCTTCCAGGAAGTTCACCGCCTAATAAACCTCCTTATAGAGTTTCTCAAGCTCAACAAGAGGAGATTATGCGGCAAGTGCATGAGTTATTTGAGAAGGGCATGGTTAGGCCTAGCTCATCTCCATTTTGCTCACCTGTGCTATTAGTGCAAAAGAAAGACGGAACATATCGTATGTGTGTCGACTATAGAGCACTAAATAGGATCACTATCAAGAATAGGTTTCCCGTTCCACGGGTAGAAGACCTATTTGATAAGCTACAAGGATCGACCTGCTTCAGTAGGATTGACCTAAAGAGTGGCTATCATCAAATAAGGATAGTTGATCAAGAAATTGTAAAGACCGCGTTTCGCACTACATTTGGTCTTTACGAATACATTGTCATGCCTTTTGGCTTGACCAATGCACCAGCCACATTCAACCGCTTGATGGAGAAGCTGTTCAGGCCTCATCGAACCTTCACTGGAGTGTTCTTTGATGATATTATCATCTACTCTAATTCATTGGAGAAACTTTATGTTAATCGAAAGAAAAGTGAAATTTTCTTGCAAGAGATTCAGTATTTAGGTCACATTATCTCTCAAGATGGCATCCAAATGGATCCATCCAAGTTAGAGGTAATAAAAGGATGGCCTAAACCAAGGAATCTTCATGAACTACGAAGCTTTATAGGTATGTGTGCATACTATAGACGCTTCATAGAAAAGTTATCACAAATTGCAGGACCATTACATGACCTAACAAAGAAAAGAGTTAGGTATACATGGTCTACTAAGGAGAACAATGATTTCAAAAATCTTAAAGAAAAGCTTATCTCTCAACCTGTGCTTACACTACCGGATCTCTCAAAACCATTTGAGGTCCAATGTGATGCTTGTGGTGATTGCCTTGGAGCTGTTTTGCTCCAAGAAGGGCACGCCATAGGCTATGAGAGTCGAAGGCTCGACCCTATTGAGAAAGCTCTAGGCATATATGAAAAAGAACTCCATGCAGTTCTACATGCCTTAGACTCATGGAAACACTATTTATTGGGGACTCCTTTCATTCTGCGAACGGATCACCAAAGTCTTAAGTACTTCATGACGCAGACCAAGCTCTCCAACAAACAAATGAGGCGGGCAAATTTCCTTTCGCAATTTCATTTTCATATTGCTCACATTGCTGGCAAGCATAATCAAGTAGCCGATGCACTCTCAAGACGACCGAGAGTGAATGCGGTTTCCATAGCAACTCACAATGATCTATCTTCAATGGTAAATGAGTATGCTATTGATCCGATTTTAGAGATGTGATTTCAGCCCTTACATTAGGGAAGAAAGAAGAACCATTTACTTTACAAGATGGTTATCTTCTCTATGGCAATAGACTATGCGTTACTAACTCCCTGCGTGAGAAAGTAATGTATGAATCTCATGCTCCCCCGTATGTGGGGCATAGAAGGATTCAGTCTACCTTAAAGGGAATTGAAACATATTTCTATTGGCCTACCATGAAAGGGAACATACAAGAGTATGTTTCCAAATGTGTGGTATGTCAAAAGACAAAATTTGATAGAGGGAAGCAACCTAGATTTCTTCAACCCTTGCCAATCCCTAATTCACCATGGGAGAGCATATCCATGGATTTTATCTTTGGATTGCCTAAGTCTATCCATGGGAATACGGGATATATGGACGATAGTAGACAGGTTCAGTAAACAAGCTCATTTTATACCTGTCAAAAAGACTATCAAAGCCCATCAAATGGCAACCCTCTTCATTTCACAAATTTTCAAATACCATGGCTTGCCAATGTCCATAGTGTCGGATAGAGATCCTAGAATGATCAGTAATTTTTGGAAGGGTCTCTTTGAGAATTTAGGGACAAGGCTAAATTTCTCTTTGGCCTATCATCCACAAACGGATGGCCAAAGTGAAATAGCTAACCTAACAATTCTCGATCTACTAAAAGCCTATGTAACGGAAGTAGATCAAAGATCCCAATGGGAGAAGTACTTACCCTTAGTGGAGTATGCTTACAATAACACTGTACATACTTCCACGGGAAAAGCACCTTTCGAGGTAATTGAGGGAAGATCAAAAAGTCCCTTGATACTTAAGGTAAATGGGAAGATCTTCGCTGCAGATGAGTATAGCCGAGACCTACAAGAATCTTTTCAAAAGATTAAAGATGCTATCTCTATCTCACAGCAAAGGCAAAAGGCTGCTGCTGACAAGCACAGAAGAGCCCAAGCCTTTAAAGAAAACGATTGGGTCTTGTTAAAGTTTCCCAAGGCTCGATTAAGGCACACGACGGGCAAGAATCCTACAGGCCACAAAAAGTACTATGCTAAACTAGCAAAAAGGTACTATGGTCCCTTCTAGATTCTTAGGCCAATCAATGACATGGCCTATCAACTTAATTTGCCCAATCATTGGCTCATACACAATGCTTTTCATGTGAGCCTATTAAAGCCTTACAAAGGAGAGCCAACTCAAGAACAAACTATTGAAGACCCACCGGAGATCGAGGACCAAGAGGAGGTGTTGCAACCCGAGTCCATTCTCCGACATGAAGACAAGGTATTAAGAGGCGGTAAGACTATCCAACGATATCTTATTAAGTTTAAGAATTATCCTTTTGAAGATGCTAGATGGATGCAAGGCATACAATTAAAGGATAACCTAAACCTTGTCAATGCTACAATGCTTCCCAAGAGTAAGCAAATGTTAAAAATGTTAAAAATGAACAAAGTTTTTGTCTTATAAGACTCTCTTTTTCTTTATTTGTGCACAAAAATAAAGTAGTATGCATGCTTAGATCAAGTTTGTGGAGACGACGTCTCCCAAACACCAAGTAGAGCTTGTCACTCTACTATGGAAGACTGATAGGACTGATGTGCAGACATGCTTGCGGCAGCCTCAGGCTCTCAAGCGCCAAATGGACTAGTCATCCATTATGGAATGATGTCGTACGGTAACATAGGGATCCTCTACCCGCTAAGAAAAGGACTCATGAATATGCTTTATCTTATCTACACCATAGTCGAGGACGACTATGATTTCAAGAGAGAGGTATTGTCATAATAATCAATATCTAATTCTCCTAAATGATTTTCTCATATTAAACTGATCATTTAATGTGGGGAGGTACTAGGGGAGAAAAAGCTAGAATATTGGTTAAGCTAGCAGACCGGCCACAGTAGGGATCCAAAGGAGGGAAAATAGGGATCAAAAGGGGGGGCCATCTGCAAAAGAGCCATGTGCAACAATGGGCTAAAAAGACCCTAAGGTTCAGCCCATTAAGACTTTCAAAATGCTAAGGTTCCAAAATTCAAAGGTTGTGTCCAAAGGTCAACCCTAGGGAAAATTGGATGCTTAGTGTGTGTACAAAAGTCTTCTTCAAAGCCTACAAAGTAGGGGGCGAGCCCATTTAGTAGGGGATGAGAGAGAAAGCCACACATACACACACAGGCTCCCTTTACACAAAGGGAATTAGGGACACATGTCAGCTCCCTAGGCCAGATGCCCACAAGGTGTGCCCAATTCCTATTGGAAGACCCTTGAAGTGGACCAATGAGAATTAAGCTAGAGTAAATCTAGTTTAATTAATTTAAAAACATTTAATAAAAGAAACCAATGAGAATTAAGTCTCCTAGAAGACTATTGGGCAGTCTCCCAAGGGGTCCAATGAGCATTCAGGAGCCCAATGGCTTGCCTGATTCCTATTGGCCAGGAGGCAAAGGGGTCCAATGAGAGTTTAGTTTAATTATTTAATTACCTAAAGCTCTCACAAAAGGGTAAAGGGGGACACATGTCAGAAGGCTATCACTTATGCTGCTTAACACCCATTGGCTTGACTTGGGGAGGTCCAATGAGGCAAAAGCCAGACCAATTTAGCAGGAAGGGCTCGCCCAAGAGAGATAGGGGGGTGATTTTTGCTTGGCATTGACACACACACACACTCACACTTGACCATGTGTGAAGAAAGAATACTCTATCTCCTCCCAAGCTTTAATGGAGAGCTCATCACCTAATCCAAGCTTGTGAGATAGAAGCCTACATCAACACTCTCTTGGCATGTGGATGCAAATCCAACCAAGAGCCAAGCTTCAATGCATGCTCATCTTCTCTACCAAGCTAATTACTAAGCTAAGCTATGCTAATATGAGTGATTATGTGAGGAGATGTACATCTTTCTCGTAAGAGACTCCTTCTTCCTCTCAATCTACTCTCATACCCTGCTAGCTCTCACCATCTTCGAAGGTGTGTGAGGTCTTGGGTCTGAGAACGGGGATAATTCAAGTTGTGTTTGATTAAGTGTTTTGCTTAGTGCATGAAGCTTCCATCTTCATTGCAATAGCTAGTCTTGAAGGAACACAAAGAATTGTATTGTACAATGTCTCTCTTGATGGGAGAAACCATAATACAAAGCCTTTTGGAGGGGGGACCGGCTCCATGCAAATCCGGTCCTCAACTGTTGTCAATAGCTTAATTTCTCTCTCTTTTGAAAGTATTGTTGATGCTATCTAACTAGGTGTTATGATTTTTGTTGCTCTCTCCACCCAAGCACTCTTGTAATTCTCATTAGGAATCTATTCTAATGAAATGCCCACTATGTTCATGCTAATTTCCGCTACACATAAGTTATTAGGCCATTAAATGTTACACTTTGTGCTTGCTTAGTTTTGGGCATAGTGGCCTTGGGCCTACAGGATAACCATGAACATCCATCCAAAGAAGCATTTTACAAAACTATAGCTCATATGATATATCTAGAAAAATAAAACTCATCCTCTACTACAAATGGATATAGATGGCTCACCATGTGCATGATGCATTCTCTACTCATTCTCTGCTATACAGATGGCTCAAAGTATACATGATGCATACTCAATTAGCAAGCAATCCAAGGAGTAACTTGTCTTGGGTTTGATCCATGTATCATGTCATTTATCCATCATAAGAGTGTATCCTCAATAAAGGGGCAATGCCCTTGAGTTCCAAAAGGGTCTCTCTCTCTCTCTCTCTCTCTCTCTCTCTCTCTCTCTCTCTCTCTCTCTGTGTGTGTGTGTGTCTCTCTCTCTCTATCCCTAGTTATCTATCTACTTATCTATCTTTGTGTTTTTTATCTACATGTGTATCTATCTATCTATTTATGTATCTATCTATCAAATTATCTATCCATCTGTCTATCTATCTATCTATCTATCTATTAATGCATTTATCTATATCTATTTGTCTGTTTATCCTCCATCTATCTATGTACAATATATATACGTATATCCCCTATCTCTATCTTGTTTGTTCGCTCTCTTTTCTTTATTTTGATTTCATAGTCTGTGTTCCTTGGGGATTTCAAAGAACACAAGCTTATGGTTGAACTTACACAAATTCATATCAAATACAACATAATAGCATGCCATTGCATTATTCATGGCAAAGGTAGAACGAAGTGTTTGCGCAATGCCAAGAGGGGATTCATGTGTGTGCTTGCAAACATGAGGGAATATGATTTTTGTATCTTTCTTGGATTAGGTTTGAGTGTGTTCTTTCAAAAATTTGAAGCCTGCCAAATATATTGAGATAAACTCTAAGTGCTCATGAACTAAATGTTTGTTCAATGCCAAAGGAGGTTCATGTCTATGCCTGCAACACAAGGAAATATGATTTCTCTATCTTGCTTAGATTAGTCTTCAGTATGGGATTCTTCTAAGAATTTAAAGCTTGCCACCATTTTGAGATAAACTTTAAGTGCTCATACAACAGAAAATGAATCAAACCTGACCTTTGAGATTAGATGGCTTACTAGATCTACATGCAGGCACATTGAAAAGGTGTACTTGCTACCAAAAAATCAATTTACTTGATCAATTCACTTATGAGCACAAAAAATTTGGCAGGAAGCACAATACCCATACAAGATTAGATAAAACAAAAATTGATCACAAGCACAACATCATATAGTTGAAGATTAACTAGAGTGGACAAAAATGTAATGAAACAAGAGTGCTTTCTATTCAAGTAGTTTCATTACAAAGTTTGTAGCTTGGCTACAATAATAGCTTGGGATGTTATGTACTGGATCAAATACATTGAATGGAATATAGACTGAGGCAATTTCTATGCTCTTAGCAAGGCTTGTCTCATCATTGATAACTCCATGGACCTCCATATCCACAAGTATACACACCAAACAAAGACTGTTTAGAATGATCTTCTCATTGGAGAAGTCGCACTTTCCACTTGACACCAAAGCAAGTTGAGCCCAAGCATCCACTGCAGTAACATCCTATAATACAACAAATATGGTGTTAGCTACTATAGTTTAAATTAATATACATTGTTGAGTTATATAGATTAGTTCTTATCTATAGCATGCACAACCATAAAGGTACCCGAGAGGCATTCAAGCGGTTGCTTTGCAAGTAAGCTGGATAAAAAAATACGTTCACAAATACCGTTATCAAAAAATATGAACACGTGCAAATTAAAGAGGACATACCCATAAGATGACTTAGCATTAGACTTACAATGAGGTGAAAATTGGTTTCAAGCTCTCTGCAAGTGGATCTTAGCTACACTATACACATGTTGAGTGATGGCCACCATTCCAGGTTTTGTTTTGAAAGCCATTAGTCTTCACTTCCAATGGCATTCCAGTATGCCTCGACATTGTACTCCATGAGGACCAACACTAAACGGTTGCATGTAGACCCATGAGCCTTGCTAAATACCTGTGGGATCCATTCCACCTTCGAGCTCTTTGTGTTGTGCACTATGACCTTTTGTATCTCCAACTTGGGTTTTCTATGCGTGGTATGGGTGGACATTCTTGGGAAGAGGTCGGGTGGCCACACAGTAAAGAGAGATTGGGAAGGGGGAGGGGGGTGAGGGCTGGAGAGAAGGATAGTGAGGTCTACACAGTACAGAGAGAATGAAGGGGAGAAAGGGAGAGATAAAGAGGATGGAGAGTGAGCTTTTGGCTATGGTGGGCTGCATTGTGGAGAATGGAGGGGTGAGGGGAGGGAGAGCTAGAGAGGATGGAGAGTGAGCATTTGGCTATGGTGGGGTTGACTGTAGAGAGAGTGAGGAGAGGGAGGGGGGACAACTGAAGAGGAGGATAGTGATGAGCTTTGGGCTATGGTGGGCTGCACAACACAGAGAGAATGGAGGGGAGGGAGAGCTAGAGAAGATGGAGAGTGAGCTTTTGGCTATGGTGGGGTTGATTGCAGAGAGAGAGTGAGGGGAGGGGAGGGGGCAGGGGAGAGAAGATTGTGGGAGAGATAGAGAGAGGGAATTTGAAGAGAAAAAGTGACTTTTTGATGTTTGGTTATGTTTTGGATAATTTTGAAGGGAAAATTGTCATTTTTGAGACTTTTCAAAAATTTCAAATTTTTAGGGTTTTTTGACTTGCGTGATTTTTCTTTTGGGGTCCCTTTTTGTCAAGGGTCCCTCTCTAGGCTTTATGACACCTCTTCCCCCCCCCCCCCCCCCCCCCCCCCCCCCCGCCCCCAGTCCACCTCCCCTTTCTCTCTAGGAATCAAGCATTGAAGAGGGGGACAAATAGGCTGCCCCCCTATCTCTCCTTAGGCTATAGGTGATATCCCAAGAGCCCTTTCATTGGTCCTCCACTAACCCTTCCCTAATCAAAAGGGCCCTAGGAGAGTCCATATTTTTCCTAATGTGGAGCCATTTTTTGTACTACACTTATGTTATACACTTAGAACTTTAAAGTGATCAATTTCCCTAGTAATCTCTTGTTTCCAAAGAGAGTCTGTAATTTGAACCCTTGCCAACTTGGATTCACACTTATTGTTGTTGTTTTACATATAATTTCTATACATCAAATATTTGCTAATCGTAATTAATCAAAAATTAAATGTGTAAACTATGAGTGAAAGTTTAGGAATGCATTACTTTTATGCTTCACATTTCTAATCCAATTCTAACTTCAATTTCTATACTTTAACTAAATCAATTTTTAGTATGATTCAAAATTCTACTTAATCTAATTGACAATAAAATTGGTGAATGAGAATTTCATCATGTATAATAAGAATATGATGAGTTCTCTTATGTATTAACTTTCAATTAACTATGCATAAGTTAGTAGTGAAGATGTACTAACTAGAGAGAGTAGGTATACTTAGAGAGATTAAAGTAAGAGAAAACATATACACACATCTTTTCTAAAGTTAATTGAATCTTACTAATCCATTAGAAAATTAGAGTAAAAGAGAACTCACACATATCCTTTTCTAAAGCTAATTGAATCTCACCAATCTATTAGAGAGATTAGAGTAAGAGATAGCACACATACACACATGTCCTTCTTAAAACTAATTGAATCTTACTAATCTAGTAGAGAGATTAGAGTAAGAGATAAACACACACACACATAGCTAATTGAATCTTACTAATCTAATAGAGAAATTAGAGTAAGAGATACCACACACACACACACACATATCCTTCTTAAAGCTAATTGAATCTTACTAATCCATTAGAGATTAGAGTAATAGATAGCACACACACACACATAGCTAATCGAATCTTACTAATCTATTAGAGAGATTAGAGTAAGAGATAGCACACACACACACATAGCTAATTGAATCTTACTAATCTATTAGAGAGATTAGAGTAAGAGATAACACACATACATCATTCCTAAAGTTAATTGAATGCTTGATTAATACGCACCTTATTAGTCCACTAGAGGTTTTGCTCTCTTAGTGGTTTGTGGACGCCTTCTCTCTAATAGAAGTGACAGCACTTCGTGAGCACTATAGAGGCAATCTCTATGTCTAAAGTGTGAGCATGGATGCTCTATTTATAGCAGAAAGAAAACGTCCAACTTCTTTTTCCCAAAAAAATTAATAATTTTTAAAAAAAATTAAAAAATATTTTTTTTCCCCCAAAAATCATACCCGCGTTTTTGGTACCCTTGTGGTACCCATCAGCTTGACCACTTTGTCATTATCATCAAAAGATAAGACCACACAGGCCCCCCTCATTAAGATTGGTCAAGACTAGCCTCTCCTTTTCATGTGACAGTGTGTCCCACTTTGTCCCCTCCTATGTGAGTCCAGGTGAGTCCATGTGCCTTCATTTTTCATCCCTGTGTATTCTTTTGTCTTTATAATTATTTTACTTATTTCCTTAATGATAATTTACTTTACATTTTTAAGTTAAACTTTATAGTCTTATATTAACTTTACTGTAGTAAAAGAAAATTCTACAATCAGTAAATAAGTCTTGCAATAAGTTAATTAGTGATTCAAGTGTGATGCCTAAATCGGCGGATCTACACCAAGGTGAGCATTTACACACTGCCTAAATCGGCGGATCTGTGTGCATGTGACCAATGGACTAGACAAGACATAAAAACAAAACATTGACTACCTGTGTGACACCACATTGGAGTATAGTTGAGTAGCAGAGTTCTTATAAATTTTTGTTCACTATTCGAGAGCACCTTAACTCATATAAGCAGCAACATAGCTTAATGATAAATCAACTCAAGAAAAATTCCTTTCAACATAATTAGAAGTGATGACCTCAGTAGCAGTGTGACTGAGTATTCATGTTAGAGCACAATGCAGAGAAATGGAATATGAAAAGAGGAATGACATATTTGATGTACATACCCAGAGGGTAAACTGTATTTGAATATATAGACCATTGTTGGTATATGGATAAGGTACAAGTGTTGCAACTCGCGTTTTACACCAAGTATACCAATAGATCCAAAATGTTTTAGCATGGGGTTAATAATTGGTCAGGAACCTTTAATGGCAACTACAAAAGGGATTAGTATACAATCGAGACAAAGGTGAGACAACTGAACGGAAACAAAATGTTGACTTTAAATAGCATAGATCAACTAGTGCCACTAACCAAAAACAAATACAAGAATAAAGTGCGAGTTGTTTCACGGAAACTTGTGCTCAGGCATTTGTTGTGAAGCACCTAATTTTGGTTTAAAGTTTCATAAAAAAAACTATTGTTAACTCAATGACCATGTTTAACTAGAATAAGCAAAGGTGCTCCAGGTAAGCTTCAATTGTGAGGGTGGTTAGTGTATGATACTAGTGTCCAAATTATATATATGAGTCATGCCCTGTGTGTTGTGCAGGTATGAGGTAGACGCGTGTTCTTGAATGTATTACTATTATTTTTATTGCAAATAGTGAATTATTATACATTACGTAATTGTCCAAAAATCTAACATGATTGACGTCAATTACCAAAACATAACAATAGGGATGTGACGGGGGGTTGTGAAGAGAGGGAGAAATAAAATAAAATGTTATCATAATCGTCTTTAAAATGCCAAAATTACCTAAGAACACAAAGTGAGAAAATCCTTGTGAATCTAATCCTCAATGTCCGATGCGTCTATGTCATCGACCAACAACTAAGAGGGAAGAAAAAGAAATGAAAGGAAATGTTTTATTAACAGTCTTAAAAAGACCACAATTACAATCCTTCTGGATCTAATCTAATGCCTCGGTACAAAATAAAATGTCATAAAGCAAAAGACTGAAAAAATCATCATGAGCATCGTCAATGCTTGAGCATACTTGACAACGGACACTGTGACCTAGTTGTGATGATGCCGTTGAGTGTCTGCAGCTTGCCCACCATATGGCTGAGAGAAAGGGAGAACAGTACTACGTTTCCAGGCAATGAATGACAATCGTGAGACACTATGTCATTTTTTTTATTTTTTATTTTTTTATAATTTGTTAAATTTTCACAATAAATGTCTACAAGTATGGCTCAAACTAAAAGCGAAAATACAAAATCAGCTTCAAAACTATAAAAATTATGTGAAGCATTTCAGGCAGCGAGTTTTTGTTCGGGGCGGGCTTGCTAGAGCTTCGTCAATAGCTGCCTCTATAGGTAGTCGCACGAGGAGATGGAGAAATGAAATGAAATGCTATATGAACACTTTACAAAAAGCCAAATTGATACAATCCGTGTGAACAGGATCCAATGCCTGGGTATAAATGAAAATGAAGCAAAGTAAAAAAATAAATAAAATAAAAAATCATTAGGAATGTGTTGCAGCACACACTTTCCAGCTTTGTCAATGTTCAAGGATGCTTGCATCGAGCGTCGCCTAACAAGGTATTGCAGTGACTCTTCATGAAGAGGTTGAGGGAGAGGACGCCAGGACTGCCTGCATACATGCATGCACAGACCAGTGCATACCTAGAACACAAAGAGAGAGAGAGAAAGGGAGAAATTGACGCGATAACTGCTTGCTCTTAGTTCATTGGGGGGTTTATGCTAATGCTTTTTCTGCAATCGAGTCAAGACTGTTGTAAAAATTCTGGTTTGAGATCATTGAGAAGTTGAGCTGAGATTTTATGGCTTCTGCAGCAAACGGAATTTATAGGAGGAGGGAGTGTTCCCAAATGTCTTTGCTTCCATCCTCTCTCCCTCCAGGCTCCACTTTTGACACGTTCAAAGAGGACATACGAAGAGTCTGCATCCTTCTTAGCTTTACTGGCTTGCATCCTTCTCAGCTCACCTGCTTGAATTGCTGGTGTTCGTGTGGTGTTGTAGTATTCCATGAAGGGCTCACGAGCGTAAGAGAAAGTGGAGGACGCAGCGCTGCAAAAGAGGGCAACTGCAAGTGAGCGAGGGAGCTTGATCAGGAGGACGAGGTGGTCAGCAGCTCAGGAAGATGACATTCAAAGGGCTAGCTATAGAGGCCGCAAGAGGAGAGCTGCCTAACCGCCACAGGGGCTGGGTCCATTGTTTGGCGTCATGCATAACACAAAAGTGGTGGGCAATGGTTAGCGTGCAGTACTGGGAGTGGGGTGTGGTAGAAGTGAAGGCGGGTGTGCGAAGTCAAAGTGAGCTGGAGATAGAGGTTGTGGGCACCCCGAGGTCCTCAGAACTATAGCCGCCATTGATTTCTCGGTGGTTGACGCCATGCAGGCCCAAAGGTTGGCGGAAACTGAGAGAGAGAGAAGAAGAGAGAGGTTTCACGTTGTTGCAGGATGTTGTTGTTGGGGTATAGGCGTCTGTGCCTTGCCCGGCCGCCCAGAGTCTGGGCGCCCACTGACTTGTATACCTTATACATAGCATAAGTGTATAGGGGGCTGCTCACTCTTTTGAGTCTCCCCACCCACATTGTGTATGTCTCCTTCTCTCTCTCTCTCACTCTCCGTCTGTGGTGCTCCCCGATCCCCTTCAATTGGTATCAGAGCAACAGGTGTGAGAGTGTAGATGGACGGCTTCGCGATGAACTCGTCAGCGATGGCGGAGAGGTCACAAATCTGAGCAAAGAAATAGAGGAGGTTTGTGGACATCCATACAGAGGCTTGTAGGAGAGCTCTCAGGAGCTTCCTAGTGCTCGCAGATCAGAGTTCCTCTACAGATCAACCCACAGTGTACATCATTTTCCCTCTTCGGGCAAGCTTTGCAACGGCTACGTCGGCGACAGGTTGGAGCTTGGAGCTTCCATAGACATGGAAGCATTGTGAGATTGATGCATTCAGCTCACGCATCGAGGTGGGAAGTGAGTTTGAGCCTTTCTATGAGCTCAAAGAAGCACATAAGAAAGTCGTTCAGTTTTTGGCAGTTTGACAGCAGTCTACTGTTTTTCTCATAACTTGAGCTACAGAGCTCCGATTCCAAAACTTTTTGGTTCAAAACGGAGCTGGCTTTGAGCTCTACGACTTTGTAGAAGGAATCGTTTTCTGATTCGGAGTGCAGGTAGCAGGCACATATGAGGTGTTACAAGATCGGGTTTGACTCCCAGGTACAGGTTGAGTCTAGTACTCCCATAGGTGTTGCCAGTTGCAGTTGAGTGGTTCTTCTGCAGTGTTGTGGCTTGCATACATGGTGTTTGAGCGGGTAATGCTCTATGTATGCTTATGTGGTGAGCAATAGATCTTGTGAGCAAGTGCAGAGGTTGGTTATGGATGACATGTATGATCACCTGTGGTACTCTTTGTGAGCATTTGTTGGACACAGGTTTGCAGAGCTTATGCATGTATATTGAGTGTAGTTTGATGCGCATTGATTGCTCATTGTATTGAGCTTGCAGGACAATGGTTATTTTGTGTTGATAGCCATTGTGCGTCAAAACTCTGGCAAAATTTTCCCAGGAGTTTTATGCGTATCATTTATGCGATTAGGTAGAGATTGCGGGTTGCACTCAGCATTTGCGTGCGGTGTTCTCTGCAGGTGGGAGATTTGTGCGTGTGTATGCATCGATACCGCACAGTGTGGGCTTGGTGATTAGCTCACGGTTTGACAGGCGTACAGTTATCTTGGCACACTCACAGGAGTGAGTATTGTGATGTATGCTTGTGTGGCTACGAGCTAGGTAGCCGGATTCGAGCACTAATGGCTTGAGGTTTTTCAACAGGATTCAACTACAGGTTTACAAGTTTACAGACAGGTTTGAGGGCTTATTTGGGCGCTGAATTTTCAGCCATTGTTTCCTCTTTGCAGGTGTCCATGTATGACTCAGTTGTAGGCTGATCTGGGACACGTTTGTGACTTGTTTATACAGCTGTTTAAGAGCTGAATTTTGGGGCTGATTTGCAGCCATAGCTTACAGCCATATTTGCAGACTTTTGTTGATGCGATTCGAGCCAGTTTAGGGCTGATTTGGTTGACATTTGCTACTCATTGTTGGTTGCTCTTTTGCGAGCATTATGGCTGATTTTTCATTTGGCTTCCAATGTTATGGTCTGACACAGTTTGATGGTGCAGATTTTGTTGCTTGGAAGGAGCATATGCTTATTGCATTGGCGGATTTGGGGCAGGATAAACCCTTGTGTGGTTTATCGGCGAAGACCAAGTCTATGCGTGATGATGATTGGCAGGATCTTGATGAGTTAGCCATGTCTACGATTTGTTTACATCTGGTTGAGTCTGTTTACTGGCAGGTCTCGAGGGAGACTACAACTCATGTTTTATGGCAGAGTTTACATGCTATGTACGCGACATCCATGTCTACAGGGAAGTCTAGTCTCACTTCTATGTCCATGGGAGAGATTGGTCCCACACGCAAGTCTCGACGGCTTAGAGACTTGACATGTTGGCATTGTGGACATAGAGGGCACATTAGGCGTCGATGTTTCAGGCGTTTGAGACAACGGAGGCGACAGATGCGTGATGCAGATTTGGGCATGATAGATGCTAGTGAGATCAGTACGGTGGTTACTGAGTATGCTTGTGACGGCGATGTCACATTTACATATAGCTTGTCTTTAGACGATCTTATGTCTACGGATTACATATCGGATTGCACATTATCTTCACATTGGTTACTAGATTCAGATGCTACTTTCCATGTCACATCGCATCGTGAGTGGTTTAACACGTTTTCTAGTGGGAGACTTGGTTGTGTGCACATGGCTGATGGTGTTGTGTATGACATTGAGGGTGCAAGAGACGTATGTTTGTCCTTGCCCATTGGTATGAGATTTACCTTGCATCATGTGCGTTATGTGCCAGATCTGAGACGGGATTTGATCTCAGTGAGACAGTTACGGGATAGTGGATGTCAGATTTCACTACAAGAGCGAGATTTTGTGATGCATTTGGGTTCGCTAGTGATTGCGAGAGGTGCCAGGAGTGGTACAGGTTACCCATTGCATGTGGATCACGGGAGAGACGGTGTTGTCTCTGTGATCACGCAGCCAGGTAGACAGCGAGAGAGCAGGCGAGTCTCTTTTGCTCATGGGTTGTAGGGTACTTTGCATGGAGTGCAGAGTAGTGAGATCGTTGTGCACACAGTTGGGGCACGACTTGAGCAGTCACACAGAGAGGTGACAAAGTCAGACATGCATGCTTTGCTAGTGACTGAGCAAAGCAGAGAGTCAGTTGTGCGAGATACTTCTATGCAAGATAGGCAGGTAGAGCGGTCTTGCTCTAGTGAGTCACGACAGGAGGACGTTGTGCAAGAGTCTATGCATACGGAGTTAGAGCATGAGAGCTCTAGTGAGTCACAACAGATTGAGTGGTCATGTTTGCAGTGGATGATTGCAGAGGAGACTGAGATGTCAGCGATTATGCAGTCATTCCTTTCTATGCTCGACAGTGAGCATGGGGATATAGTTGTGCAGGATATGTCTTCCAGCAGACACCTAGAGCAGCTGGTTTGCTCTGAGGTTGCACGACATGTTGATGCGTCTTTTGCGGACAGTCAGGATATGCATGTGGATGACACGCCTTGTCAATCAGAGATGCCTATTGCCAGGGATATATATGTTGATGCATGCTCCGTAGAGCTAGCAGGGCCCGCTAGCATTGCATCGGCATTCGGTGGTCTCATGTATGAGATGTTGATCTTGAGACCGGATATCGCAGCTGCAGTGGGAGCATTTGCAGTTGGGGTTGTCAGTCGTTTGTTGACTGATGATGGCATAGTGCACGAGGGAGATATGCAGGTATTGCATACATACTTACAGTACGTGTGCGGTACGTCTGGTGGTGTATGGACTTACACGGGAGCAGGACAACCGGATGCACACGATCACAGCCAGCCAACGGGCATCGGTTGAGAGCGGTTTTCTCTCGCCTTTTGTAGTCTTTAGACTAGGTTCCCTTGCTTAAAGGCACAGTCGCCTTTAAGTGGGAGGTTGTTGGGGTATAGGTGTCTGTGCCTTGCCCAGCCGCCCAGAGTCTGGGCGCCCACTGACTTGTATACCTTATACATAGCATAAGTGTATAGGGGGCTGCTCACTCTTTTGAGTCTCCCCACCCACATCGTGGCTGTCTCCTTCTCTCTCTCTCTCTCTCACTCTCCGTCTGTGGTGCTCCCCGATCCCCTTCAGTTGTACCACAGATTGGATTGGGAGGTTGCTACTCCATGCGAGCTGGTGAACGGTAGTGGTTGGCAGCGTAAGCCTGTGGATGTGTGAGTGGGAGTGAAAGAGAAAGAGAGATCTCTACAATGAACTACCTGCAGTGTTTGCATGTGTAGTAAAGCGCAATAGCTAGTTGAACTGGGCTACGCTTGTGTGGCTCCGAAAACTTGTCATGCGGCCGGGGGTGGGTTGGTGGTGGGTGGGGAACGACACTGTTGGAACAGTGGCCGGTGTCACTAGTGATACCATGCTGCAAGGCGGCTGTAGCCAAGTTGTGGGAGGTCTGGGAGAAGGGGGCAGCGCGCAAAAGTGTGTGAGAGTGATAGTTGGTGAACAAAAGAGTGGTCGTCAGCAAAAGAGAGATACAAAGAGATCGATTCTGGGTGGCGACGAGAGACAGAGAAAGAAAGAGAGAGAATGGGTGGTTGGGCTAGGAAACGAGAGCCACTGCATGGGCATCGAGAGGCTGTGGCTCGTATGGCCTGAGAGAGGCGACTGTGGTTGGTAGCACGAGTCGAGAGAGACTGATGGTTTGATCAGAGAGAGGTACTACCTCGTATGTTGCATGCGTACTCTATTATTTCTGGATCGGCAAAACCCTCAACACACACACACACAGCAGCACGTGCGCTATCACCATAGCTAGCTCGGCAGGTAGTCGTAGACTGTTGGAGGGGCCAGTGTTCATGTAGGGGCTGGTGTATTTTGTAAAGGTCCACTACATCCACACTGCGCGCGAGCTCTATCTGCCATGCTGCTCTACGTTTGTATTACAAAAAAAAAAAACCTCTTTAATCATAATTTAGGGGTCTAATTAAATTGGGGTAGGATCCCATGAGAAAATACGAATAGGCTAAATTTTTTTTGGTTATTTTTAATTCCCTCTACTTCTTATGACATAACACCTCCAATCCTTCTCCTATTACTTTGCTTCGTTGTCTACTATACAGATCCTAAGATCACGATATTTATCTTGCTTGTTAATATATATATATATATATACGTTAATATTGTGTAAACTTTGCTCATAGTATAAATTTGTTATTCCAATTGTCTGATTCAGATATCTTCCACTAATTACAAGTTAATAAGGAATTAATGCCAGATTTTTATAAAAACATAAAAAAATAATGTAAAACAAGGACATAGAATTATAAATTTTGAAAATCAAAAGAAAACGAGAGCACTTAGCTTTTGGTTATCCGAATCTGCAATCTCGGGAACGTAGCCTCAACTCTGATACCATTGCTACAGCGGAAAGCCTGACTGCCGTGCAAAATACTCGAAAATAGCACATCGATAAACCGACTAATAGACATACCTGGCAACCACATAGACGCGTAATCATGAGATGCACAAACAGAGGGAGACAGAGTGCGAGAGAGAGCAATAGGGCGCATGCAGATGCACCTCCTAGAATGGAGTGCTACGTAAGCACGGCGAGAGAGGAGAGAGGAGAGAAGAATGAGACGGACACTGGGTGCAATCTCCCCCCGTGCAAGAGTGACCATTTCCTTCTTGCACGTATTTAATTTATAGATTCTTGAATGGTCAAAGTGAGTACAAACTGGCCGGCTGGTCATAAATGGCCAAAGCTCATAAAGAGCACTTGAATAATAAAATGTACATAAAATATGATATCCTTTTGCAATAGCTTAGCTCGATCAAGCCTTTTCCACCTGTCACAGCTGCAATAAATAATAAGATATCAATTCCATAACATTTTGTTGCGTAGCATGCCACAGAGTATGGGACTAATTTCTCTTTATGTATAATAGTAGGCCAACATGGCTGAATTACTCACTGTTGACAAAGCCAAACCATGGGATTTTCCACATAAGCTGCATGAAGGAGAGGCTTGACAACATGGCTGCAATGTTATAAGGGGTGCCAAATTAGCATGTGTAATGATGATGAAACTTTTCCATATGCTCCTCACTTGTATTGAAACCTTCAACAATTAGAGAACACATATGCTCCGTGGACAAGTTTCTTGGATAGTGCATAGGGCCTATGTTATGCTTTATCAGAACAACCTTGCTAGAAAGTGCTTTTTAGTTTCCATGCTAGATTATCTTTCTTACCATCCTATTACATGAATTTTTTTAAAGAAGCATTCTATACCAGCTTCTTCAAGCTCAAATCAAGAATCTTTAATGGTAGATCTACAAGTAATATTTGTGGGCTACTCAACCACAGAGCTTAAACTTCTTTATTAGAGATTCATTAATGAGGGAGAGGAGAAATGGAGAGAAAATTGGAAAAGAATCCTCCAATAACTCACACAAAGACAAGCACTGATGACCTGGTTACAAGTAGTCAAGTCGGGGATGACATGAGCTAGAAGGGGGGAATGTTTTTAGTAGCTAACACATGCCACTAAAAGTAAAATCCTGTGTGGCTGTTTTTACTTCACATGTAAGGGAAATGTAAAAGAAAACTCCATATGTCATTTATGACCACTTATTAATTTGTTGATTTTTTCGAGAAATTAATTGATTAGAGTGGGGGCATGGGCTTCCAAGTTATATTGGGTAGGTTCACTTTTGGCACATAGATTGCCACATTTGATTATCAGTTTTGGCTACACTATAAAGCCAATTTTTGTAAGTATTTGATATTTTTTTTGGATAATGAAAGTGTGAAACCGTTCTAAGTACCCATGTCTACCTTCTCACTTCTCATGCTTATATTTCCCTTGTACGAAATTCTATTGTGATTTTGTGACTTGCATCTCACACACACACACACACACACACACGAGTATTAAGCATCCAACACCATCCAAAACCTAATCTAACTCCGCTAATGGGGTCCTCAAACAATACTCCCAAAATACCCCACTATAGTCCATTGAATCCAATCCCCAACTATGTGCTATATGAAAATGAATGTTGACTGATCTAGAGGAAGCTATGGACAAGCAAAACTAAGTATGCAATTTTCTCCAGTCTAGGTTGCCCAATGATGTTAGCTTGAGTTTTACCCTTCCACATGCCGCCACATGGGGTTTTACATGTCTACTCATGATATTTCACATGGGCTATGCCACCTAGGGTGTGATTAGATTAGAGGATGCATCCAAGGTTGTAAGGTTTCCACCTTTACATAATAGAGAGAATGTGTCGTGATCTAAATGGGGAATATTGGCTATTAAAAAAATGGTAAATTGTTATCTTAAAATTAGTTTCAATTGTTTTCTTAGAATCTTAAGCATGACTTTACTTCAACCAAAAACATTTTGAATGCATTTTGGACACAGATCAACCCCAAAATCACATCTACAGGGTTACCTAGTGAAAGGTTTTAGGGGGGATCAACAAGGCTAGCATTCATCTTAGCATACTTGATAATCCCTAATTATTACACTAATTACTCTATGCAAAAGACAGAGAGAGTGTAGAATCAAAACATAACTTGATTAATGATGGCCTAAAGGGTTAGAAATGTCTACTTATATAGTAGCTACAAGTGGCTAGGTGCACCTCTCAAGGGTCTCATAGGTATCTTTCCTAAGGGTCAAGGGGAAACTCCCAAAGGGCAAGAGTGGATCCATAGAATGTGGAAATCTAGGGTGACTAGGATACCTTTTTGGACTCTTGTGAAACTCATCTACCATGTGTGCTAGGCACGTGCCCTTACATGCTCATATGATGATTGGGTTGCTGAATATAGAAGAGATGGTATGGTCCACACATCACTTGTCAATATAGGCCAAATCGCCTTAGCCTTAAAAGATACTTTGACTATAAGGGACTTAGCTTAGTGAAACTATACCCATTTTTGGTTCTTCTATGTTTCTCTTCTAAAGTAAAGATCCATCTAGCTGAGACTCTATCCAGTGTTTAGTTGTAAGTGGAAGGGATGGGGTTTCTTGGGTGTGATCATCAAAATTTTTTGCAAGCAATAAACATCAAATAAGACATTATTTAGTAAAGCTAGTGGTTTATGTAATTGGGATTGAAGGCCTGATTCATTTGATAGATTTAGTCAAGGTTGTTGCATACCCTGGAGCAATCCGTAAGTGGTGTACAGAAGTTCAAAGGCCACAATCCCAACAAAGCTCCCCTTGGACTTTAGACTAGACTAGTGACCCACTACAAAGAGCTCAACAACACGAAGGACAAACCACACAGGTTATAATGACACAATGGATTATGGTGCCACAAAGGCCGAATTCTCCTCCCCTTGAACCACGAGTCTCTTAGGACCAATCTATCCACATAGACCAAGAAATCCTCAAAGATGACTCCCAAAAAAATTGAGGCTGAGGTTCACCCATATTTTGCCTACAAGTTGTCACTATCACTACCAAGTCATGGGAAACTGGTTTCACATCCATCCCGTCTACAATGCTGCTCTCTATATGCTGCTACTTCTTCTACACTTGGAAGAGGAATGCCCTATCTTTCTATAGTGTATACATTGTTTAGATCTCCAACAATCCTTTGCAAAATATTGAGGCTTTCTACATTTGTATCATTTCTTGACAAATTTATTGGATGAAAAATTGGATGCATGTCTGGGAAATGCAATGCAAGGTGATGGTGCTCCTCCCCTTGAAGGTGGATATTTCTTTTCTCTTGTAGTGCCGGATGGAGAGGTTCTACCGCTTGAAGAATCTTCAAGGGCAGTGTCTATCTCCTCACGTAAGCACAACAATATGTCATCTTCATATATGAAAAATTTTGGGCATACATTTCAATGTATTGTGCTTTTTGGATGCAAAAATTTTAGACTTGGATTATAACAATTCAGAAAAAGAATAAACTTTGCTTGAAGTTCTTGAATTTTGATCCTTTTGTTGCTCAAAGGCTTTGCTTGAATTTTCTTTGATAGTTGAAGGTTGAGATGCAAAGCTCTTTAGCCTTGTGTGATCTCTTCTTTGAGATTTTGAACACCTTTGTTGAAGCCCTTAAAAAACTTAAGCCGATACTTATCAAGAACAACTTTTGCTTTAAAGTCTTTCAAATGACCAATTCCCCATGTGTGGGACAAACCTCTAAAGAAGGGGTTGTCTACTTGTTGTAGGTGGGAAACGACTCCAAAGAACGGGTTGAGATTATGGGCCTTCGAGTACCATGGGAGTGATTTCTAAGCAAGGGTCCTTAGGGTGAAGAGTCCCTTGAGGATGCTCATGTGTTGTTCAAGCGAAACTGCTCTTTTGTGGATTTGAAAGTAATCCAGAATTAAATTTGATCCACCTTTGGAGTCCACGCTATGAGCATTGGACAAAGAAATTAGTCCGCAATACAACCCTTTGTAGACAAGTTGGAAATATCAAGTGAGCTTTATTTGCAAGTGGCATCCACCAACTTCCCCAAAAATGTGTGTGAGCCTTGAGCTCGTGACCTATGCGTCAATGCACTAAAAGTAGAGGCTATGCCACCTTGGACATGTGCTCGTGTGATGGAGTTTCCAAAAAAAAAGGTGTCATAACACTCACACTCACAAGCTCCCTTTACACAAAGGGAATGAGGGACACATGTTGGCTCCCTAGGCCAGATGCCCACAAGGTGCACTTAAATCCTATTGGATGGCTATGGAGGTGGACCAACGAGAATTAGGCTAGAGTAAATCTAGTTTAATTAATTTAAAAACACTTAATAAAAGAACCAATAAGAATAAATCTCTCTAAAAGACTATTGGACAGTCTCCCAAGGGGTCCAATGAGCATTCAACAGCCCAATGGCTTGCCTGATTCCTATTGGCTAGGAGACAAAGGGGTCCAATGAGAGTTTAGTTACATTAATTAATTATCTAAAGCTCTCAAAATAAGGGAAAGGGCCCACATATCAGTAGGCTATCACTTATGCTACTTAAATTTCATTGGCTAGATTGGGAGAGGTCTAGTGGGGTGTCAGCATGAGTAAAATGCAAGAGGGGTCGACCAAGAGCAAGAGGGGGCTGACTTTGTCAAGTCATTATCACACACACACTCACACAATCTCATGTGTGGAGCAAGAAGACTCTCTCTCTCTCTCTCTCTCTCTCTCTCTCTCTCTCTCTCTCTCTCTCTCTCTCTCTCTCTCTCTCTCTCTCCTTCTCAAGCTTTAATGGAAAGCTTATCACCTGCTCCAAGCTTGTGAGAAGGGAGGCCTACACCAACAACTCTTGGCTTTGTGATGAAAATCCAACCAAGATCCAAGCTTCAATGCATGCTCATCTCCTCTACCATGATAATTACTAATGCTATGCTAATATGAGTGATATGTGAGGAGATGTACATATTTCTCGTAATACTACTCCTTCTTCCTCTCAATATAGTCTCATATCCCGCTATCTATCACCATCTTCGAAGGTGTGTGAGGTCTTGGGTCTGAGACTGTGACGGAATTGATGTTGTGTTTTATAAGTGTTTTTCTTAGTGCTTGAAGCTTCCATCTTCATTGCACTAGCTAGTATTTAAGGAACACAAAGAATTGTATTGCAAAATGTCTCTCTTGATGGGAGAAACCTATAATACAGAGCCTTTTGGAGGGGGGACTGGATCCATGTAAATCCGATCCTCAGATATTGTCAATAGCTTAATTTCTCTCTCTTCTGAAGTATTGTTCATGCTATCTAACTAGGTGTTATGCTTTTTGGTTGCTCTCTCCACCCAAGCACTCTTGTTATGCTCATTAGGAATCTATTCTAATGCAATGCGCACTAGGTTTATGCTATTTTTTTCTACACACAAGTTACTAGGCCATTAAATGTTACATTGGTATCAGACCACATCCTCAAGCTAGCTATAAATGGGTGATACTATTAATTGCAATTGAGTAAGTAGAATAGGTATTTTTCAGCCTTGCAGTGTGCCTGCCTTCGTGCAAATAACGGGGCATCACCATCAAGAGCTATGGTCTTAATAGTGGATTCCTAAGGGGCTTGCCTATGGCTTAACCACTATTGAGCTATTAGAAGCTTGATAGGAGTCGGTGTGCTGTTTTGGTGTTGAATGACCCTCTCTTCTATTCCTTGCAATTAATGGTATTTGAGCCACAGGTACAATAGCTTGAGTGCTTTTCTAAAGGGGTAAAGAGGAGTAGCAACAAGGGCTTGAAGTGCCAAAGTACACCTAAAAAAATTTTACACCTAAAAGTTGTTAAAATGGCTGACAATAGTAAAGAGAGTGAAATTAATGTTGATAGCTTTGATTTTGCTAATGAGTAGGCTACTAATGATGTCCCTATGCTTGTTAACTACCTTGTTTCTAGGCTTCAACAAGCCATGTGCAGTCCATCCCTCCAAAGTGAAGTGCAACGGCAGCTTCGTGCTCATAGGATTCTCCAAGCTCTCCACCATGATGAGAGAGTACCTAGGAAGCCTCCTTGTGAGACTCCCAAAATAGGCCTCTCTCCAATTCAGGAATAAGAAGAGGATCCATACAAAGGGCTCAAAATTTTTCTTCTCGATGATGCAAATCCTTCCCAAAGGAGAACTCAAGAGCCCCCACCAAAGGAACGAGAAATAAGTGAGTCTCCTGCCACCTCGGCGGAGATGGCTCCGCAAAGAAGGAGGGCTAAATGCTCTCCATCACCTCCTAAATGGAGAAGACCATTGCACACTTCTCCACACCATAATTCAAAGAGGGATGATAAAAAGCAAGAGAAGAAAAAGGCGAGAAAGAGGACACCATCTTCTCCATCTTTTTCATCCTCTTCCTCTTATGAAAGTGATGGTGCAGACAAAGAAGATCAAGGCAAGAAAAAGGTGAGAAAGAGGTCACCCTCTTCTCCATCTTCCTCAAATTCGTCATCTTCTGAAGAAAGCGATGGTGCAACTTTTGAACCATAAAAAAGAAGAGGCCATAAGAAATCCTATTCCGTGTGGAAGAGGTCATCCAAGCTCAAGAAGTTCAAAGAGGGAGGAAAGAGAATCTCTTTTCTTACCTACGATGGCACCTTTGGTGCTACGGGCAAAGTCTTGGCATTTATCCAACAATTCGATGCGGTGTTTGGGGATGAGGGCTTCAGGGAGTCCTCTAAGCTACTCCATGTAGCTATGCACTTTCAAAATTCCGCCAGGCAATGGTGGTCTAGCCTACGGGCAAACAGTGAAGCTCCGCAAACATGGAAAGCTTTAAGAGCTTCCATTATGAAGTAGTTTTTGGCCATCGATGCCAAAGAAAAAGTACTCATCGAATGGCGAATCTTGAAGCTCTCTATCTACGAATCCATTCATAAATATGTAGACAAGTTTTGGGACCTACATCTCAAAGCCACTGTCTTCAAAAAGATGGATTTTGGAGAGCAAAAGCAACACTTTTGTGCGGGCTTAACTGAAGAAATTGTGCAGTATGTCAACTCCCAAAGGCCACGCACCATATCCGCGGTTATACACCATAGTATGGTGGCTTCTTGAATAAATTTCCAAACAGGGGCTAAAAGAAATTATAAACCCATGATAAACAAGGGTTCCAATGAGCCTAAGGGGAAGGACAATGTCCAAAAATCTCCTAAGTGCAATTCCAATAACAATAAAGCTAAGGAGAAGGGAGTTTACAAAGGAAAAAATAAACTCTCTCCTGAAGATCTTGAGCGTTATCGCAAGGATAACCGTTGTTTCAAGTGCGGCGAGCAATGGCATGCATACCGCGCTTGTCCCCAAGAGAACACCCGTCATGAGCCTCCTAGAGCTACCTTGGTCAAAATCCAAGAAGAGGAAGCTCATCACAAAGGATCTCCTCTATGCCATGCTTGGGGAAAGGTAAGAGAACATGATGCTTTTATTTTCTTTGACCCTGGTTCTATTCACAATTTCATATCCATAGAGTTGGCAACCAAGCTAGGCATCCAAGCCTATGATATGGGAGATCTCCTACCCGTAGATGCTGCTTTCAAGGGGCAAGAAGCTTTAGTCACTCCCTTAATCGGGAAATTGAGGCTCCATGCCCAAACCTATGTGGACAAAGAGGACTTCTTTATCTCTCCTCTCAAGCATGAGGATGTAATCCTAGGGGCACCATGGTTTTGATTGCATGGCTGCCAATGTTAAATTCCCTAAAAGGAGAATCTACTTTAGGTTTAGGAAAAACGATATGTACGTAGATGCTAAGAAAATGAATAACACCATACCCATTATACATACGCAAGCTTTCTCTATTCTGTGTACATGATTGTAAAGACATTGTAAAGAACACATTTTGCACTACGTTTGGTTTTTACAAATACATTGTCATGCCTTTTGGCTTGACCAATGCACCAGCCACGTTCTCCTAAGACTACTCCTTCTTCCTCTCAATCTAGTCTCATACCCCGCTAGCTCTCACCATCTTCGAAGGTGTGTGAGGTCTTGGGTCTGAGACCGTGAGGGAATCGATGTTGTGTTTTATAAGTGTTTTGCTTAGTGGTTGAAGCTTCCATCTTCATTGCACTAGCTAGTATTGAAGGAGCACAAAGAATTGTACACACACACATATTGTATTACTTAAGGACCCATAGCTTATTGAACACTTAAGCTTCACTTTATTAGGTCTCCACCATGTGACTTGGCCCTTCTGTGGTATAAGTAGGTTTTGACAAAAGGGGGACGGTTTATTGCCTTGTATCATACTTGCCGTGAAGGCGCTAGTGTAGTTCTCTCATACTGCTTATAGGCGGCCTCGTTGTCGCTGGGGGTGTCTCTCCACTCATGGCGCTCTGCTCATTATTCCAAACTAGCGGCCTCTCTTCTTCCTCTATTTAAAGAGTTGAGGGCGCAACTCTGCCCCTCACTTAGCTTTGGTTGTCGTTCTGCTTAAGTAGAACTATGTGTCTTTTTCACACTAGTCTAATAATAACTGTAAAACACACGCAAGGCTAACGTATTTGTTGTCTTGTTTGGATGGATGCAGGTAAGGACTCTATCTTGTCTTGGAATTTTTTTTTGCCTATAGCAAGCTGTCCAACACTGGATTACACATTCACCTACTACCTATGAAGTTATTTTGTTAAATTGTATACTAGAATGGGTCTTCATTCTTACAATCATTGTACAAAATTAATTCTACGACTAAATTGTTTTGTACTTATCATTTCCTTTTTCTAAAGCCAGCTGTCTCTTGAATGTAAAAAGTTCAATTATGTCATTATCTACGATAGAACAGCTACACACACATCCTAAACATAAGGTTTTTTCTTCTATGAAAAAATTGAGATGCTAGATTTGGAAACTAATTCTGAATCTTAGCTCCAAGATGGACCCACAATCTATAATCACTTAATTGGTTGACTGGTGTTAGGTAGTCCTTCATAGACTATTTTTTTGGTCTCCTGATCATGACTATTATAGTCTGGACTTTGCTGGTTTAAGGTTTGTAGGCCCAATCTATAGTAACTGACCTTTTTTATTTCCTTTCAGGACCACAAACCTTCTGGAATGACATCTCACATGAGTGTAAAATAGAGACCTGAGAATTACGCAAAAATTCTCGAGCAGATTAAGTTGTACCTTGAAGACCATAAACCAAAAATTGATGTGGCAGTTAGAACTAGACCCTTCCTTGCTAGAAAGGCCAACAATTGTATTACTTACTACAGTAAGTAATCGTAACCTCACTAAAACTTTTTTGGTATATTGTAGACCCTTGCTCTCTCACAAGGATTGGAATTGACCTTTGAGCCCCTCTCTGTGGCCATGTATCTTGTCCTCAGATGTATTAGCATCTTGGATGCATCTCAACTAATATATGACTTGGCTCTTACCATAGACAAGAAAATGTCTATCTTGCACATGTTATCTTTTAATAATTGGGTTAAAGTTTTGGCTACCTTAGACAAGGACTCCAAGGATGGTGTGAATTTGATTTTCTAGTACATAGTCCAACTTCCCATACTCTCTTTACAATACCAACATGAGCTTGCCCTATTCTCTTCTTCTGGGGCTGATCTGTCTAACTTTTTGTGAAATTTGTGCAGCCTCAATCTATCTTTTGTTAGTACCCCGGCTACCCCTACCATCCCTCAAACTGGTAGTACTCTTCTAGGGATAGTGCAACTATTGAAGCCATCAAAGAATTTCAAAGTAATATTTGTTCCCTCAATGACTCTAACCTTTTGGAAATAGTGCCAAAAATCTCATTTTTTCTTCCTTTCTTACCGGTTACACAGATTGAAATCGAGTCTTTTGGGGTAGGCCATTAGCTTTGGGTCCTGCCCAACAAGTCTTCCTTAGCACCTATCATTAAGTGAAACCTGGGTTTACCTTGCCAACCTCCCTATGTCTACCATTGAAGACTGCAAACTCAAGATCTTAAAGCAACCCGGACTTCCACACATAATCCATTTGGAATGTGTTTTGGCCCTATGTTAAATGTGCCTGCAGATTTTTTGACCCTAAAGCCTATTGCGAATCCAGCATCATGTGGTTTGATCATGCCATTTGGTTTATTCTCAACCATCTTGACCTGCTCTTCCTAGAAAAACCAGTAGATTTTCACCTCTCCCTTATTTGCTCCTGATTGGGCGGCCAAGCTAAACAGATAGTAATTGGTGAGATTGCCTTTAACATCTTTTGTGGATTAATGCTGGATATCTTGAAGGAACTAAAATTTGATGAACCTGGAATGTACCTAACCACTTATGCTAATTACAAAGGTGTAAATATCATCACTAGCTTACTCAAGCCATGTATTGATGAGGATGGTTCTCCTGCTCTGAAAAGACCCAATTCTCTTACCACCCCCAACTCTTTCACTTCTTTTTTAACACCTAGCTCTTTGTCTAACCGGGGGAAGTCTCATAGCTACACTAGGGGAAGAGGCAGAAACTCCCCCATCAGGAATTTTCTTGAAATGTAATCCTTGGTGGTATTGGAGGTTACTACGAGCCCTTGTGGACGAAGGTTTCTCAATAAAGTAGCTCCAAACCAAGGCTATATCTATGTACATTGTCTCTTCCATAATGTACTTCTTGATTGCATACAACCTAAAGCTCTTTTTTGTGAGTGCGTTGACCTTCTTTTTGGCAATCACAAACTGGTCGATAATGTACTCATTGGTTGGATGTATCAACAACCCGTGAAAAACTTGGTTTAAGTAATGATTTTCTTCGGCATAAATCTGTTCCCAAATGTACATGTAGTCAATATACCTCATATTGCAAAAAATTTGATACATACGGTTTGCATGTTTGTACTTGTGATCTTAACATCATTGAAAATATCAAAATACAAAGAATCTTGGCCGATGGTCTCAATCACATACCTAACTCTCCCAAAAACCCTTACCTCGCTCTATCAGTTGTGCTTAGCTGCCTAATCGACCTTGTCAGTTCTCTCCAATTGGAGAAGACAATCCTACTGGACTTAACAAAAATTGTGCATTAGGCAAAATTTGGACTCACAAAGGGACCCTTTAAGGAGTTTGACTTTACCTCTCTCTACCAAAACGGGTGCATGGATAAATTTTTGCAAACAAACTCCAAAGTTGGCGGAGGTTTGACAGTTAGAATGTCCTGTTCAAGCTCTATCTACTGATATATAGCACGCTATGAGATTCCTCATATTTTAGAAGATTCTTTTTTTTATTCACCTACTCTGTCAGAATCTAAGTGAATCAAAAAAAGAATCTTCTAAAATATGAGGAATCTCATGGCGTGCTATATATCAGTAGATAGAGCTTGAAGAGGATATTCTAGCTGTCAAACCTCCACCAACTTTGGAGTTTGTTTGCAAAAATTTATCCATGCGCCCGTTTTGGTAGAGAGAGGTAAAGTCAAACTCCTTAAATGGCCCATTTGAGAGTCCAAATTTTGCCTAATGAAGCAATGCTTCTTTCAAAAAAATTCACAAATTCCTAGAAAATGGTTATCCACTGATAACTCCTGGTTAACACCACAACTTTCTCTTGATTACCAAAAAATATCTAAAAATTGGTTCAAAGCCGGGTTGGATAAAAGCTCTAAATGTCCCACTCTTATCTGCAAAAACCTTGCTTGGAATGCTGCCCACGATCGGGTTTCTAGCAAAATGAATTCATTAGAATTAACTCTTCCTTACAAAGAGTCACACTAGCATCTCAAGACACTTGGATAATTTAGGCTATATTTTACAGGACACTAAACTACCAATACTTTTTCCCACCTGTAAGATACATAAACACAAATTCATATGGATATCTGACGCTTCTAATGGTATCTTTAAGGATATCACTCTATGCCTTGACCTAGTATTAACTGAGTTTGAGATTATCTGTGCTTCTAAACAAAAAATCTGCCACGACTTTCTACAGATACATTACAACCCCTTTTGGATAATTAAAAAATCTATTAAGGTCTATGTTAACCTCCCTAAACAGATCTTCCATATTTTTTCAGCAGATATCACGCAATGTTATGAAAACCTTCCCCTTGATGGGTGTTCTGGGGAAAACTACTCCCATGTTCATGCTCACAAGCACGACACAGACAACATACTTGTCATCCGGTGACACGACTAACCCATAGGTGCATGGAGGCAATCTCGTGAGCTTGTCCGGTTGAGACCACCCTACACATACGCACTTCTATGATGCATCAATCACTAATCCTTGTTAACTCCAACCCACTCTATCCCTAAAGGCTCATAACACCGTTTACACATCAAATGAACTCGAAATTGCTTCAAACTTGCTAGGCACCATCCCCTCATTAGGATACACTTACCTATAAGTCCGATCTCACCAGATTATAACCCGAGCTACCTCAAATACAGTCACAATAGACTCACAGGTCATAACCTAAAAGTGTGCAAAACCTAATTCTATGAACATCTATGCATAGTAAATCTTGCCCTCGTTCCATAAAGTACTTGATTGTTGAAAACAGACACCGTTTGTGCTACTTACAAGCAAAACAAGCTCGTGGGAAGATCGCTCGAAGATGCAAATGCGTGGTGTGGGCGTGTAGCTCTCGGAGAGTCTACCGCGATGGTGTGGTCGCTTCATGAATCCGATGAGGGAGGTGCATGTAGCGAAGAGGATAAGATCTCTCTCTCTCTCTCTCTCTCTCTCTCTCTCTCTCTCTCACACACACACACACACACACACACACACACACACACACTCGTACGACACAGAATTAATGATTCAAAAATGTTATTCAAAAATGGTTCTAAGGTGACCTTTATACTTTAGTCACCTTAGCTCAAAATGTACATGGGGTTTTAAATGAGTTCTACTCATCATAATTACAAAGTGGAAACACATTGCGTCCTGGCCAACTAATAAGTCTATACATAATCCAAACAACTGGATAAAGACGGTCGACATTGGCATTACAAAGGGAATTTGATAGTCATAACAAAGGGGTTTTATACAACTGTTGGGATCCAACACTCCCCACCTCCTAGTTCATGTCTACCACGACGTGACTGGCTTCGTCTTCAATGTCTTTGTCTTCTTTCCTGGTTTATTTGATGTAGAAAGGCATCGTATCTCATAGATTCGCTCGCCATTAATGGGCCAAAAATTTGTGACTTGTACATAAAGAAGCCGGTGTAAAATGCTTCTTCGAATGTCTCGAGATGGTTAGCTGGGCAAAAACATGAGCGTCTGAAGTATGCATACAAAACTAGCTCTGTAGGTGGCACACTAAGATCATATGATAGCTCCGATATGTTTCTTTCCGTATCCATGAACTCTGAACTCCAGCTCTCTGAAAACACTGTGAGGCAGGCCAAAAATGTCCTCGCTATTTTACAAAGCATTTTGCAGGACATGTCGGGAGAGACTCTGAATTCCGCAATGGCGCCCTGAAGGATTTTCACCATGTAAGAACCGGATATTCTCTCTCCTTCGGTCGGTCCTGACAAAACTAGATAGTTCAGCCATCTGGGATTTCTGCTTTGTAAGGATTTATGTTGGCTGTAAGTATAAGTTCTTGGTGTTGGGCAAAAAGTTCTATCATCTCTGAGCTCAGGTGGTGCATTCACTAAGTGGATCAGATTGTTAGGATGATCCAATAGCCACTGACGCCTCCACTTTGGCTGGCTATCTATGATTCTGCTTTGCTATTCCCGAACTTGGAAATATCCTTCAAATAGTGGCACTTTCTCTTCATTTGCTAGCTGTCATTGATGCGTCAGTGTTTCATATTTCAGTAGAGCATAGGGTAACATCGGGGCATTCCACTCTTCCCGTATCTCTGTTGCTATCTTGCCTAATCTAGAGAGTCCTCATAGCATTTTCCTCTCTAGTTTCATGGCCTTGTACCATATCATATCTGACTGCTTTTCCATTTCTTCGGCCAATTTTTGCGCTTCAAGTTTTGTGATTGAATCTTCGTCTTCTTCTTGGTTTCTAGGGCCAGCTTGATCATTCTGAGTATCTAGGGGCCCGTGGTCCTCTCATCCTTCCTCATACTCATCAGCGCCCCCATATAGTTCTGCCAAGTTAGCCAAATCCATGGCCTCTTGCACCATGTGCACCCTTACCTGCACGTGGGGTTGGCTTGCAGTTTGGAGATTTGCAATTTGTGCAGCCATTGTTTGATTATATCAATTTGGAGTGTTTGGAATTCCATCTCCTTTTGTATTGCAACATCTTTCAATTCCTTGACTCTGTTGTGCAGATTCTCATTTTCTTCCTTGATGGACTTGAAAGCGAGGCTTTCTCTTTCGCTGTCTTGAGCTGGTCTTTGCTGTTGTTCGCTTTGTAAGTCCGCTATTTGCTTTTGCAACTGATCCTCAGTTGTAAGTGCACTTTCAGCTATCATCAACCTCTATTTTCTTTCCAATTCTAGCTCTCTCTTCAGTGCCTCCAAGTCTTCTTGTGGTTGGGCCACTGGTGTTGCTGGTAGCAACGTCTTTTGCTTCTTTGGTCTTTCTATCTCCCTTGCCTGTATGTCCATCACTGCTCTCAAATCCTTCACTTCAATTTGTAAGTCATCAATTATGAGTTGTAAATTTTCGACTGCCTCCAGGGCATCTTGCTTTTCCGCCATCAACCTCTAGATTTGTTCATCTCTATCATTGACATCTTCAAGAAACATAGAGATGGTATCTTCATAAATAGCATTGAAACTTTCTGACTCCTGGAAATTTTCCTTGAGGAGGTTTATTCTGGTTTTGAGACCCGAGATCTCAGCATCTTTAATGCTGATCAGTTTAAGGTTGTCATCTCTTTGCTCATGCAACTTCAGAACCTCTTGCTCGGTTATCTCCAATCTCTTTTTGTTAGCCCTATTCTGATCGGCTAACAACCGATTGTGCAGTCTTACTTGGTTTAGTAGAGTCTCCATTGCCCCCAAATCCAGGCTGATACTAGCTCCCAACTCAATTACTTGAGAAGAGTACTCTTCTTGTTCTCTTGTCAGATCTACCTCTATGTGCTTGCCTTTATCAAGGTGTGATACCGCTCCAGTGGGTAGATGGTCATCTGTCCTTTCTTCTTCTTCTCTATGGGGTGGTGTAGGGACTCTCTCATCATGAGATGAGCTCTCCGGATGTGGAGGAGAGTTGGAAGGTGGAGTTGGTTGCCTTTCACTTGCCTCTGGCCTTGTAGATGGAGGTGGTGTTTCCTCATCTATTGTAGTTGGCCTCAATTGATCTCTTAATGTTTGGAGATCCTCCTCTTCAAGTGGGAGCTCTGGCTCATCCGTAGCATTCCTCTCTTGGATGTATCTTTCAAACCAATCCAATTCAAAGGTTGGATTGTTGGCATTCTTCGTTCTTAGTGTGTAAGAGCCACTAGAGGGTTTCCAAGTGGTGCCTACATCACCTTGTAGAGATCCTTCTAGTACAAAGCCTTCTAGCATTCTCTCCATCTTTGCTACCTTCTCCAATCTAGTGTTGTTCTCAATTTCCGCTTTCTGCTTCTTTAATCTCAAGTTCTCTTCTTCAGACCTTCTTTCTTCTTCCCTCTTTTCCTGTGTACTTCTGGTGACCCTTTCCAGCCTGCATCCTCCAATGGTGTTAGTAGAGGGAGGTACTCGCCTTTGTGGTCTGTCTTCAATATTCTCTCGTAGTACCAGCCAGTTGTTCTTTTGAGGGGTAGGTGGTAGCTGATCTGTCGCTCCTATGACATGGTATATCATTCTGGTGAGTACTTCTCCTTCTGCAATATAATTTGGCTTGTCCTACTGTAGCTTTATCACTTCCTCAAATAGATATGATGCATGATCTATATAGAAATCATGTGTCATTTCCATAGCCCAGGTCATTGTTGTTGAGATGACCCCGTGTGATGTAGTGTATCTAGGCGGTCTCTTGTTGTAGCTCAACAAACATTGACTGTTGTTGGGGTTTAAAGCCCAATGTGGTCGCCTAGGTAAGTGGACGGGCCACCAGGTATGTACACATATTCTTTTTTTAAAACCTAATAAGAACTCACTATGCTCTGCACATTATAGTAGAGCGAATTTACCATATCGTTGTGCTCTTCTTCTCGCACTCTCTCTCGCGTCGCACTTCCGCTCGTACTCCTTCAACTGGTATCAGAGCTCAGATCGAGGCTCGGGGCAGCATTTTCACGTAGCCAGAGTCACCTGCTCAAAGTGAGATTCGACAGGCGAAGACACGGCCCCAAATCCTGTGGGAAAGCCCAAAGGGCTTGGTGTTCTCAGAATTTCATTCTGAGTTCATCTCGGCCACCATTCGGCTTGGACAAAGTTCTGTGCAGGCCATTTTCGACTATGTAGTCTCGGAGGGTGCAGATCCGACTCTGCAAATTTGGGATTTTTGCCTACGATTGCAGGTGCTGAGGATATCGGCACTCCCAGAGTGTTGATTTGTGGTTGTCTACACATCGAAGGACGGCTCACAGTTCTTGGAGGGGTGTCACATACGACACGGACGCATCTACACGTAGACTGTAGGAGACATCCACTAGTTCATCAGGTAGCTTGTGTTTGCTGCTTGATATTCCAGATTTCATCCTCACATTGCAGGTACTTCCACATGGGATGTATTGTCAGAGATGATGTATGTTTGTTGAGGGTTTGCTGGCTGTGAGTCACACAGCAAACAACCCGCCACAGCGGTTACAGCATATAGTGGGAAATTTGTGGATGTATGACTTTGTGGGAAGTCTATGTATTGTTAGATTTACTGCAGCCTTTGTTGAGGATCGAGTGAGGTTTTATTGAGCTGGGGGATTCTCGAATGTTGAGATCCTTTCGGTGATACAGGTCTTGGAGCGATCCCTCGAGCACCCTTAGATAGGCAGCTAGGATGTATTGACTGTGAGTTAGACAGTTGGGATTGCATCTTTGCTTTACTGCCGTTGAGGCATTGTCGTAGTCTATGCTTTACAGGACAGTGATAGGACAGTGAGAGACAATACAGGTGCAGGACAGGTTTACCCGCAGCTTGCAGTGTTAGAGAGACAGTGTTTTTGAGCTGTTTTTGGTCTGTTTTTTTAGTACACCAGAGCCATTTTACAAAGGAGACTCTACCAAAATTTCTGCAGAATCTGAAGCTTTCTTGGTTCATTTGACAAGTTGATATTGGTTCAGAGGTCAGTTTACAGGGGAAACTCTGCCAAATTTTTCCCATGAAATTAAACTACTATGAAGCGTAGCTATGGCTGGATCATAGGACACTGCTCTCTACAATATCAAAAAGCTGGATGGAACCAATTTTCCATTGTGGAAGAAGCAGATTTGGCACGTGTTGGTACAAAAGAATCAGATAAAACCTATAAAGCTCAAAGGGATAAAACCAGAAGATATGGACGAAGATTAATGGAGTGAAATGGATGAATTGGCACTTTCTACCATTATGCTGACTTTGGCAGAAAGCGTTTAATTCAATGTAGCAGACGAGATGTCGGCTTATGAAGCATGGACAAAGCTGAGTGATCTTTATGAGAAGCAGAGTGCAACTTCACAGGTATACTGGCTTAAGAAGCTTGTTGACTTGAAGATGAAAGAAGCGACACCTATGTCCAATCATCTGAATGAATTCAACACCATCTACAGTCAGTTGTCAGCTCAAGGTGTCAAGTTTGATGAACCTGTTAGAGCTATGTTCCTGTTGATCACATTACCGGAAAGTTGGGACACTTTTCGCACTGAGTAATTCTGCACCTCCAGATGGTTTGACCATAGCAGGTGTAGAAGGCAGTCTGCTTATTGAAGAAACCAATAGAAAGACAATGGACAAAGGCAAAGGAACAGCCTTAGTTGTCAGGGGAAGGACCAAAGAAAAGGACAAAGGTGGAAAGAGGAATCAGTCTCGTAGCAAGTCCCGCAGTGCTAAAGGCAAGAGTGACATAGAATGCTACCATTGTGGCAAGAATGGTCACATGAAAAGAGACTCCAGAGAATGGAAAGCAGAAAAAGGCAAAGAGAAAGCTGAAGACCATGGTGAGAAGAACAAGTCCTCATTGAAGATTCAAGATATAAATGTGACAAACATTGTTGCAGAGGATGACAGTCTAGTGTCAGGAGACATCTACTTCTTAAATAATACAATGGACTCAGCTCTTCTTACAGCATCTGATGGAAATGCACTGAGTGACTGGATTATAGACTCAGGGGCATCACTTCATGTGTCTCCAAGCAAGGAGTGGTGTACCTCTTATGTGACAACTAAAGATCATGTTCGGCTAGGCAATGGGCAGACATGTGAGATCTTAGGTGTTGGAGATGTTCAATTGAAGTTTCAGAATGGCTTTTCTTTCACGCTAAAGAATGTGAGACATGTTCCCGCAATTACAAAGAGCTTGATCAGCACAGGTTTACTTGATGATGCTGGCTACGTCACCACTTTTGGACAGAACATGTGGAAGATATCCAAGGGTTCTATGACAGTAGCACATGGAGTAAAGTCTGGACGATTTTACATGATTTAGGTATCAAATGTCTCTAAAAATGTAATCAATGTAACCGAGCAGCCAAACGTTTCTTTGTGGCATAGCCGGTTAGGACATATGTCTAAGAAGGGAATGGAAATCTTGTCTCGTTTTGGTTATTTGCATGGCTTGTCATTTAATGATTTTGAATTCTGTGAACATTGTCTGTATGGTAAGCAAACACAGCAGCCACATAAGCATAGAAGCAGTAGAAGAGATACACAGTTGGCACTTGTTCATAGTGATTTGTGTGGACCTATGCCTAACCTATCTCTAGGGGGAGCTTCTTGACTTTATGACATTTATAGATGATTACTCGAGGAAAGTATGGGTTTACTTTCTCAAGCACAAGGATGAAGCGTTTAGTGTTTTCAAAACGTTTGTGACACTTGTGGAGAATCAAAGTGGCAAGAAGCTTAAATGCTTACGCACTGACAATGGTGGAGAGTGTGTTTCAAAGGCCTTTCAGGACTTTTGTGAGTCAAAAGGTATAAAACGTGAACTTACTGCTCCTTACAATCCTCCTCAAAATGGTGTTGCTGAGAGGATGAATAGGACCATACAAGAGAAGGTCAGAAGTATGTTGCCTAATGCACAACTGCCAAATGGATTTTGGGCTGAAGTTGTATCAACAGTTGTTCATCTTATAAATAGATCTCCTAGCAAGGTTTTGCAGAAGGATTCAATGTGGCAGAGATGGTATGGTCAGGCAAAATGCCCTCATACAAGCATCTCAGAGTCTTTGGCTGTGAGGCATATACTCATGTTCCAAAGGAATTTAGGAACAAACTTGAGCCAAAGAGTAGAAAGTGCATCTTTCTAGGCTATGGTAATTCTGGTGAGATGGGGTACAGACTTTGGGATCCCGAATCCAGAAAGGTTATCCGCAGCAATGATGTTCACTTTAATGAAGCCAAATATCATTCTAAACCAGAGAGGGTTGAGGAGATTATAAGAGATGTCTGCCAAGAAGATGGACCTACACGTGCAAGACAAAATGTTAGGGCTCAAGAGGAGCAAGGACAGGATAGATTGGAACCACAGGTTGTGGCTGAGCCTGAGCCACCTATTTTGCATAGATCTGGACGTATCACGCGACCTCCTGATCGGTTTGTTCCATCTATGAACTATGTCACGTTGTGATTGATTGCAATGAGCCTTCATGTTACAAGGAAGCAGTGCAAATGAAGGACTCACGGAATTGGCAATTGGCCATGCAGTCAGAGATAACAGCTCTGCATAAAAACCAGACATGGAAGCTAGTTAAATTACCACAGGGCAAAAAGGATCTACCTTGTAAATGGGTTTACAGGTATAAGATCACCACTCATGATAGTCAGCCAAAGTACAAAGAAAGGCTTGTTTCCAAGGGCTTTAAGCAAGAACAAGGCATTGACTTTGATGAAGTCTTCTCTCCAGTGGTCAAGATGACTACATTGAGATGCTTTCTTGCATTGGTTGCCATATTAGATTTGGTGTTGCACCAAATGGATGTCAAGACAGCGTTCTTGCATGGTGATTTAGATGTGGAAATTTACATGCAGCAGCCAGAAGGGTTTGTTGAGAAAGGCAAGGAAGATTTGGTATGCCAGTGTTGTTTTAACACTAGAATGGTAACCTAATAGGACATAAAAGTGTCCTTTCAGGGTTTTGGGAAAAAATTCCAAAACCATATTAGATCCACTCATTTTGAAAAATCCTTTCATGAGCTTATAGTTCAATAACTACTACATATGGAAAAAATGAGAAACTTGTAATTTTTCTCATCCCTTGGTCACTACAAGCCTCCAAAGCTGATGGACCAGTGCATTTTGCCCAAAACAGCAATTTCTTACGGTTGATTGCATATAAATAAGAGTGGGGATTTTTGTAGGACATGAGATAAAATGCCCCGTTAACTTCAATGGGTTGGTGACCAAAACATATGGTTGCTTTTACCTCACTTTTTTTTTTTGGGCAAAAAAAATAGGTACAAAAAAGTTGCATTTTTGCCATTCTGCGGACCTATCATCAAAGTTTCTATAGTCACACTCAATACAGATACTATATACATGTTTTCTTAGTTCCCTTTGGGCCTTTGGATTGAAAAGGAGCCATGGAGCATGTCAAAAGGATAATGGATCTCTTACAATTGGAACCTTGGGGGCAATGATAAAGTGCTAAATACAACAAACATGAAAAAACTTGGTTTAGCATTATGACCTCTACAAACCCATAGAAACTACTCAATATCTGTGAAGTTTGTAGTCTATGATTAGATATGGTTACTACCTACAAAATACAAACAATTGTCCTAAGAAACTAGCAATATTGAGAAAGTTATACTTGCTACTCTAAAATGTATCGTATTCTTCAGCAACAATCAAAAAACTCAACCATCATCATATACTATGCTATATAGCATATTAGGTCCCCCAAAACTTAAGGAAGATTAGATTTATGTTATATATTACACTTACACAATCAAAATTGAATTTGGATATCAAGAAAGCCCCCCAAAAAATCATAAAAGTGCTAATTTTGGCCAAAAAACAAGATTATGCAATTCTTGTAAATTGGTCATAACTTTCAATTTTAATACTTAGCTCTCCCTACAAGCATCAAAACATGTTGAGAACTATGAAGGCCTAACCTCTAGCCATCTAAACCTCACAAACATGAAGTTTAGAGTGGTATAGTTGCCAAAAATTGAAAAAAAGCCAAAAACAGGACCCGTTTTTTCACACAGTTTAGGTTCAAAAATGTTGTGCAAGAGTAAGTTTAATGGTGAGATCGATACTCCAAAAAAAATGTTAAGTTTTTTTCAGCTCATAAGGAAACTTTGTGGATATATAGCACCTAGAAATCCATTCTCATACTCTTCAAATAATTCAAGCAAAATGGTCACTTAACAGGACACAAAAGTGTCCAAGGACATAAAAGTGTCTTGTTACCATTCTAGTGTTAAAGAGTCTTTATGGCTTAAAACAATTACCAAGGGCATGGTACCATAAATTCTTTGTAGTGAGTTCGATCACTGTCTATATACAAAGAAGGCTAAGGATGGTAGTTGGCTGATTCTTATTTTGTATGCGGATGACATGTTGATTGTTGGCAAGCACTTGGAAGAAATTTCAGCTTTGAAGTCAAAGATAGAAAAACCGTTTGACATGAAAGACATGGGTAGGGCAAGTCATATACTTGGTATGCGCATTGAGAGAGACAGATCAAAGAAGTTGATCTGGTTATCTCAAACAGAGTATATTGACAAGGTTTTGCAACGTTTCAATATGGAGAAGGGAAAGGCATTGAGTGTTCCATTGCCACCATATGTGAAACTTAGCAAACAAGATTTTCGTGTGTCTAAGGAAGAACAGGATGAAATGGATAAGATTCCATATGTGTCTGCAGTGGGTAGTTTGATGTATGCAATGATTGCTACTCGCTCGAACATTGCATTTGCAGTGGGAGTAGTAAGTCGATACATGTCAAACCCAGGCAAGAAACATTGGGAGTCAGTGAAAGGAATATTGAGATACCTGAAAGCTACAAAGAGTATGCGTATATGCTATGGGAGTCAGGAGCTAAGTGTAAAGGGTTTTACAGACTTAGATTATGTAGGTGACTTAGACAACCGAAGGTCTACGTCAGGGTATGTCTTTACATTGGCTGGTGGAGCAGTATCATGGCGTTCTAGATTACAAGATTGTGTTACTCAGTCTACTACATAGGCTGAATATGTTGTAGCATCAGAGGCTGGCAAAGAATCAATTTGGCTTAATCGACTAGTAACAGATTTGGGAATCAAAGAAGAGATGCCTGTGTTATATTGTGATAGTCAAAGTGCTATACAATTGGCTCGCAATCCAGTTTATCACTCAAAGACAAAGCATGTGGATGTGAAGTATCATTTCATCAGGGAAATGCTCGAGGATAAGCAACTTCATCTTTTCAAAGTTCACACCACAGAAAATCCTTCTGATCTACTTACAAAAGGACTTCCCTCAGAGAGCTTTGCGCATTTTCTCAAGTAGTTAGGTGTAGGGTAGTACATCACTTCTCTACATCTCTTGTATATTAGCTTGTATAGTAGCTTCTCTCACACTTAAAGTACCACATTGGACTTTAAGTGGGAGGTTGTTGGGGTATAAAGCCCAATGTGGTCGCCCAGGTAAGTGGGCGGGCCACCAGGTATGTACACATATTCTTTTATTAAAACCTAATAAGAACTCACTATGCTCTACACATTACAGTAGAGCGAGTTCACCATATCGTTGTGCTCTTCTCTCGCACTCTCTCTCGTGTTGCACTTCCGCTCGTACTCCTTCAACTGTATACCTGTGTCAGTTCCCTCACTTCTAGGTTTGCTATGAGTGACTGTATTGCCATGAGGGACAAGCTTGAGAGAGGTAGGCAAGTCATGATGTGAGGCAATGTGCTTTGTAGCACCACTATCAAAGCTCCACACATGTAAATCTGCAACAACTAACATTCAGCATCATGAATAGAAGGATCATAAGTGCACTCTGCACTAAATGCCCACTCTGCTTCTACATCAACATCACAATCTCCTTTTCACAAAAGATTCTACAATAGCTGCACTTGTAGTGGAACCAACCTCTTTCTTTTTTGCTGCTTTTGTCTTCAATTTAGGACACTGCTTAATCAAGTGATCATTAGCTTTGCAATAATGGAAATGTATCTTCCTGTTTCCCTTTTCACCAGTTCCTAGACGAGGTGCTACTAATAGAAGCATTAGGAACATGTGATTTGCCACTCTTAGAAGAACCATGAGAAGTGTCTACATTGATGTTACCACCTTTTCTTTGAGTAGCAATAAAAGTGTGTTCAACTGCACATTGTTTAGCCATGTTCTTCCTTGAACGTGACTCTTGCAACAACAATGTTCATAATGCATCAAACTTGACAACATCAAGATTTCCTTGGGTCATGTCTCTAGGTACTAGCAAAGTCTTGTAATGATCTAAAAAGCATCAAGAACAGTTTGCACAACGGAACTGTCAAAAATGACTTCGCCTGCAAAAATGAGTTGCTCATTAATATCCTTGATACTAGCAAGGAAAGTTTCAATGTCATCTTTCTCATGCATAATCTTTGCCTCCATATCTTTACACAGCAATGCAATTTTAGCCTCATTGTGGCTTGCATAAAGACCGTCCAGAATATCCCAAGCATGTATAGTTGATTTACCTAAGCGAATGTGAGGAGTAATACACGTATGATGTCTCACTAGATTGAAAATGAACCTGGAGACTAACTTTAGCCCCTCTAAGCTTTCACAACATAATGTCTCATATCATAAATCTGCATCCAAAAAGCAATCATAACCCTGTGCACTGCACCCTTAGGCCCTAATTAGCACGTGTTTCAATTTTGAAGTTATTTGGATAGCTAGAATCTAAGAAAATGAAAGATGAGCTAACTTTTGCACTTGAAGTGCCCACAGGATCTATGGAGGCCAGTAAATCACCAGCAAAGAAGAAAAGAATGTCCATGAAGGACATTATTGCAACGTGCATTTTTTTAACGAGCTTTTATTTTGGTGCTTTTTAAACAATGCACAATTTTTCATGCTTTTAAGAGTCATTTTCTAGAGCAAATATACATGTTCTAGACAATGTCCAAAACCACCCAATAAGTTTATACACAAAAGAACAATGGATTATCAACACAATAAGTGTCACACCTAAGTTGTTGCATCATTAAAAAAAATAAGCATTACCATGCCAACAGTGTGATCAAAAACCTGAGAGCGTATTACTTCACTAAATACAGGGAGGAGCAAAATGCGGTTGCCTATTTTTAATGTAGAAAGTAAAGGGTTCATAGCACGGGGATTGAAATACGGGGTTGACTAATTATGAAGGCAACATCCATCGCAGTCAGTGTGGGTTTATGTATTACTATGTGCTCCTTAGGTTGCAGACCCAAGACATGCACATACACATAATACATGTGCTTACAAGCAATGAATGAATTTTGAGGTATCACCCTTTTCTGGAAATCTGGACATGTATAGCTTGGCTCGCCTTTGATATGAAAATCATAATAGCTTTCAGTAAGTATACAACACAATATGTTTCTTTTGAATTATAAACACTTCCTGTAAGAAGGTTTCAGCCATCACTGCAGCTGCTTCAACCCTTTTTTGTGCTTCTTTTGAAATACCATGCCTCCACTTTCATCGCCTACTACTTGAACCTCCTTCTCCACATAATGAAGAAACCCTATTGTCCTTGTACTTTGGTGTGCTAATACTAGCCACTTGAAAACCTGCCATTGTAAGACTAGCGAGCTCTTCTCTTGAGACTTTTGTCCCCCTTGCAATGGGCCAGATCATAGGGGCTATTGGTACCTCCTTCACCTGATTTTTAACTGAATTTTTGTGCTCCACATCATGATTGCAAAACCATATCCATTGCTCTATGGTTTTGTCTTTGTAGCATCTTTCTGACCAAAATCATGGTGTGACCAAACCTGTACCATGACTATTAAGAGTGTTACGACAATTTTTCCTACCCACAACACCAAAACACTTCCTATTACAATGAATGTCATTCTGCACAAAGGCCCATTGTTCACATGGAATAGCATGTTCCTCTACATAGATTGACTGCTCTGTGTTGAATGTCAAATGTTCATTTTTAGGCATGTAGTCTTTTTCAATATCTTCTTCTTCACTATTGCTTGACTCCATGGTTTCAAATCTGATATGACGTGGACGACCACAAACTTTGCGTTGTTTTGACTCCATTACATATTCTGGACGATGAGAACTAATAGCTTTTCTTGTCTCTCTTTTCTTTCGTTGCACGGTTTCCTTGTCGCCATGCAGTGTGGTCTCTTCATACATTGGGGTGCCTGTGATAACTCCTTGCACCACCCTTGCAATGACAGCTGGACTTGGAGTTTGTTGTTTCTTGACTCTTGAGAGTAAGATCCAAGTGTGGGACCCGTGCCTATATAACGACCTGTCAAGAGCCCCAAACGCTTTGCACATTGTGTATACAAGTTTAATACATTGCTAACACACGCATCATATAATGAAATCTTTCTTCTTCCCCCTTCAACAGCCAACCAGCTAACATGAATTCTCTCAGACAAGTTTATACTTGGAATTTGTGTGTGGTCCCATGGACTTTTATTAGCCTATCCACAAAATTGTAGTTGAGTAATTGAACATGGTTTTTCTTGGATAACAAAGAAATAAAATATAAACTCACATTCTTGTTGATGTTTCCCCAATGCTCAATTTGTGGTTCCCACCATTTAAACCATCATTGAAGCGCCTCTAAGTTCTCTTTTGGAACAAGAATCAACCACCAATCTTTGGTATGCCTTGCGTTAATTGTAGTGTCTTCTACAGTTGTTGAGAGTCTCCATGCATCACACATTCCAATATGGTCATTTTGCTTTGGTGCAGGCACAAATTTGTGTACTTTTGCAAGCTCCGCTCCCAATGGAAAAGGCAAGAGCGCTCTCTACCTTCCATAATATTACACGGGCCTCCATTGTACACTGTCCTTATTGCCAAGCAGTTTGCCCCTGCCTCATTTGACATGAACCCTGCAAAATCAGGCGGTTCTTGCCCGCATTGATCCATGGTAGCATTCAAACTTTCCCAAAACAATACTTGAGACTCCTCTTCCTCCTCTTTTGCTTCACAAATTGCAATAACCTGCAACGCTCACATTCCAGACAAATATGATGCAAATGTTAGGACAAACCTTTTGAAGGATAAATATTTCATATTTCCAATTGGAAACAAACTTACCCCGGATCATACACGGAACACGACATTGTTGCCCATCCATCTATCCTATGTGTATGATCAAAGTGAACCCAACCATTCCTCAAGTCCCCTTGCCCAGCTCATCTCATTCGGTTTACTAGGTCCACACCTGATGCAGGACCTTTTGTAGACATCTTGAAAAGGTAACATTTTTCTCTTCCATTGCCTTGTCCTGGGAATCTACTGCCATGGAAAAAGGGAAACATACAATGTCGTTGTAGTTGCAAAATATTGTCATATCCTTCACCCATCTAAATAGATTGCTTCGCCTTTTCTTTGGTTATTAGACCTTAAAATCTACATGCAGTATCCATATTAATGTGATTGACATAACATACCAAAAAAAGAAACATAAGACACATGAATCCATGCATACCCGTTGTTTTGCAGTAGTGGCATCATCTCCTCAGAAAACAAATTAAATCTCGATCAGTTGTGACTTCTTCACCCTCTCTCGTTAAAGATTCAAACAACATTTGTCGATCTACTAGCATTTGTATTTTTTTGGTCCACCTTTCTCTATTTTAAGAACTGTGCTAACCAAGTTCTACACTTTGCTATATTGGCTCTTGATGTGCCTGGTTGAACACTATGCTCATAATTGCCATTATGAAGTACCATTAGAGTCATACTCTCATCCAAAGGGAAAACATAATAGATCATAGCCTTGCATACATCAATGCATGTCACGGTTTTTTTGGCAATAGTGACAGTAAATTTTTTATTTACCCTCACCGGCAGGATATCCCTTGCTTACCTGCCTATCCAAGTGACCATGAAAACAACTGTCATTGAATGGATAAGAGAGGCGGTGACATTGTAGATTCCCAAGGCAATAACTTAGCCTCACTATACAAGCTATTGTCATATTTTTTTGGGATGGTCTTGTCCAGAGATGACTATCGTGTTTTTGCTCCATCCCTTCCATTCTCTTCATTTTCCCAAAAGTTGCAGGAAACTCAAAACACAAACAACCATTAAAGGTGGTGGGAAGTTCAGGTACTTGTAGAGGATTGCCGCACATATTTAACAACTTCTTAAGTTGAGGTGCCCCTTCTCCATTTTGTATTCAATGAACAATTAACATAGATGGCCTACCTTCCATTTCTTCTGATTCACCCCATCAAGTTGCAATACTTCCACACATGCTTCTCCATCTGCAAGTCTCATATAATCTAGCTTTGTTGTTGTGTCCTTTGGGTAGTTTATCTCTAGGCTCTCACTGTCCGATACATAAAGACACAAAGAACCATCAATCAGGTAATGCTCATTGCCTTCATGGACACAATGCGGAGTCATAGCAAGCTCAAACGAACTATCGTCTTCTTGTATAATTGCATGTAGTTTGTGAAAAACAAATGAAGGAGGTAACAAACTTTGAAGATAGCGAGAGCTTAGCAATATCTCACTATTGTGCAATGGAAAATCAAGTGTGACAGTGTCACCAACAATGTACCAAGCGAGCAACACAAATCTTGGAGCACTCATGAGAGCTATGGAGTAACACACTGTAGCTATGGGCATCAAAGAGCTATGGAGCAACAGAGAGCTCTGGAGCTAAGAGAGGAACAAAAATGAATGTAGTTCACATAATGCAATAAGTGGGAAGATCTCACAGAAGAAAATGAGTGATTGTATGACATGAATGAAAAGTAATGGACATTAATTGTGTAGCTGTCACCACAGAGAGAGAATGATTCACTAGTTTTTGTTCTCTTTTTTATTTGAGAACTTTATGGAGCATATAATTTTTTCATTAATTTTTAATTGCTTAAGAGTGCTTACGTGCAAACACACACAAACACAAAAAAGTAGTTCACAACGGTAGGGTCACCTTGTGGGTTTTAAAAAAGTTTCTGTTTAATCTAGGAATTTTTTTATTCATTTTGAGATTAGTCATGAAAAAGACAAGATTTGTAATTTTTTATTCTTTTTCTACAATTGAGAACCATTCTTGAGTTCTTGGCATGTAATTTGTGGGAAAATTATCTCGCAGATAAACAATTATGTATAAAATTATTAGTAAAGCACCGCATCTCAAAAGCCTACATAACAAACTAAAAATCTGCTTGTAATGATAGACAACAATCAGCCCTTGGAATTATGAAATAGACTATCTTTGGAAAAATTTAATATCAATTAAAAAAAATATGAATGGGATTTTGACAATTTATGACAAAATATGAAGGGTACTTTGGGAATTTTTTGGATAATATGAAGAGATCTAAGAGGTATTTGATAACTTAGAAGAGATTTAATCTCAATTTCAAAAATAATGAAGGGCATTTTGGGAATTTACGAAGAGAATTCTGGGAATTTATGAAGGGAATTTTGTGAATTTATGAAGGGAATTTTGCGAACTTTAGAAATTTTCTAAACCTGTCCGCTTCCTTCTCCCACAGAGCAAAGCTGGCTACTCGTCCGCGCGTGCGCGGACGAGCTTGAGCTTGTGGGCATACTTCAAGTCTTCGGTGTGCTCAGGTCGTCAACCTCAAGTCCGCAGGTGGCTCAGATCATCAGCCTCAAGTCCGCAGGCTGACTCAGATCATCCGCAAGCTGACTCAGGTGGTTCAGATCCGCAGGTGGCTTAGGTCATCCGCAAGCTAGTCTTCAGTAGAAATCCGTTTTTGCAAAGATCTGATGTTATGTGGTGCCAGTGAGTGAGTCATAACCATCCTGAGCATGTCCCATTATTTGCCTCTCAATGCAATAATGCTCCAATTCAAATGATCCCACAATAATATTGCTCCTCTAAACAAGGAAAGTTGCTAAAAGCAACCTTACATAAACAATAATAGCTCGATGGTTAAAAGCATCTGCCAATGGTTAAAAGTCAATGCATCTAAATATAGCTGCAACATCAACTGTCTTCCGTGTTAGTAATCTGCTACCTCTGCAATCCACCACATCATAAACAGAATAATCCCCTTGTAAAAGAAAAGTAATGGTCCTCTATTACACTCGTCCAAATAAACTCACCTAGACAGATTAGTAGACACTATCATCATCTACAAATGCTCACAACTATCTTGCCTATAGTTATGTTGTGAATCGACCTGAGCAAGATAAATTTCATATAAAAAAGACTTTGTTTTGCTACATGAGAAAATTTCTAAGTCTTCTTGTGGGCCTTTGCACCCTCATGACGGCTTTCCCTTGTAACTTCTGTCCCTTCTATGTCTTTTATATGTATATACCAAAATTCCGCATTAGGTGGGCTAATGTCTTTTAATATGCCGTGTGTAACAGTATCCAGCTTGCTACTCGTCCGCGCGCACGTGGACGAGCTGCGAGATCATGGTTTTTTCATGCTGGCTTGCAAAGGTAGAGTTTGAAAATTGCCAGTCTTCGTTATGAGATGTTTGAGATGTTTACCGGTAGCAAGGTGGCAAGGTTGAATTTTCCTTGTGATGCCCCATAATTGTTTATCTGAGCTTGTGCATACTGGCTTGCAAGGGTAGAGCTAGACATGGTCGCTAGGTGATGCTCTGCTTTGATTGTTTTGAAGGCTATAGGACTCCATGCATGATAGCATGTGCCACCTACACTACGTGGCTAGTGATGGGCTCATCGGTGATAGGACTCATGGTCTACCTCGAGGCCTAGACATGAGGTGGTGGACGTGCCTCCTGCCAAGAGTGATATGTGGTAGACACTCTCCCACTCTCTCTCCCATTGTACTATGGTAGACACAAATCCAAAGAATATCTCTGGTCCAAGCTTAACGTCCAAGTTCGTCAGCGGCCAAACGCATGATCTGAACATGGTGGCAATATCCACCTCTATAGTGATACAATGGTGCTTCAGGTTGTGTGCCTGTAACTCCATGGTGCCCACCCAACAAGGCCTTTGTTTGAGCTGAGGGGGGCTTGTTCACCCAGTGGTCCCATGTTGATGTATATTGATATCGTGTTTTCATTGATGTTACGGTCCTCATTTGTAGTCTTTATATCTGGCATAACTTGATGACTTGAACCAGTGTCATTCCTGACTAGATGACACATGTTTTACATGTTTTTTCTATCACAGAGTGAGATAGAGAGAGAGTGTTTTTACTAAGTTTGAACTTCATAATTATTATATAGTGAGGTAGAGAGGGAGTGTTTTTACTAAGGTTGAACTTTATAATTATTATAAAATTTTCTAAGTGGGTCCCAAAAAGGACATCAAGTTTTCCTCTTTTGATTTAGATATTAGTGGTGTATGAAATGTTGTACCCAATGTCATATGTCTATGCATTGATTTGTGTTTTAGGCTAAAGCTCAAGAGTTTAGAAGGTTAAAAGAGGACATCAGGTTAAATTAACTCTCTTGATATCACACGGTCTTTGCAGGTAGTCGATTAGCTTTTTGCACGTTTCCATCACCCGGCATAAGGAAGGTATGTCTTCTAACTTTACTGACTTTACTTTTAGGTCCTTTTGGATTTGTAATATAAGAGATTTTGAGCTCTCTGATTATCCGCTTGCATGCGGATGATCAAAGAGCTTTTATATCTACATTGAATTATATTTTTGATTTTGATAAAGATTTGAGTCTCGAATATTTTTAAAATAAAATTTTTTTATTGTATTTATTTGCACCTTCAAGAATAGATTAGTTTTGTTGCTAATTTTTAGTTATTGAGTCAAAATTATAAAAAACATAGGGCTTGTTAAGCATTCCAATCATTCGCTTGCAAGCGGATGATTAGAGAGCTCAAACACCTACTACGGTTTAAGTAGTAATAGAAAATTGTGATTTAAAGCGTACTGTTGTCTTGAGAAAGAGGTTAGTTTTAATGAAAATTTTAAAATATTGCATCAAAATTTTAAAAAATATAGGAGTTGTTGAGCTCTCTGATCATCCACTTGCAAGCGATGATCAGAGAGCTCAAACACTTACTACGGTTTAACTACTTATAGGAAATAGTGTCTTGAAATTTTGATTTGAAGTCTATTGTTATCTTGAGAAAGAGGTTTGTCCTTAATCTCTTGTGGAGGCCTTTATAATAAAGGTGGTTAAGTTTATTTTAAAATCTTATGAAAAAACAAAGGAGACTTTGTCAAATTTTTTTTGTTTCTTATACTTAGAATAATTTTTTGCTTTTAATAAATCTTTAAAGTTTTGAATATTTTTCTACTGTGAGTGTAGTTATTGGGTCAAAATTACAAAAAACTTAGGGCTTGTTAAGCTCTCCAATCATCCTCTTGCAAGCGGATGATTAGAAAGCTCAAGCACCTACTACGATTTAAGTAGTAATAGGAAATTGTGGTTTAAAGCGTACTGTTATCTTGAGAAAGAGGTTAGCATTAATGGCTATGTTAAAATATTACATCAAAATTACAAAATATATAGGAGTTGTTGAGCTCTCTAATCATCCGCTTGCAAGCGGATGCTAAGAGAGCTCAAATACCTACCACGGTTTAATCACTTACAGGAAATAGTGTCTTGAGATTGTGATTTAAAGTCTATTGTTATCTTGAGAAAGAGGTTAGTTTTGGTATGATTTTTCCCTTAAACTCTCTTGGAGGCCTTTATAATAAAGGTGGAGAATTTTATTAAAAAAAAATTCTGTCAATTTTTTTTGCTTTTTACACTTAGAATAATTTTTTTCTTTTGATGAATCTTTAAGTTCTAAATATTTTTTAACTTTGAATGTAGTTATTGAGTCAAATGATATAAAACATAGGACTTGTTAAACTCTCCAATAATCCGCTTACGAAGCGGATGCTTAGAGAGCTCAAGCACTTACTATGTTTAAGTACTTATAGAAAATAGTGCCTTGAAATTTTAGTTATTGTATCACAATTATTGTACTTGTTAAGCTCTCCAATCATCCGCTTGTTGATTAGAGAGCTCAAACATCTACTATACACTAAATACTTATGTAAAATAGTACCTTGAAATAATGATTTCAAGAGTATATCTTGAAAAAAAGATTAAATTGGGTGGCTATTTTAAACTATTGTATTAAAAGTAGATAAAACATAAAAGTTTTTTTATCTCTCTCATTATCTACTTGCAAGCGGATGTTATGAGCGCTCAAACACTTACTCTACACTAAGCTTTCAATTTCATTGTTGTGTAGAAACAAAATAGAATCTGTCCATTTTTTTAGTTTTTTATACTTGAAATATTTTTTTGGTTTTGCCAAACATCTAAATTTTGAATATTGTATGATTTTTATAGTGTATTTAATGGCTCCCAAGAGAAAGAACACAAAAAGAAAGATCCATGTCTCTCAACATAATAGCCGTGATGTGAACATGAAGTTGTGTTCAGGATGTATTTCTAAAGAATGATAGAACAAGAAGCATCATCACATGTACGTCCTTTAGACACTACCCCTAAAAAGAAAAAACACATACGTGACAAAAAATGTGTTTTCATTGATGATGAAGCCGAAGTGGATAGGATTCTAATCATATAGAAGGTATGTATAACTCATTGCCATGGTTTATAGCACTGACTACTTTTACTTTTGTTATTTTTACGATTTAGGTTTTTTTTTGTTTCTTTTTGTAGAGACTAATTTGGATGAATAAGATCTTGATGAAAATGAAGAGGTGAGTAATGATAGTGATCATGGGAGAGAGGATGATGGTAAGGAAAAGAAACGTTCAAGACAATTGGGCAAACAAGTTTCTCTTGGCTTGATGAATGATGTGTTGAGTCAATTTTATGTGAAGAAAAGGACTACGTCTCCTCCTATTCCTCTATGTAGATTGGTGGCTCATGAAGCAGTTAGATTTTCTATCGATGATGCACAATGGTTGATACCTTCTTTTGACTCATCTGCTTATCTTGAAACTATGGGTCATTTTCTTGTTTCCATGGAGGGTGCTAGAGGAGAGATAATGCCAGTGATTACAACAAACAACCTTGAAGAGTGGGGACCTGTATGGTGTCAAAAGAATGATGAGTTTGGGAGAGCTCTTGGAAAAGAGTGGAATGACCTAAGGGGTATGAAATTTCTGGTTTGGGATGGTAACCACAGGTTAAAGACATGGTAGAGACGTATCAAAGAAAGTATGTCATTTTCTTACATTTTCTAATTTCTTTGTTGTGAATGATGCTTCTATATGAATCTTATAGTTGTTATTTTAATATACAGAGTACGGAGATTCAATAATGAATTAAAAATACCATGTGAGTGTGAGGTGTCAATTTACACAAGTACCAAAGGCAAAGGAGGAAGAGCTTCTACTCGCCCTAGACACAATCAATGCGTAAGTGATTTTAACATCACTTTACTCCATGAGAAGGAAACGTTATGCCTAACTATTCACTTCACATAATTTATTGTTGTAAATAACACTATAAGAGGTTGTGTGCTCTTGTGACGCTATTAGCGACGGAAATACACTAGGTTTTTATAACCCCCGGCGTCGCTAAAACCGTCGCTACGAGCGTCGCTATGAGAGCATCGCTATATGCGTCGCTATAAGCGTCGCTATAAGCGTCGCTATATAGCGACGCTCATAACGACGGTTATAGCGACGTTTACACAGAAGACTATAGCGACGCTACAGAGCCATAAATAGCGACGGTTATAGCGACGCCCGAGATAATTTTTTTTTGGTGGCAGGGCATTGAATGCCCTGCCACCCATCAACCATATTGTACTTGATTCACTTTTTAAAAAAAGTACAAGGGTAGATAATAGACCTAAAATAATCACCCACAAGACGCATTGTTTGCAAAATTGACAATTGTACACATCATTGGCAAAATGAATTGATTGGCAAATGTAATAATGACAATTGTACAACATCATAGGCATAAAGAATTGATTGGCAAAAGGAACTGCGGTGACAAATGTAATAATATACATGGTTCAAAAAGACGTATAAAATCCGTCTCATGATACATAAGCTATGAGAAACCCTAAACTAATGCTATCTAGCTACGGCTAAACTGACGTCGTCTAGTCAGACGTCTCATAGTGTCCAAGCGGCGTATCTGTCAGATTCTGCAAAAAAAGACAATAAGACAGCTTTCAGTAAGTATAAACATATAACGACATTTATAAAACAATACAAAAAATAGAAAAGAGTAAACCCTAATACTAACCATGCCGCCGCGAGAACTGAGAATGTCCATTAGGGCGTTTAAGCCCTTCCTGCCTGCGTACTCGCGCTCATACGGTGTGGGATCACGTCCTGTCATCGACCACTGTCAAAACATACAAAGATTTCATTATGTTAGAATTAAAAAACTCATAAACCCTAAACTATCGAACATAAAGAGCAATGCGAAAACACTTACAAAATCGGCCTCAAATGATGCGCATCCACCGCTCCCCAAGTGGTGCGAGCTCCCTGCCTCTACTCGCGCTCTGGCTGCATCCTTTTGTTGCTTCCACTTGTCGGGATTCTCGCACGCTGCTTTCTTCACATTCTTCCAATCTTCTTTGGCCAGCCAATCTGGCCTGTTCCACCCATTCTTGATTGCTTTTTGCACTTCGGAACGCTTGTGTTTGCAGTATTCGCGCATTCGAATCTTCATCAGGTCTTCATTGAAGCACTGATCCCGTGTTGGAACGGGAAACTCATCATGAAGTATGCTGATGACTCTGTTTTTTAAATCACTTGGTACTTCACTCCATTTGTTTAGTATGTAGTGTCTAAACAGCTGAGAGCAAAGACCACGCATGCGCGAGATCACCTTCTTGCCGTCATCATCCATGATGATGCCGCCGCTGAAGTCGACGGAGTAAGACAAGCCCTCTGGCCGGTGACGCGTGAACCTGGGTGTCCCGGCAGGGGTCTCTAGCGGCGTGTCGATGGGGGTACGGACGTCAGGTGTCTCCACCGGCGTCTGGGCCCCGAAGCGAGGAGTGTCGAGTGGGGTGGCTCCTGGTGGAGTAGGTAGAGGTGTGTAGCTTCTAGGAACAGTCAGCCGTGCAAAACCTGGCGTAGATGGCGATGCTGTGGCTGGTGTGGGGGCGGGCAAAGAAGGGGAGGGTAAAGAGCCTCGTCGAACACGAGGCGGTGTGGAGGCATCGGTGGCGGAATCCCCACAACAACCGCCACCGCCACCACTAGAGCGCCGGTGTCTAGACGAGTGTGAAGCTCGTCTCGTCGACGCCGAAGATTTGGAGCGCGCCGAATGCTCCGAAAGAGAGGGAGATGCGGATGGAGTAGGAACGCGCGATGATGCGCCAGAGCGATGATGCTCCACGTACCACTGTCTCTGCTGCGGTGACAAAGAAGAAAGAAACTCCTCATCATCCATACCTGCATTAAACACACGAATATTTAAACTTAATATTGAATGAATAGAGTAGACAATGACGCAAAGACCATTAAATACAATGACGTAATGACGCAATGAATTGAGTGATAGAAGAGGCAAGTCGAAAACTCAGAATTTTCAATCAAAAGATGTGAGCACGAGTAGAAAAGAGCGTTATACACCATGGAAGGTACTTAGAGAGCCAGAGCTTTTACAACACGGAGAAAAATTGTTCAAATACAATATTTGTGGCTTTAAGAGATCTCTCTCTCATCCTCGCATAACTCAGCATAACTTCCTATATCTATATAGAGCTCTCCGTTTAAACACATATCCTCTGTTTCATTTTGTAGCTCCTCTGCATGCACCCCATATAGAGTAGTAGCATCTTGATGCTCGTCTGGCACCACCGCAGCGGCTTGTGATTGAGCATCTTCTCTGATCTCCTCCATTGATGCTGTTGTGATTGGCACATGGTAGCCTTTATACTTCCTTACACTACGAGGGGCTACCTCTATGACGTACCACCAGTTTGATGTAGACTTTGTAGGATGAAATATTACCTGCCAGAGCCACATAACTTACATGAGAGCTTTCAAGCACATAACTTGTAAAAGGGGGATGTTAACTATTTACATACTTACTTGTTCACAATGCTCGGGTAGTACGAAAGTGTCTCTTAGGTCAATCCATTTCTTAGTAGAATCCACCTCAAGAAAACCAGACTCTCCTCTGCGCACAGTAGCGTTGCGACCCTCCATGATTATCTTGAACCATTGCACGTCGAACAAGTCGACAAAAAATCCTCTGTAATCGATCCTCAAAATCTCTTGCAGCGTGCCGAAGAAAGTGAGTTCCGCCACCACAGGATCTGCATCAGAGGAACGTCATCGACTAGACTATTCAAATTTTGCCATGATTCCACAATCTTGAGTAAAACGCTTTTTGTCAATTCGTTCCACCCTAAAATGTCGACCTTTACACCATGCTGCTGTGTATGACTTATACTACAACGAACAAAGATTATGAGTGGCCGTTCAAATGTTTATAAATAAAGTCACTTGCTAGTCGTACATTGCAAACTTACCTTGGTCGCGCAACCCCGAGAGTACTCCCACTCTTCCTCAGTCACTTCGTCACCGCATTGTTGTGCGCTTTTCAATTGGTGGTGCAACCATCTTAAGCTCATGAAGGTTGGTAGGCTCTCCAGAACTGCTGGATAGTGCATCGGTGGTCGTCTTTCCCGTCTCCACTCGATTCGTGCCCTTTGTCGCTCTTGCTTTGCATCCTCATATTGTGAAATCCACTTTTGCATCACTGGATTGTGAAGCATGCAAAATCGGTTGATTTTAGCCTCTAGATCTTCCGTCATCTTCTTCTCAACACCGAGATTGCACATGACAATCCCAGATATGCGCTCATCATCTATGGTTCGCCATAGCGTGTCCCGGGCTTTATCAAATCCGTCTAGCCACTCTCCAATGTACACTAGGGACTCTGATACCAACCAACCTTCTGCCATGCTACCCTCCGGACGTGCCTTTTGACGCACATATCCCTTAAGCGTTTTCATGAAACGTTCTAAGAAGAACATCCATCTGGAATGAACTGTGCCAGCTATTTTCACCTCATCAACTATGTGAACAAGAAGATGCACCTGAATGGTTAGCATGGTAGTAGGAAAATGTTTCTCAAACATGCACACAAGCTCCGCAGCATTTAGTTTGGCGAATGGTATGGAGTCTACGTTGATCTCCTTTTGTGAGATCCATTGCACCAGCTTTGCAAGTTTGTAGATCGTGTTACAGATGTCGAGAGACAAACATCCCTCAATGGCAACCGGTAAAATAAACTGTAAAGTATGTGCAGCAATGATATTAAAGTCCACATTTTATGCAATGATATTAAAGTCCACTATGAACGTACCTGACACATTTTATGCCAATCGTGTGACTTCAAACCGGTAAGCTTTCCTTCTTTAGTAAAACACGTTCGGAGCGAGTGCATTACGCCAGTGGGGGTCCGCAAAGATTGAATGGTCTCTTTTACTTTGCGTTCTTGGGCTCCTGTGAAAATCCATGGTGCTTTAGGGAGTTTTATCGATCCATCAGACGCTGTTTGCGGCCAATATTGCTCCATACGATCCACATTTCTAAGGTCAACTCTGGCTCCCAAAGTATCTTTCTTGCCGGTCAGATGGTCCCATAGTAGATTACCCACATTCTTGAATATGTGCATTGGATCGAGCAAGTGATTGATCATGAGTCGGGGCCAGTATGGTAACTCGTACTATAGAGATAGTCTCTTCATCCCTGGAGGCAATCCATCATCGCACATCTCCTTCTGCTCTAACCATGCTTGTGCAGACATCCTTGGTGGCTCTCTTCCCAAAAAGCCATCGCGTAACACATGATTCTCTGGAAGATACGCTTGATGACCTTCGTAGATTTGCTTCTTCAGTGAGGGTGCCCTACGTGCATTCAGTCTAGGTCCACATGTGACACATGCTCTGTATCCGCTTGTTTGAAGCCCTGCATGTATACACATGATAATAGATCAACTATGGGAAAAAACAAGATTTACAGTGTCTGAGTGAGGAGTGTCAATAGATCACCTGAGCATTCTGTTAGCCCGGGATAGTCATGCATGGTCCACATTAGAATGCCTCTGATCAAAGCATTCCGTCGTCCTGTGTGTCGGCTCATATCCACCACCTCTATGCCAATCCAGAATTGTTGTAGCTCTTCCAATAGTGGACGAAGATACACATCCATATTCCCCACTTTATATCGCCTTGGCACAATCAAGCTTAGCCATAGGTGCCCCTTCTTCGTAGTCAACCACGGGGGAATGTTGTAGTTGACGATGACAACGGGCCATACACTGTAAGATGTTGATCTTTGACCAAATGGATTTACGCCATCCATAGCCAGGCCTAAGCGCAAATTTCGAGCTTCCCTGGCAAAATCCGACCATGTTCCATCTATATGTTTCCAGGCTGCGCAATCTGCAGGAACTCGTAGCACACCATCCGAAGATTTATTCTCCTCATGCCATGATGCTAGGGCGGCCATGGACTTACATTCGAAGAAATGCTTGATGCGAGGAAGCAGAGGAAAATGTCGCAAAACCTTTTGTGGAATTTTTGTCCCCTGGAGATCTACTCGATATCTTTCGGAATCACATTTCGAACACTTCTCCATGTCTATGTATTCCCCTCTGAAAAGAATGCAGTCATTAGGACAAGCGTGGATAGAATTGTAATCCATCCCCAAGTTTCGCAAAATCTTTCTTGCTTCATCTCGGGAATTTGGCATCACATTGTCAGCTGGTAGTATGTGCTCTTTAAGCAATCTACACAACATAAAAATACGATACAGTCGTGTAAAAATCTATCAGATCATTATACATTTAGAGTTTTATTAAAGTAAACTAATTGTAATAGATCACCTGAAAAGCGCTGTGACGCTAGTGTCACTCCATCCAAAATTTGTCTGCATGTTGAGAAGAACCAGGAGTGCTTTCAATCTAGACATACGTGCTCCATTATACAATGGCGTATCGGCTTCACTTTTCATATCATCATAGATAAGCCTTTCTGAATCCATGATCGTCTCGATCATTTCATCAATCTCGGGCTCAAACATTGCCTCGTTGGGAATGTGCTCTGCATGATCATCCCCCGAGCTGTCAGAGGCTACATCTTGTGGCCTCACATATGCTGCTTGACCAAAGCGCCTGCGAACACGTCTATTGGGTTGCAAGATTGCTGCTTGTTGGCCAGCGTCAGAGTCCGACGAGTTATAATTGGCAACAACTCGATCTATAATAGATGGATCGAACTTGCCAAATTCGCGAACGTGCTGCAAAGAAACACGTCTTGTCCGTCGCACAGCATGCTTGCATTGATTACAAGGACATAAGACCCTCGTTGAGAGATAGGTGTTTCGGTTGGACGGTCCCACATCCTCGTCACTACTCATAATGAGGATAAAAATCTTATAACCTGAACAACAAATTTAATATTCTATTGGCATTCTTCGTCTTATCTCTCTCTCTCTCTCTCTCTCTCTCTCTCTCTCTCTCTCTCTACCTCACATTCTCTAGTCATGTCCAATCCCTGCACACCTCGGTCTAGAGGTGCACGGAGATCATAACCACCGGGTTATAATCTCGTCTTTATTGGTCAATACCTATATTTGTGGGTACAAGAAATCTACACACCCACGTCTACATGATACTGCATGTAGTGGACAAAACCCCTTTGCCTCTTCTCTAGCTGTAGCACTTCACAGCATCTTAACATCTTTTCACAGTAGATCTTTTCACTGTTCGTCTAACTCTAAACCCTAAACCGTAAGTAATTCTTGCGTGGACTCGATCTAACGTAAATAAGCGTAAATCTAAATAAACATAAATCTAACTAAAAATAAACCTAAATCTAATTTAACGTAAGTCTACATCTAACCTAATCTTTAACGTCTTTTGGGATAGTTTCCTACGACGTTAAAACTCTCTTCTTCTTGTGTGTGTGTGTGTGTGTGTGTGTGGGTAAACCTAAATAAACCTAAGTCTAATCTAATATAACATAAATCTAAATCTAACGTAAATTATGTTATATTAAAAACAAAGAACTAAACTAACAGGGATTATAAGAACCTTAAAACTAATTTAACACATAATTTTTCACATAACTCGGCAAGAGTTGGCATTCTCATCACTAAAGATGTGAGAGTTAACTTCCGGCGGTGACGCTGCCTCATCTCCATCCACATCTGACGATAGCAATTGGCCCTTTAGACCGTTCTTGCTCTTGTTACTAACTTTGAAGTTGTTGTTGAATGACTAGAGGTTGTCTAGATGGTCATTGTGTCGGGGATGTAGTGACTCTTGCCGCCCTGAAGATCCACCTTCTTCCCTATCTTCTGAAGACATTTCACCAGTACTTTTGGATCGACGGAGCCCACCATGAGTGAAGGCAGCAATACCCTATATTCCATTGAGGGCTTTCTTCACCCGCTTCATGCAGGCATTGCAGTCTATGGAGACCTAAATCTAATCTAATATAACGTAAATCTAAATCTAGCGTAAATAAACGTAAATCTAGTTAAAAATAAACCTAAATCTAATTTAACATAAGTCTACATCTAACCTAATCTTTAACGTCTTTTAGGATAATTTCCTACGACGTTATAACTCTCTTCTTCTTGTGTGTGTGCGCGTGTGTGGATGTGTGTGCCAATAAAAAGAGATAAATGGTATAACCTTTCTATCACCCATGCCAAGTATGATAGATTGATTATGCCATTTCCCTCTTGAATAATAGGTCTTGAGTTCAACTCCTCGTCGGCTAGATCTTTAGGTCTTTTAATTTTAATTAGTTTCCTACGACGTTAAATTAGTTTCTCTCTCTTTCTTTCTCAATGTGTGTGCATTTTTTTGGATCGTATGCATGTTTTCTCTCTCTTTTCCTCTCTCAATGTGTGCGTTTTTTGTTTATGCATGTTCTCTCTCTCTTTTCCTCTCTCAATGTGTGCGTTTTTTGTTTATGCATGCTCTCTCTCTCTTTTCCTCTCTCAATGTGTGTGTGCATTCTTTGTTTATGTATGTGTGTGTGCGTTTTTGTTTATGTTTGTACTCTCTCTCTCTCTCTCTCTCTCTCTCTCTCTCTCTCTCTCTCTCTCTCTCTCAAAAACACTATGTGTGTGTGTGTATGTGTGTGTGTGAGGGAGAGAGAGAGGGAGAGAGAAAGAGGGGAAGGGAACATGAGAATGAGGAGAGGGAAGGAGCATACCTGGCTCTCCTTCCTCTCCTCGTGTGTGTGTGTGTGTGTGTGTGTGTGTGTGTGTGTGTGGAGAAGAAAGAGAGAGAGAGAGAGAGAGAGAGAGAGAGAGAGAGAGAGGAAGAGCGTTACCTGCTCCTTGCTTGAGGATGCCGAAAAACTCAGATCTGAGATCTGAGTTTTTGGGCGCGCTCGGTTATTTTTTTAGCCCAGCCGGCGTCGCTATGAGCGTCGCAAATTTCTTTGTAAATTTGCGACACTCATAGCGACGCCGGGAAAAATTTTTTTGAGCATCGCTGTGTGAGCGTCGCTAATATGAATAGCCTCTTGTAGTGTAAGATTTCTAGAGCTCATGTGACTCCAAACATTGCTCATGAGGTATACATTTTTCAAAAGTTTGGTGTTGCCAACAAAGAATCTATTCTAGATAGATTGACACCTGAAATGAGGAAGTGGACAGAAGTTGAGATGAGTGTAGAGGTCCGATATTATCATGGTGTTCCTCCTTGGTATAACTTTCCTTGTGGTTAATTTCACAACTTGTTTGGAAGGTGACTACTCTCTTTCTTCTTCCTTTCATTTACAGTTTTGTGCACTGCTTGATAGTACATAATTAATTTATGATGTAAGGATGAATTTCAAGCATTCCTCTCCAAAGAAAAGGCAAAGATTGAAGCATTTGGTTTAGATGAGGCCGAGAGGAAGAAACGTTTAGATAAAGCTACTAGACTGGAGGAGGAGCGGCTCAAAGATAGAGGCTACAAGTATCTATGCATTGCAAATCCCCTTAATGGAGAGGATTTCTTCAAAGTGTTGATTGGCATAAAGTAGGAGGATACAAGCATGTGTAAAATTACAAGAGACAAGTTGTACTGTCTTACAAGTTCTAAAATCTCTCTTGAAAGATATTTTGGATGCATTTATTTGTCTATATTTTATTTTATTCAATGTTTTCTTTAAGTTTAAGTTTGAATGTATTGTAGGAAGAAAATATTGCTGCAACTCATGAGTCTGACAAAGTCCAAAGATCCCTTATGTCCTCAATTTCAAGATTATAAGGCATTTCGGACTTACATGAAGAAAGAAACATATTGGGCTCATATGCACTCTGAGGCCTCTCTTTTAATCCAAAAGATACAACTTGAAGGGCCACAATTATCGGATTCATTCGATGAATTCTTCAAAATAATCTTGAAGAATCATGTTGTGCACGTAAACATAAAGAGAAATATAAGTTAGAATTTATGAATATGTTTACATGTAGAGTAATTGTGAGGTAATTACATGCATGTTTTTGCATATCTTATGGATGGGGTGAAGTCTTTGGATGTTGCAGAGAAGATGTCCGAGCTTGTGTTTTCAACGAAACGGCTAGTGTATAGGTTTGAATCTAAAATTACTTCTCTATTGATGGTGATTATTGCATTGTGATATGCATGCATGAGAAGTACTTCATTCTATACCTTAAACTCCTCATAGAATCTTAAAAGTGGATGGTTTGTATATTTTGTGTCATGGAATTACCAAAATAAAGTAAAATATAAAAAAAATTTGGTGGCTTGATTTTCTTTAATATTGCTTTGTCTTAAATTCCACGTGGAAGCCTAAGATATGGTGGTTTTAATGGTTATTTTTTAAAAAATGATCTCTAAAACAAAGAAGACTCTGCTGAAAAGTTTGTGGTTACTTAATTCTTTTCTTCTCTCAATACTTTTGGTTTTCTTTGTTCTTTGATAATTGTTGCAGGTGGATTTTGTAATGTGTTGATTTCAGAATTGACAAGAGAGTGGGTTGATGTTGATGATGAGAGCACTATGTATTCTCCCTCCTTGCTTGAGAAAAATATGACACCATGGGAAACACGATTATGTCCTTGGTGGCTAGATTATCTGATTGGTGTAATTCCAAAGCAAGAAAAGGATCTTCATGAGAGTAAGTTCTTAAACCATGTGAAAGATTAATTTTTGAGTATATGTGTATACTTTAAAGCCATGCATATGATGATAGAAACAATGATGCTTGTAGGATTCAAGCAAGAGACCCATAATAATAAAAAATTGGACGCACTTACTACACCCTCTTCTATGGAGCATCAAATAAGCGAAGGAAGTGACGAGATTGAAGCTGGTAAGAATGCCACAAAAGCTACCCAAGGTACGCAGTCCAATGTGAGGACTACTCAAAAAACCACATGAGCTACTTCTTCTCCTTTTGTTGGCATTTTGGACAAGAAAGGTAAAGGGCTTATGGAATCTCCTAGCACCTAAAGTGATCCAAAGTAGATGAATGCGGTTGAGGTCTCTTTAGTGTCTACTACCTCCTTTGTTGCAGAGTCCTCTCTAAGTTGAGAGAGTTGGGAGAGATGACCTATGACACGTTCTGTTGGTAAGTTGTCTCAAATGAATTTGAATCTTAAGTTACTTGCATGTAAAGATTGTTAGAAAGTTACCACTATAAATAATGGTAACAGGATTTCAGTACCAGACTTTTGTTGATGTTCTACTTGTTGATGTGACCCAAATTGATAGATTTGTCTAATTAGCTAAATGCAACATCCATGAAACATTAAATTTAGTATGTTTTTCAATATATGACTATAATTTTTTTTTAAAATAACATCAACAAGTTTTTTGTCACTCAAAAGATGCATCTTTATAGCAAAAGATGGAGTGCCATGTCGAGAGGTAGCTCAATTGATATTTGCAGATTTTCCTACTGGTTTATTGGTGGACGTCCTTTGTCCTATCCCTTGGAGTAAGTAAAATTTTAATATTTTAAAGGGTAACAAGAAAGTAACTTATCTTATTAACATTTTGATTTTTTAGAGAGCATGACTATTCCCAAGTGGAATACTTTCTCGTCGGGTTTGGTAAGGGGTTGCATGGATCTTGCTTTGCGAGTATTTGGCTGATAAGGGCTTCTTGGTCACCATGTGCTTAGCTGAGCACATAGGGGAGTTCCTTGTGGATGCATCAAGAGTGGGACTTGTGCTTCATCGTACTTGGATGCTTGTGTGTGACTCCAAGGCATATCGATATCCTGTCACTAGAGAGACAGTAAGATCATTGATGTTTTCGTATATCTTGTTTTTATTTATTTTATGGTAATCTTCTAAATTTGATAATATCATATTTACAATTTGTATATTCAAATAGGTGCTCGATCTTATAATGTGTCTTTGGCATCGTGTTGGTCAAATTGTGCAGAACTACGACAGAGAGGGTGGGGAGAAGATTTTGAAGAGGTTGTTTCCAGCATACAATAGCTATGCATTAGATTATTGTGTTTTCCCCACAGAAGTTGATGGTGAAATTGTTAGAGGTGGTGCGGAGAGAAGTAGTGTATTTTTTGGTAAGTCACTTATCTTGTATGATGTTGATTTGAATGGTCCTTGTATTAATTAAGTTTGACACATTGTTTCCACCACTTGCAAGAGTAATGGTGTTTATTTCTATGTTGGTGACATGGTCAGGGTTGCTGGCAACATTCACAGAGTGTTGCGACTATGTCTTGGATGTCTTTGCAGGGTGTGGTGGTTTGGGGAAGTCAAGTATAGAAGACTTGAGACATTGCATGTGTTTAGAGCTAAATGATGTACTCTATGAGCAGTGTCTTTCTCCCATAGTGTGAGGACCCGTGCCAAGCTAAGAGGGAGGAGATTGTTGTGAGAAGATCCATACATTTGATTTGTCACTACTATGATCTACGGATTATGTACTTCTCTTACATCTTTTGGGGTGGTAACAATGTGTGACTACATGATTGATGTCACTATGTTTGGAATGTTTCTATGTTGATTTGAGAAAGATTTAAGATCACCTTGTGAGACTACCTGTCATACTTTCAACTCCTTTTTAAAGAGCATATTTTTTCTCTAGGTGGTAGCTAACAAAGGTTTTACTTGAAGTATTTTTTGTTAGTCTTTTCATTGTTTTGAGCGTCCTTAATCTCTCGTAGAGGCCTTTGTGATAAAGGTGGAGAGATACTTTTTGGAGTTCTTAGGCTAAAATGAAAGAAACTCTTGCAAAAAAAAAAATTATGTACTTGAAAAATTTGGTTTGGGAATCATATTGTTTACTTTTGGCCTATAGTTTGTGTGCAAGTTTTGTCTTCGACAAGCTCATTTTAGGCCATGTTGCATTGCAAAAGAACAAAAAAGTAGTACAAACTTATATGAAGGGTTTTTTGTTAGTCTTATGTGTGTGTGAACGTTCCTAATCTCTTGCAAAGGTATTTCATCCTACAAAGTTTGCATGAAACTGGTGGTACGTCATACAGATAGCCCCTCGTAGTGCACGGACGTATGAAGGCTACCATGTGCCAATCACAGCGGCATCAATGGAGGATATTGGAGAAGATGCTCAGTCAGAAGCCGTAGAGGTGGTGCCAGACGAACATCAAGCTACTACTCTCTATGGGGTGCATGCAGAGGATCTACAAAATGAAACAGAGGACATCTATTTAAACAGAGAGCTCTATATAGATATAGGAAGTTATGTTGAGCTATGCGAGGATGAGAGAGAGATCTCTTAAAGCCATAAATATTTAAACAATTTTGCTCCATTTTGTAAATTTAGAGTTATGCGCTTGCCTCTTCCATCACTCAAGTTGAATAGAAGAAGAACGCTTTTTGTTGCTGCTAGCCTTTGAACATTCCAAAGCTACAAGCATCTTCAAGTTCTTGTACGGTTCTCCGTTTTGAACAATTTTGCTCTGTTTTGTAAAAAATCTGGCTCTCTAAGTATTTGCGTCATTGTGTCATTACGTCATTGTATTTATATATGCGTCATTGTATTTAATGTTCTTTGTGTCCACTCCAGGTACGTAAGCTCTAGGTATGTTCTCATAAGCAGAGACAACGAGCACCTCCTCCTCCTCCTCCTCCTCTCTCTCTCTCTCTCTCTCTCTCTCTCTCTATCTATCTATCTACTTGTCCATGTTTTCTACTCCATTCATTCAATATTAAGTTTAAATGTTCGTGTGTTTAATGCATGTATGGATGATGAGGAGTTTCTTTCTTCTTTGTCACCCCAGCAGAGACAGTGGTACGTGGAGCGTCATCGCTCTGGCGCACCATCGCGCGTTCCTACTCCATCCGCATATCCCTCTGTTTTGGAGTCCTCAACGCACTCTGAAGCTTTGGTGTCGACGAGACGATCTTCACACTCATCTAGGCACCGGCGCTCTAGTGGTGGCAGTGGGGGTGGCGCCACGGATGCTTCGACACCACCTCGTGTTTGACGAGGCTCTTTACCCTCCCCTTCTTTGCCCGTCCCAACACCAGCCACGGCATTGCCATCGACACCAAGTTTTGCGTAGCTGACTTCCGTTCCCCGCAGCTACACACCACTAGCTACTCCTCTAGGAGTCACTCCAGTGGACACTCCTCGCTTCGGGGTTCAGACTTCAGTGTAGACACCTGGCATCCGTACCCCCATTGACACGCCGCTAGAGACCCCTGCTGAGACACCCAGGTTCACGCGTCAGCGGCGACGAGAGGGCTTGCCTTACTCCGTCGACTTCAGTGGTGGCATCATCTTGGATGATGAAGGCAAGAAGGTGATTTCGCGCATGCGTGGTCTTTGCTCTCAGGTGTTTAGACACTACATACTAAACACCTAGAGTGAAGTACCAAATGAATTAAAAGACAGTGTCATCAACATTCTTCATGACGAGTTTCCCGTTCCAACACGGGATGACCGCTTCAATGAAGATGTGATGAAGGTTCGAATGCGCGAATACTGCAAGCATAAGCGTTCCGAAGTGCAAAAAGCAATCAAGCATGGGTGGAGAAAACCAGATTGGCTGGCCAAACAAGATTGGAAGCATGCGAAGAAAGAAGCACCCGAGAATCCGGACAAGTGGAAGCAGCAAAAGGAGGCAGCCAGAGCGCGAGTAGAGGCAGGGAGCTCGCACCACTTGGGGAGAAGCGGGTGGATATCATTTGAGGCTGATTTTGTAAGTGTTTTCGCATCTATATTTAATAGTTTAGGGTTTATGGGATTTTAAATTCTAACATAATGGATTCTTTGTATGTTTTGACAGTGGTCGTTTACAGGACGTGATCCCACACTGTACGAGCGTGAGTACGCAGGCAAGAAGGACATAAACGCCCTTATAGACATCCTGAGTTCTTGCGGTGGCATGGTTAGTATTAGGGTTTATTCTTTTCTATTTATTGTATTGTTTTATAAACTTTGCTATATGTTTATACTTACAACAAGCTATCTTATTGTTTTCTTTTGCAGAATCCGAAAGATACGCTGCTTCGACGCGATGAGACGTCTGATTAGACGACGTCAGTTTAGCCAGAGCTAGATAGCATGAGTTTCTTTTTGTCAAAGATTATGTATCATGAGATGATTTTTATACGTCTTTTTGAAAACCATGTATATTTTTTAAATAATGACAATGGTTTGTAACTATTACATTTGCAAAGATTAACAATTAAGTGATTTTGCCTATGTGTACAATTGTCATTGATTTACTTTCATCAATTCACACTTGTCATTTTTGTATCTTTATTTTGCAAACAAGACGTACTATGGATGATGGAGTTAATGATTATATTGTCTTGCTGGTGACTATTTTGGGTCTAAATTTACCTTTGCACTTTTTTTCAAAGGTAAATAGACAAATGAAACATTCAATATGGTTGATGGGTAAATGCCCTCCCACCAAAAAAATTTCATCTCGGGCGTCGCTGTGACCGTCGCTATATTAGGCTTTGCAGCATCACTAGTGATGGCCCTGCAGCGTTGCTATAGTCGTCTCTATATAGCGACGTTTATAATGACTGGCATAGCAACGTTCCCGTATCGACGCTCATAGCGACGCTGTTAGCGACGCCAGGGGTTATAAAAACCCAGTGTATTTTCGTCGCTAAAAGCGTCACAAGAGCACACAAACTCTTGTAGTGTACAAATTGTCCACAAATAACTTAGCTAATTCTAGAGTCTTAATCGTTGACTTGGTTGAATAAACTTGCATAGTTTAGTCAACCGGTCTATGACCACCCATACTGAGTCATGACCTCGTACAATGGTAGGTAGACCCACAATAAAATCCATAGAGATACTTTTCCATTTGCCATTGGGAATCTCCAAAGGATGTAAGAGTCCTCCTACTTTCAGGAGCTCCGCTTTGTTAACTTGACATTTTTGGCAATGCAAGGCATAATCTTGAACAAATCCATGTAAACCTGGCTAGTAAAACTGTCATCTTACAAGAGCATAAGTCTTTTTAATATCTGGCCGTCGTGCACTTGGACTGTCATGACATTCATAAAGAATGTGGTGCCGAATGTCCGTGTTCGTCGGTACACAAACTCTCCCCTTATGGAGTAAGTACCCATTGTCGATGGAAAAATTCTTCCATTGTTGTAGTTCATCACTCGACAAGGGAGAACTGTGTGTGGAGGTTAACGACACACTACTAGCATTGGAGTGAGAAGGATCCCTCATTTGCACATGGCTCCACACTTTGGAATATGCATCATCATGCTCATATTTGCCCTTCAAAGAATCCAAAAATTCACTACAAAGTTCCATGAACAAAAGGGAATTGATCTCAAGCATACGACTAAGAGCATCAGCCACCACATTGTATCGTCCTTTACAATACCGGAGCTTTGTGTCATACTCCTGAAGGATCTTAGCCCACCTGGCTTTTCGACCCTTCGGGTTGGTTTGTTGTGTAAACCATTTAATGCTTTCATGGTCAAACACAATCTCAAACTGAGCTCCACATAAATAATGTCTCTATGTCTTCAAAGCAGACACTATTGCATAGAGTTCACGTTCATAAGCAGAATAATCCTGTTGTGCTAAATCAAGCTTCTTGCTTTCAAATGAAATTGGACTCCCTTCTTGTAGAAGGACTGCTCCAATAGCACGGTTACTAGTATCCGTTTCCAAAACAAATGGTTTCAAAGGATTCACAATATCTAGAATAGGAGTTGTAGCTAATGTATCCTTGAGTGTATCAAAACTATGTTGTTGAGCGGCCCCATGACTGGAAGGTCTTGCCTTTGCATTTTAGTTGGTCCTTCATGGGAATAACAATATTAGCATAGTTTTTAACGAACCTTCAAGAAAAACCTGCAGATCCCAAGAAAATTTGTAACTCTTCCCGATTTTTAGGAGAATGACACCTCCGAATGGCATCCACTTTCTCAAATTCCTCAGGAGAGAGAGAACCACGAGACCCCTTGGGTTTCTTAGCTGCTTCAGAATTGGCTACTATAATTTACTTTATTGTGCCCATATTGTGTGCGTGTATTACCATGTGTATTAGCAAACATGTGATTATTATGTGATTTCTTTTCATCTGGATCATCATGAATGTGTGCTTTCACTATGGCCTCCTCAAGTGTTTTAGGGTCCTGAGTCTTGATGTGATTCTTAAGCTCGGGTGTCAGACCATTGATAAACCCATGTACTTGCTGGAAGGTGTCTAGCCCTTCCAATTTGAGGATAACATCCCTATAGTGAGAGATATATTCAAGCAATGATGGGTTTTGGTGCATGGAACACGTCTCCCAAGCCGTCCAGTTTTTATCTACCTCATTTGTAGGCAGAAATTCTTTTTGAAACATAGCCTCAAAGGCTGCCCAACTCTGTGGTATGATATTCTTCTCCTTGAGAGACATCCACCATTTGTAGGCCTTTCCTTCCATATCCAGACTTGTCTGTAGTGCTCTGACTGCATCCGGAGTACATTGTAAGGCGTGAATTCCATCCCACTTGCTGAGAAAGATATTCACTGCATCCTTATTGGGATCTCGGTCCTCTCCCTTAAAAGTTGGTGGCTTGGTGTTTTTCAGCAACTCGTCCACCTCCTTTGCAGTGAGAGAGTGCAAAGAATTCAGAGGTGGACCTTGTCCATGACCAGAAGGGCCTTGCCCCTGATCGGCAACGTGCTCATGCATGTGTGTGTCAACAAGGCCCTTGGTCTACTACTGCATAAATTGTATCACTAAAGTGGATAATTTAGTGACATTTTCATTTAGGGATGCAAAATTTGTTTCCATTACTGAGATGCATGATTGAAGTGCTCGAAACTCTTGGATATCGAGCAATTCATAAGCGTCATCTCCTCCCGTAGCGTCGCAGGCACCCTCCGTGAGAGTATCCAACCGCGAGCATCATGGGAAGGATCAAGCATAGTATGCTTGAAATCAAAGTTCATGTTGACATTGGAATCCATGGCAACACTATGCAGTGCGAGAGAGAGAAAGAAGAATACCTTTGATTACCCAAAATAACCTCGTATCCATAGGATGAACCACCGATGTCGATAATTAGTCGTGCTAATTAGACTCCTCAACCACAAGTCGAAGATGTACGTCTTCCAAGAAACCAAGCTTTGGTGATATGGTTGCCAATAGTTGAAATCTTTCAGTCGCTTGTGGTCGTCGACAATACGAACCTTACTAATTGGGAGATTGTTATCAAAATAACCTCAATGTATGTGATCCGAAACAAAGTCCCGAAGCTGCACTTCTTGATTAATTGTCAGCAAATCCGATGCCAAGTTCGATGGATAATGGTTGCAATCAACCCCGCCGTTTGTAGACATGAAGGTTACGTCAAGAAAATATTTTAAATTTTGACCTCGACTAGAAGCTCAAACATTACAGGGTACGTAGAAACTGTTGAAATTAGGGAAAACTCAATCGCCACTTCGACACCTTGCCAAACTCCACGCCTTTTCGAACTCCGAAGCCAAACTATGGAAAAGCGGTGTGTGACAGGGTGGGCACGCACCCTTTCTTGCCTTTGATTCCCAAAAAAAACCTTGGGCAAATGTTTGAATGTGGAACTTCTCCATGCTGATGGCGGCACAGCACGCTGAAAACGCAAAGGGAAGAGATGACGAACGCCCGCTCGATGCAGTGGTCGTTTGACGACCCTACTGTATCGAGACTGCCTTGGGTTGCTAAGGTGTTTCTGTCAAGCCCGCAATCGGCCAATTTTGTGCAGGTGATGATGGCACTTTCCCTCCCCGCAAGCGGGGTTGCCCATGCAGTGGTCGCAGAAGGTTTCTCTATGTTGATCAGCTTCACGCCTTACCTTCCCGCCTCATGCAACATGCAAAGCTAAAAATGGTTGACTCTGATACCAATATAAGAACTAAGGAACTAGACCCCAGGATCCTCCTCCCAACCTCCCATTATATAGGTGGGCTCCTAGCCTCTTGTCCTAGACAGATCCCCTGTCCACACTGTCTAGCCAGGCCGCCTGGCCGTAGTCCCGTGATTGCCCTAGTCCTTAGGTTTGGGCCGTGAACCTTAGGTCCGTGACCCCCCTAGCCTTGCCCCTACGAGACCCTTGTCCTGCCATTCCCCTACGGGACCCTTGTCCTGACATAGACTAAAAGAAGGTGTTTTGAGATACAGAAAGACTTTTGCCTAGCTTGTATAGACCTTTAAAAGGCCCGTTCTTCATCTCCATGCACAAGGTTTGCCTCGTCTGAGGTAGTCTTTTCTTAATCTACATCTTTTGAATCTTACTCTCCGATGCACATTGCTTTTATCCGTTGTTTAAGGAAACACAATTCCTTTGTGTGATTGCCTTTGCCACAAAATGTGCATACAATGTCTTTCTTGGAGTCTTTGAATGATGTGTTCCTTTGAGGTTCCCTTGAGCTGCTTCCTTTGTAGAATGGTCGTTGAATTTTGTTGCCCTCCTTACTTTGAGTAAGGTATGCTCCTTGTATTTCAAAATGTTCATGTTTCTTATGGATTCTTCTTTCTTCTTGTAAGAGAGATGCCTCCACCTCAGCTAAGATGGGTGTAGGGAGTTTTTTTAGGGTGGTAACAAGGCTAGAATACTCATTAAGAGTTGAAATACTTTTGATGAGAATAGCTATTTTGATATCTCCTTCCACATCTTTGTTGACTGTAACTCTTGAATTTCCTTAAGTGTACTGACATAGTAGTGTTGGTAGCTTTTGTAAGTGAAAAAAACTCTATAAAGAGCATGATTTTAGATATCTTGGAAGTAGTACCAAATACTTTCTCAAGTAAAACCCAAGCTTCTCGTGGAGTAGTGCAAGAACCAATGTGATGTATAAAGACATCTTGTAAGACTTCCCCTATAATATCTAGAGCTTTTATATTTCTTTGCTCAAATGTTGAGGAAGTTTCTCTAGTTGAAGTCCCTGAAGGTTCTCTTCCTACAATATCCCATAATCCCTTTTTCATAAGTCTAAATTTTATTCGTGTTTGTCATGTAAAGAAGTTTGTGCCGTTGAATTTATCACTGGCTTCCATATTAGGAGTGGTCTTAGTAGAGTACTTCTCTACCAGTGTCTAAAACTCCATACAAAGGAAATGATTTATTTAATTAGCAAATGCTTCTTGAACGAAAATTTGTTTAGGTTGTTCTGGTTCAACATACCAAGTTTTGCAGTATGGGCAAAATGTCATTGTAGCTATCCTATAAATGCTAGGACCACGTATGCTTGTAGATTTGGAAGTTACTTCTTCTTTGTCATGGTTTACTAGTGTTACTTTGGTGGTTACATAATCACGAATGGCATGTTAACTGCCATCTGCATTGCACTCTCTTATCCACTGCTCTACATGGCCGCCATTCCAAAAACGTGAAATGAGCACTGGACGCTCTATGTGGTGGACCATGGAAAGTGGATAAATAATGTTGTGATGAGCGATGTCCAAAATTGTGGCTTTGTCCATAACCTGCTGGTCCATTGTGGGTCCATGCAAGTGGATTTTGAAGATGTTCATCGCATACAGTGTCTCTTTAAATGCAGGTTGTGTGACACCTACACGTTTCACCTGTGTCCATCTCCCTTTTCTCAGCTGCGGAGCCTGTATGTTGAAGATTGCAGTTTCTGGCAAAAGATATAATATAGGGGGAGCTGAGACTGGTTGAGATTGAGAGCGGCACTAGCAGCAGACTCTATTCTAACCATAGTTTCTAGCTCTTCAGTAGCATCGAAAGAGCTGGCTTCCACTCTCATATGCTTTGCTACTCTTTCCAGCTTTCCCTTGCTCTTGAACTTAGTATACAAATATTGCACAAGTTGTATGCACGTAGCTATGCCTCGCAAAGTAATGATTTCAAGATTTTTTAGATCCTAAAAAATCTTCTCAATCTGTCCAATAGATTGCTTGACCATGTTCAATAATGAACCTGATATCATTAGAGATATGTCAAAAGCAGCGAGCATAAATGCGTGCTGAAGCTGCTCAAATACAAACTTTGCTAAGGCCTCTATAAACTGGTATTAATGTTCTAGAGTAGAGGGGTTTAGGAAACAATGAAGCTCAGGCTTTGACATGTGATGAAAGTGATGTACTATCACTTTGAAGGAAATTTTTTGTTGATGTTTCGCCAGCTTAATATCCGCCATATGTGCAAGATATAATTCCAAAACATAAACACTGTCAGAGGAGAGGGAAAACTATGAAAATCATGTCGTGATCCTAATCCATACACAATTTGACATAATTCATAGCAAACGATGATATATTATGATTGAAATACATACATTGTACAATAGACAGGAGAATACACAAAGAGAGAGATGGAGAGAGGTGAACACGCCATGAGTGTGAGGTACGTTCATCACAAGAATTGGACCCTGTTATGTGCATTACATAATACACGTAAACCATCGGAGCATGAATATGAACATCCCAGCTTGTGTGAGATAAGCTCAACACAAGTCCTGGACATTTTTGTAATGTTGATCAATCTAAACCTTGATGAAGTGTGTGGAACACACAGCACAACCACTAGTGGACAATTTGAAGGTCTCAGATTGTGGCCAAACATCATACATATTTACATCTAAAACAACACCAAGTCATGTACTGATGATTGGCATTTCTACGAATTAGAAAGTACAAGGGCAAGGAGTGTCATGCTAAGATGAAGAGGGCATAGGTATGCATCTCTCCACTCTTGGGTAGAAAAACACATCCTTGATATTTCTATGTAGTAAGAACGATGATGTGACTTAATCCAATCCCTGATGAAGTGCGTGGAACTCACAACACAAACATGAGTGGACACCTTAACAATCTTAGATGCACGCCAAATATCCTATGTATCTACATCCAAGACAACACCAAGTCATCTAGTGATGAACAATGACATGTCTTTGGAGTTTGAAACACAAGAGTAAAAAGTGCGTCACACAGACATGAAGAGGGCATAAACTATACATCTCTCTGCTCTCTATTCAACAATCAAAACTCTTGCATTTCTACGTGATACAAACAATGATTTGAGCTGATCTAAAATTGAGAAACCTATAGTTCACTCTGAAGTGAGAGGTGTAGCATCATGCCTACTGCACTCCACGAGTCAATCACTAAATTCTAACTCAGCCCTGTGTGGAGAGATAGACTACTGCACCACACGAGTGAGTATCTAAGTCTGTCCTACAACCCTTCTCTGCAATGAGCCAAGTGGCTTCATAGCACGAGAAAAGTGACTAGTTTTTCTACTCATTTCTGGAGTGAGACGGATGGCTACACACCACAAAGTGGCCTATAACCTGCAAGCCAACTCTGTGGTGAGAGAAAAACAATTGCACCACACAAGTCTGGCACAACACACAAAAACAACTTAGAACAAATGGTAACAACTTTAAAACTATACCTCAAGCTCTAGCTGTCTATTGTTGTTTCTCCTGCAATAACCGGTTTTGATCAAAACCAGTGACGGTTCGTATAATGACGTTTTATACGGGTTTTTTTTGGTACGGGCGTATAAATGCAACGCAGATCATTATCAATCTACTCATCATGATTCAACTCGACGTGCTCTATACGGACCACATGTATTGGATTCGTATGATTCTTCAAGAGGAGGTAAGATCTTGTTTTTTCTAATTAATTTTCATTATGTTTATCCTATTGAAGTTGCTGCAAGGGTTATCCATAATTGTAAACCTATACTGATTGTTGTGGCGCACACTCTATATCTTGGTTATATGCACAAGATGCATGCATGCCAATTGATGGTTTTTATCTACAACAAGCAGTAGGCATGGCCTCACTATCAAGCAACTAATTCATGGGATATTGTGAGTCTACTAAGAAAGCCTCAAGAAGGCAAGTAGTCTCTTGTTTGAAAAACCAAATGACATCTAGTATGGATACCATGTTTTTGGTGTTGGAATTCTCTCTTTTTTTTCTTTACAGAGATATGAATGTTTCAAGATCCAGTTGTTAATAAGATTCTACCTTGAGAGGATCGGCTACTTAGTTTGATCCATTTGTGAATAAGGTTCCAAGTTGAGAGGATCTTTTGCACATGAGTGTATCTACAGGAGTGGTATTTTTAGGGGTATGATCCAGCTAATGTAAAAACCACTCCATACGTGTTGAGGTCAATGATTGGCCTCTTCAAAGTCCTACTTTCAAGGAAATAAGCTCTCAATCTGTCAAAGGGTAGTAAATAAGTTCACCTTATCAAGTTGCTATAGTTATTATTGGTGACACAACAGAGTATATTGATGCCTCCGTTAACTAATAGTTTAAGTAATATCTTTGTAGAATCTACCCAAGGGATTCGGATTTGTTGAATCTAACCAAGGGTTTCGGATTGCTAAGGCAACATGGAGGGTCATCGACTAAATATTTATCTATCTTCACTAATCTCTACTTTTAGTGTTTATCAAGTGAAAGGATTTCTGGTAATGTATCATTGAGGTTCGAAAAATGCTTTTGGCATCTGAGTAAGTATGGAAGATATTTTTCACCTCATAGTAAGCATATGATTTGGTATAGTTTCATTTTCTAATATGCTTTGATTGAGTTTTCCAAGTAGGATACATATGTTGGAATGCTTTCATCCACTTTGCTCTTCAAACACATGACAAAGCCATGTTGGAGTAAAGAATTTTGGAAAACTAGTGTACCAAGTACTATTTTTGCAACTTGTCATGTAATGGAAATGTCCTATGTACTTTGAGAATAGCAGATTTAGTTGCATTAGAGAGAACATTTTTGTGAGACTACTTTGAGAACATAGAGGGTGAACTTAATTGATGGTAGCAACATAATCATAGCACTTAATTAACTTGGCATTAACAATACTTTTGCAAGAGAGAGAGTTCAGAGAACTTGACAACAGTTGAGGACCGAATTTATGTGGAGCCGGCGGTCCCCCCTCCAATAGGATTTTTTATAATAGATTCTTCCATCAAGAGAGACTTGGTACAATAAAATATTTGTGTTCCTTGTGACCTAGGTGATGCAATGAAGATGGAAAGCTTCGTGCATTACGAGCATAACATAGACTTTGCAAAAAGCATTAACTATCCCAAGCCTCAGTTCCAAGGCCACAAACACCTTCGAAGGTGGAGAGAGCTAGTGGGGAATGAGGGTAGGGAAGAGGGGGAAGAAACATTCATAGGAGAAAGAAATAGTTTCTTGCTTATCATCACTCTTCTTGCTAGCATAAATAATAACATAGTAATGAATATGGAGAAGATGGCAAGCTTAAGCATTGAAGCATGGCTCTTGGATGGATTTTCATTCCATAGTGAAGAGTGTCGGTGTAGGCTTTCAACTTCTCTGCTAGCTTGGAGAAGCAGATGGAGCTCTTGCACTTGCACTTCACACAATGAGACAGAAAGATAGATAGAGAGAGAGAGAGAGAGAGAGAGAGAGAGAGAGAGAGAGAGAGAGAGAGAGAGAGTAGAGAGTGTGTGGGAGAGTATATCCCCTAAGCAACCCCCCTCCTTGCTTTGGTCGACCCCCTCTTCTAGCACTATCTTCCATATGATTGGACATCCTCAAGCTTGGCCAATCATAGGCTTAGTGCATATCAAGCAACAAGGGTAGTCTTGAGACAAGTGTCCCCCTTTCCCCTTTGAGAGAGAGGACTTCATAAATACAAAAAAGATTAATTAAATCAACTAAATTATCATTGGACCCCTTAGGAGGCAAACCAATAGGCTTTAGGCACACCATAGGGCAACATGAAGAGGAGCTTGACAAGTGTCCTATTTGCTTTGTTTGTACCAAGCTCGCTTTGTGTGAGGGTGTGTGTGTTCTCTCTCTAGCCCCTACAATGAGGGTTCACCCCCTGTTGTGTAGGGATATGCATTGACTTTGAACACCTTACCTTTTCAAGCATCTTAGTCATGGAGCACCTTAGCACCTTAGTCATTAAGCACCCCAAGCACCTTAGCACCTTATTCATTAAGAACCTCAAGCACCTTAATTAGTAAGCACGACAAGCACCTCAAGCACCTTAGTCAACAAGTTCAACAAGCACCTTAGTCAACAAGCACGACAAGCACCCTAAGCTTGGGCCGGGTTCCCACCTCAAGCACAGCCCTAGCTTACCAAATTTTAGCACTAACCATTGGAGGTCTTCAATAAAGTTAACCCTAGTGTCTTTAAGCTCCATTAGCTAGCCTTGCTCTTTGAAAGATCATCTCTCATTTGGACCTCTTTACCATTGACTCCGTGTTGAGATAGACCCATAAGCACATGTCTATATTCTAATCCTCGTTCCCATCTATTCTCCCATATTAAATGATCAGTTTAATATGCTAAAATAATTTGGATTAGTTTGATATTAGATTTTATGACATTATCTCTCTCTTAAAATCATAGTCCACTACAAGAGGTTCTTCATATTAGCGACGCTAGCAGTGCGACGCTCAGATGTGAAAATCCACGACGTCGCTATGCATGTCGCTATATTATTTGTTGCATAGCGACACTGACAGGGTAAAAATAAACCAAGAGCACCAAAAACTAAGATCTCGTATCTGAGTTTCGACGCTCTTGATTTACAGGTATACCCCCCCCCCCCCCCCCCAACACACACACACACACACACACACACACACACACACACACACACACACACACGAGGAGAGGAAGGAGAGCCAGGTATGCTCCTTCCCTCTCCTCCCTCTCAAGTTCCCTTCCCCTCTTTCTCTCTCTCCCTCAGACACGCACACACACACACACACACACACATTGTGTATGAGAGAGAGAGAGAGAGAGAGAGAGAGAGAGAGAGAGAGAGAAGAGAGAATGTACACACATGTATAAACAAAAAACACATACAGACACATTGAATGTACAAAGAATGTACACACACATGCGTAAACAAAGAACACATACACATTGAGAGAGAGAGAGAGAGAGAGAGAGAGAGAGGGGGGGGGGGGGGGGGGGGGGGGGCAAGAGAGAGATAAGGGAAGAAAGAGAGAGAGAGAGAGAGAGAGAGAGAGAGAGAGAGAGAGAGAGAGAGAGAGAGAGAGAGAGATAGAGAGGGAGAGAGCGAGATAGAGAGGGAGAAAGCGAAGAGAGAGCGAGAGAGAGATAAGGGGAGAAAACAAAGAGAGAAAGAGATAAATTAAAAAAATAGAGAAAAGGAGAGAAAATAAGAAATGAAATGTTATATTAAACGTCATCAAAATCTCAAAATGATTTATGAGACCAATATGATAAACTCCTTGTGGATCAAATATAATGTCTGCATTGCTCAAAAAAATAGTGCATTGTTCAGTGAAGAGCTTCATCAATGTTTGTCTTTTTAAATGAACGTACTATGACATATATTGATAAAGAGATAGGGAGAGAGAGAGAGAGAGAGAGAGAGAGAGTCGACATAGGTTTAAGATTTAGCTTTTATATTTGATTTAGAGTTTAGGTTTAGATTTAATATTAGAGCTTTGGGGTTAGGTTTAGGGTTTAACTCAAGATTTAAGGTTTAGAGATGAAGAAGAGGCCCAACCATCTCTCTTTTTTTTGTAGAGCTTAAAGGTGTTTGAAGCTAGTTAGCTGTGGAATCTTCAAAGGGTAGGCAACAACACTAGCTGTTGAAAGCGTTCTCCATCTATTGAGCTTGAGTGAGGGAAGAGGAGAGTGGATAACTCAAGACTTTCACAACGTATCAACTTGGCTTGTGTGTGTGAGAGAGAGTGTGTGTGTGTGTGTGTGTGTGTGTGTGTGTGTGTGTGTGTGTGTGTGTGTGAGAGAGAGAGAGAGAGAGAGAGAGAGAAAGAGAGAGGGAGCACTCGCGGTGTTGAGTAGAAATTAGACCAGCTGCTGTGAATTGCTACAACTAAACAAGCTCGAGGAGCGCACTATGTTATCATGTTAATGTATAACATGAGTTCGAAAGGAGGGATTTTAAAATAAAAAAATTTCAGGAAATTTAACAGAGATACATTAAAATAAGGGGTTTTAATATACAAATTTGGAAAAAAAATCCTAAAATAAGGGGTCATTTTATTCATTCAGACATGTTAAAAGAGGGGTTTTTTTAATACCCTACAAATGCACATTATATAGGGGAGTACTAAACAGTGAACCCCCTCAAACACTATAAAACTTGGTGTTTCTCAAGCTTAATTATTGTCATGTGTATACATGTAGGGCTTCAAACAAGCGGATACAAAGCATGTGTCACATGTGATGCACGTCGGACACCCTCACTGAAGCAACAAATCTACGAAGGTCATCAAGCACGTCTTCTAGAGAATCACAAGTTACATGACGGTTTATTGGGAAGAGAGACACCGAGGATGTCTGCTCAAGCATGGTTAGAGCAAAAGGAGATGTGTGATGACGGTTTGCCCCTAGGGATGAAGAGACTCTCTCTATGGTACGAGTTACCATATTGGCCCAGACTCATGATTAATTACTTGCTCGATCCAATGCACATACTCAAGAATGTGGGTAATCTACTGTGGGACCATCTCATTGGCAAGAAATATACTTTGGGGGCCAGAATTGACCTTAGAAATGTGAAACTTGTTCCAAGAAATATTGTCTATAGACAGCACCTGATGGATCGATAAAACTCTCTAAAGCACCATGGATTTTGAGAGGAGGCCAAGAACGCAAAGTAAAAGAGATCACTCGATCCGTGCAAACGCCCAATGGTGTTGTTGGGTACCGATCGTGTATCCATCCTTGCAACCAGGGAAAAATACGGTCCAGCAGGTAAAAAGGGTAATCTTTTTCAACCACCAGAGGTTCATAAGATATAATGGCAAGACAATTCTGATAGTCGTTTTTCAGCGACTTGTATCTACAGTCATCCACCAGTATTGTGTTGGTAGCATCAAAATGGGGGTGCCTTGCCCACACTGTCCGTAGGTTCTTTAGAAAAACAGGATTGTTGGCCACAACGTCGAGCACATGCAACACCTCTGCCATACTCTGTCCTCAGGTCTCACAGTCTTCTTGTGATAGTATACCTGCCATGCTATAAAGGCAGTTAGAAGTCTGAGTAGCTTAACATCTAAAGCACTCAAGGCATTGTTACCTGCAAAATACTTCTACCTCATGTGCTGTGGGAAGCAAGCGTTCAACATATCTATCAATTTTTGCCTTCTACAGCAGGACCACACAATTATCTTGGCTTTCTTCTTAAAAGTTCGTATGAACTCGTCAGCATCTGGCCTTACACAACAAACCAGCGAGTTATTGACATGGACGATCTGTGGTTGGAGCTCATCCACCAAAACCCAAAGGCCTTCTAGTAGCTCTATGTAGATTGTCAATAAGACCCCATTAAGGTCAAGCACAATCAGCCGGCCAGATCAGCCGCCGCAAGTGTTGTGTTTGGTTGTGTCTCATCTTGCCACCAAGATCTTACTACAATACCAACAATCCAAATGAGTGGTGGCAAATATACAATGTAAACATTATATAAAAAACAAAGCACCACTATGACACAAGAAGTACTAAATTTGATACTATAATGTACAGAACTTGATGATGTATTGTACCAAAGTTGGTAGTATAGTACCAAATTGGGTACTATACAGTATCATATTGCGGTACAATATTGCACATTAGAAATGTAACATTGGAAAACTGCTTTGTACTAATACAGTATCATATTGTGGTACAATATTGCACAGTAGAAGTGTAACATTGGAAAATTGCATTGTACGAAACTGTAGTGTAACATTGGAAAACTGCATTGTACTATACAGTACCAAATTTGGTACTATATAGTACCAAATTGGGTACTGTATTACACTGTAGAAGTGTAACGTTGGAAAACTGCATTGTATCATAGTGAGCAGTAACATTGGAAAATTGTATTGTACCATAGTGAACAGTTACATTGGAACACAACTGATGAAAGACAAAGGCCAAAAGTTGATTGTATTGGTAGAATGAAAAGCACATTGTGCAAAATACATAAGCATATGTGAAGGGCTACATCTTGCATGCACGAGAAAACTCATCACATGCGCGGTTGCGCTTCTTTCTTTGCAGACTAAACAGCTCTGATAGGGTCACCAAATCAGTGGAATCACCTGACATCTTTTGCATAGCATCTTCAGCTTCAGGATCCACACTCCTGTCAGTACTATCCTGGATGTAAAAGTGGATAGTACTTGGCATCCTCGGGCCCCCGTCCCCCTTCATCTCATTGCCTACCTTTTCCTTTTCTACCTCTTCCCCCTTCATGGACTCCCCGTCATCCCCTTTCTTGGCATCCTCTACACATTTTTCATCCCTGGCTTCCACCTCCCTCTTGGCCTCCCCCTCAACCCCCTTCTTGTCCTCCTCCCCCATAGTGGCCTCTTCCTCTACACCTTCCCTTTGCCTATTCTTATCCTCGCTAGTGACTCGATCCTCAAGCCCCTTGGCAGTAGCATCTGATCCATCCAGTTCCACTATGTGAGTCACTTTACCTCCAACATTGTCTTTATTCCTTTTAGCATCTTTGTCCTCACAGTCACTGTTTTCTTAGCTGTCCCACATGGTATCACAATGTTGTCCCTTCTCAGTACCTTTCCCTTCCACACCACCATGCTTTAAATCCCGGAGAACATCCCTTATCTGTGCAGTATCCTCATCCTCCTCCCATGCATGATTTGCAGCATATTTTGTGGCATCTGATCCATCCTTGACTGCCTGTCCATTTTTCTCACCGGGCCCAGCCGCTGTAGCATCCTCTTCCTCTGCAAAAATAGAGAAAGATAGCACATACTTACAAACAACCTCACATTTAGTGCAGGTAAGCATATGATTTGCAGAACACACACATACTTACTATTCACACCAAGATGCCTACCGACCCAAGAATTTGCCACCTCGGGGGTCACCATGTTACAAACAGGTTTGGCACAGTGATCCCTTCTTAGTAGCAAAGCACTAAAGCAAAGGGGGTGATACTGATGTCGGCACTCAAGCATAAAGGTTCCTACAACTCTTGCAGACTCCAAGAGACTCACCACATGCAACACACATTCCAAACACATGGATCATCTCCCCCGAATCAACAACCTGGGGCCTAGGATATAACATAAATCTCTTTCCGTGCTTACCATCAGTAATCATTTGCTTCACAAATAGGGACATGGCTTTGTGCTTCCTTCCATGTTGCCTCCAACACATCATACTCAACCTGTCGTCAACCATCAGCAATACAAACAGTCCCAAATAAGAACCCAAAAGCTAGAAGACTGTACCAAAGGCATCATGCTACCAATTAGTACCAAAATTTAGCAGGCAGTACCAAGGCCATCATACTACCAATTAGTACCAAATAGTAGTAGACAGTACCAAGGGTATTATACTACCAGTTACTACCAAAAACTAGGAGACAGTACCAAGGCCATCACCAATTAGTACCAGAAACTAGTAGACAATACCAAAGCCATCATACTACCAATTAGTACCAAGAACTAGCACACAGTACCAAAGCCATCATACTACTAATCAATACCAGAACCTAGCAGACAGTAACAAATCCATCATGCTACCAATTAGTACCAAAAACTAGCATGTCATCAATGCAATAAGACAACTGTAATCTACCAAAATTAGTACCAAATCATAACCATGAGCTACCAATTAGTACAAAAATCCTAACAGCCACCAAAACAGCATTGTAAGAAGCTACCCTAAAACCCTAAAAGTACCAATACATTCAAAATAGTGTCATTAAAAAAGAACCATAAACTACCAAAAGGAGTGCCAGAATAGTACCAAATGCTACCAGTTAGTACCAAAAGCATTACAAATACACCCAAGTCCACCAATAAACTACCCAAAAGCAACCAAAACTACCAAAAGGACATTGTTAGATCCACTCCAAAAAGTACCAAAGCATTACCAAAAACTACCAAAAGCTACCTGTAAGGGTTTAGTGGTACTAGAAACACAACCAGAACTACCAAACCTACTAAAACAACAGATTTATCATACTACCAAACTACTAAAAACAACATGATAGAAGATACCAAAACAAGAAAGTATATCCAAAAAAACCTAAAAGATACCAGTTTGGACAAAAAGTACCAAAATAACATAGAGAAAATTCAAAAAATCCACATGGACCTAGCAATCTACCTAGGATATGCAACTGCAATACAGAAGCAGAACCACCAAACTCTGTCAAACTAGCAAAGCAGAATTTATAGATACTAAAAATCTGCATGCACTACCAAAACCACTTTCTTAAGACATGATAGGAATTACTTGTTGTAGATGAACCTCCTTCTCTAGCTTCAGCATGTCCTCACTGTTTCCAAGTCGGCGAAGCATGCATCGACTGGCTCCCAGAGCCTCAACCTCTTTCATGTCCTCATCATTGAAAGGGTTTTCTTGCTTTAGTTTTGCAAGCTGCACTTCATAGTGCTCTATGTCATCCTTTGTCCGCTTCACAACAGCATTGGAACCCTCGTCTCTCAACAATGTTTCCTTGTTCTACTGCAGAGATTCTTTTAGCTCTTTCAGCCTGTCTAATGTAGCTGCACTTTTCTGAGGCACTCTCTCAACAATACTTTCCAATTCTGTAACATAATCAGGTGACTCTACATGAAGTTGTGGGGGGTCTAACTCTGTATAGAGGTTACTACCACTTTGCATAAGGCGGGGCTTATTAAAAGATGACCCTAAACCACCGTGGGAGGCACCGTTTTCCCTTCGCCAAGTTTGGACCTTCCGCTCCAACCCTCCCGGGCGGCTGGCACACATGTTCAGTAATGCCTCTCCAAACCTCGTCCATGCGACTTTATGGCGTGCAGGGTTCTTTGTCGCCGCATGGAATCTCTCAAAAGCATATCAGCGTGCAGACTTTGCAGTGATTTCTCCACAAGATGGAGGGGCTTGATAAACCTTGTGGAAGAGGAACCTACAATCTTCAAGGAGTCTTGGGTGCACGTGATTCAAGTAGATCCTTGCATTCTTCTAGTAGCTTTTCTTGAACAGCGTCATCCACTCGTTGTGAGGGAGGTCTTCATCCCTAAGATCCTTTGCAAGCACCCCCTCCATGTTGAGACCATACTCTCCGTGAAGCTCCTCGTCTGTATAACAGAACTTGGTCAAAATAGGGTATTCTTCCATTTTGTTTTTCCTACAATGTGGAAACACTGTCAAAGCTCAAATGTTAGACATGCCCTCCATCTACCAATCCAAAATACCTAAGCATCCTTCCTAAATGACCTTCTATTGGCAACATTTCAGCAATGCAAACTAAAACCTACACCCTAAACAGCCCTCTGGTCACACAAATGATCTTGCCAATGCACAATTTGGTACTGACCAAATTTGAGTCTATACAGAGTTATCATTGTACAATACCAAATTTGGTACTTTAAAGTACCAAATTTGGTAGTGTACAGTACATATTTTGAACTCTAAACTTCCTCATTTTCTTAGTAAACCCTCTTGTCCTACAGGGTATGATTATAGGGATACAAGAAGACCCTTATGCATAGATGCATAGATGAAACAATACATTCACAAATGTTGAAAAATCTCCTGAGATTGTGTTTGGATGAGGGCACATATGCTTGAATCTGAATGCATGCAATGCGAAAAAAGGATAGAAATGTAAGACTAGGGGAACTAGTGCCTTGGAGTCCACCTCCCAACCTCCCACTTTATAGCATGGCTCCTAGCCCTTTGCCGGACTCCCTTTCCACACTGCCTAGTCCGGCCTTGCCCTTGTCCTGACATTACTCCCGCCTTAAAGAAGAGTTTTTGTCCTCAAAAACAAAAGTGCTTAAGAACACTAATGTTTTCCCAAGTGGTGCCTTCCTCAGGTCGATCTTTCCACTTGATTAAGGCTTGTTGACGTACATGATGACGCGTATGTAAATCATGATAGTCGAGAATGCGTTTAGGTTCATGCGGTAATGTAGGAAGTTCAATGAAATCAACCAAAATCTATTGGTCAATGACATTGTCGTCCCCATGTAATCTCTTACGTAAACGGCTTACATGAAACACCAGATGAATAAGAGAATGTGTAGGTAGTAATAATTTGTAGGCATGATCACCTACTTGCTTGAGTATTTAGAAAGGCCCACATTATCGTGAAGATAATTTAGGTGTTGGCCCAATTTTCATACTTTCTGAATGTTCTAGCACACCTAAAAATACTTCCTCCCCTTCCTCAAAGGTAACTTGACGATGTTTCTCACTTCTTATACCAATCCTGCGCTTGTCGAACATTCTGACGAGCGAGTTTTAGCATATGCATGTGGTCTTGGAGAAAATCCTTAACCTGTTGGAGTTTTTCGATTGCCAACCCCACTGTAACCGGTGACCTAGGTTGAAAACCATACATGAGCATGAAAGGACTAAATCCAGTTGTGACATGCTTAGCACTACTCAAGAATAGGCAGATATTATTCCCAGTCTGACTGTTTCTTGCTAACGTATGCTCTTAGCGTATCCTCTAGCACTTGGTTAACTCGTTCAGTCCGACCATCTGTTTCTGGATGATCAGCTGTACTGAGGTTTAGTTGTGTACCCAATCGTTTGAACACAACCCTCTAAAAATGACTGTTAAACTTGGGATCATGATCATTGACAATGTTACTTGGCAAACCATACAACTTGTATAGGTTGTCCACAAATAACATGGCTAGTTATGGAGTCTTAATTGTTGATTTGGCTGGAATAAACTTACATAGTTTAGTCAACCGGTCTACAACCACCCATACCGAGTCATGACCTTGTACAGTGGTTGGTAAACCCACAAAAAAATCCATAGAGATACTTTCCCATTTACCATTGGGAATCACCAAAGGATGTATGAGTCCTCCTACTTTCAGGCGCTCTGCTTTGTTAACTTGACATTTTTGGCAATGCAAGACATAATCTTGAACAAAGCCATGTAAACCTAGTCAGTAAAACAACCGTCGTGAGAGCATAAGTCTTTCTAATACCCGGGTGCCTGCACTTGGACTATCATGACATTCATAAAGAATTTGGCGTCGAATGTCTGTGTCCGTCAGTACACAAACTCTCCCCTTATGGAGTAGGTACCCATTGTCGATGTTGAAATGCTTCCATCGTTGTAGTTCATCACTCGATAGAGGAGAACTATGGGTGGAGGTTAACACTACAATACCATCATTGGAGTAAGAAGGATCCCTCATTTGTACATGGCTCCACACTTTGGAATATGCGTCATCATGCTCATATTTTCCCTTTAGAGAATCCAAAAATTCACTACGAAGTTCCATGAACAAGAGAGAATTGATCTCCGGTATATGACTTAGAGCGTCAGCCACCACATTGTATCGTCCTTTACGATACCGGAGCTTGGTGTCATATTCCTGAAGAATCTTAGCCCACCTAGCTTTCCAAACCTTCAAATCAGTTTGTTGTGTAAATCATTTGATGCTTTCATGGTCAAACACAATCTCAAATATTTGAGCACCATACAAATAATGTCGCCATATTTTTAAGGCAGGCACTATTGCATAGAGTTTGCGTTCATAAGTAGAGTAGTTCTGCTGTGGTGCATCAAGATTCTTGCTTTCAAATGAAATTGGCCGCCTGTCTTGTAACAGGACTGCTCCAATAGCACGGTCACCAGCATTCGTTTCCAAAATGAATGGTTTCAAAGGATCTACAATAGCTAGTATTGGAGCTGTAGCTAATGCATCCTTGAGCGTATCGAAACTATGTTGTTGAGCGGGTCCCCATTGAAAAGCTTTGCCTTTGCCTTTTAGTTGGTCCATCATGGGAACAACAATATTAGCATAGTTTTTAACGAACCTTCGATAAAAACCTGCAAATCCTAAAAAATATATAACTCTTCCAGATTTTTAGGAGAAGGTCACTGCCGGATTGTATCCAGCTCAAATAACATACCCAATATAGTGAATTTCTTCTTTCAAAAAATAACACTTGAAATTCCTTGGCATATAATTTATTTGTTCGTAACAATTCGAACACCTGCCTCAAATGTTGTAAGTATTCTTCTTCAGAAACACTGTAGACTAGAATATCATCGAGAAAAATGATGACAAATTGCCCAAGTATGGCTTCAAGACACTATCCATAAGTATCATGAATGTTGCGGGTGCATTGGTTAACCCAAAGGGCATTACCAAAAATTCGTAGTGTCCAAACCTTGTTCGAATGCAGTTTTGGTATATCAGTAAGTCGAATACGTACTTGGTGATAACCTCACCGCAAGTCTATTTTCATAAAAATACGAGCATGAGTGATTTTGTCGAACAACTCATCCACGTGTGGCAATGGGTACTTGTTCTTAGCAGTAACCGTATTTAAGCCACGGTAGTCTATGCACATGCTCATACTACCGTCTTTTTTCTTCACTAATAGGATAGGAGAAGCCCATGGTGAAGAACTGGTTTGTATGAACCCTCTGCTAAGGTAGTGACCAAGATGACATTCCACCTCAGTAGCTTCAGAGTAACTCATGCGGTAGGGCGGTTTACAGACAGGTTTACTGCCTGCAACCACATCGATGCTATGTTGCACCGATCGTGTCGGCGGTAATCCTGGTGGAAAATCATTAGAAAAAACATCGTGAAATTTCTTTAATAAAATTTTTAACTCACTAGCAACTTTTGCTTGTTGGGGAGTAGCCATTGGTGGAAGAGATGAGAGAGAAGCATGCGGCATTCATGAGGAATGTTCAACAGATTCAATGTTAGAGAGAAAATGAGACAATGAGTAACACAATAAAACTTGATCTATTTCATTATCAGAAACGAGTTGCATAAGCTCAGTAGTACATATCAATGGTGAAGAAGGTACATTCTTCTCTCCTAACAACAACAATACATGTGTGCCATGGGATTCGAACATCAAGCAGTTGTGCTCATAGCTACGCTTCAATGATGGTCCTAGGCTATGCAACCATTCCCTACCAAGGACCTCGTCTGCCCTCTCCATGTTTATAACCTAAAAATCCAAGGATGTGCAGTAGCCTTGTACTTCCAACGGAACATCTCGGACTTGAGTATCCCAGATTTCAGCATCATGTCCATTCATCATTGCTACCTTGTAGCAGTGGGTACTCGGAGTTTGAGGCAATTTGAGTTTTTTCACCAATCCATAAATTGTGAGTAGCAACGTCATCTACCAAGATGCACACCTTGTGCCCTTACAGAGATACGTGCATACGTACTAACTCATGTGGTTCGAAGGTCTGTTGCCACATGGAAGTTGTGAGACAGCATTCATGCACCACCTCGGTGTGTGTTACTTCCATTGTAGAGAATTGTGAGGAAGACTCAAGAGGTAGCAGCTACACCGTGTGCACTGTTTTCTCCTTGCCATGAGAAGCAGACTTCCCCTTGGGACAATCCTTTTTGCCATGCCTACTTCCCAAGCATTGGAAACATAATTTCTCTTTCTTAGCTTTATCAAAGTCCTCAAGAGAGAGAGGACCTCTGCACCCCTTGGGTTTTTTAGATGCTTCTGATTGGCTACTATAAATTTTCTTTTATTGTGTCCGTACTGTGTGTGTGTATTACCATGTGTATTGGCAGGCACGTGATTATGATGTGATTTCTTTTCATCTATATCATCGTGAATATGTGCTTTCACTATTGATTCCTCAAGTGTTTAGGGGTCTTGAGTCTTGACGTGCTTCTTAAGCTCTGACGTCAGATCAAGGATAAACCCACGTACTTGGTGAAAGGTATCTAGGCCTTCCAACTTGAGGATAACATCTCGATAGTGAGATATAAATTCAAGTAATGATGGTATTGGCGCATGGAACACGTGTCCCAAGCCATCCAATTCTGATCTGCCTCATTTGTAGGAAAGAATTCTTTGCGAAACATAGTTTCAAAATCTTTCCAACTCTGTGGTATGATATTCTTCTCCTTGAGAGACATCCACCATTTGTAGGCCTTGCTTTCTAGAGTTAAACTTGTTTACAGTGCTCTGACTACATCCGGAGTACGCCGTAAGGCGTGAATTCCATCCCACTTGCTGAGAAAGATATTCACTGCATCCTTATTGCGATCTTTGTCTTCTCCCTTAAAAGTCGATGGTTTGGTGTTTTTCAACAACTCATCCACCTCTTTTGTAGTGAGAGTGTGCAAAGCATCGACAGATGGACCTTGTCTATGATCAGAAGGGCCTTGGCCCTGTGTAGCAACTTGCTCATGCATGTGCGTGTCAGTAGGACCCTTCGACTGCTATTACATTAATTGTATTGATAATTTAGTGACATTTTTATTTAAAGATGCAAAATTTCCTTCCATGAATGATATGCGTGTCTGAAGTGCACGAAATTATTGAATATCAAGCAGTTCATAAGTGTTGTCACCCACTGTAGCGTCGCGGGCACTCTCTATGAGAGCATCCGGCCGCGAGCCATCATGGGCAGGATCAGGCGTATTATGCTCGGAATCAAAAGTCATATTGATAGCGGAATCCATGGCGACACAGTGCAGTGGAAGGAATAGCAAGAAAAATACCTGATGTCGAGAAGATGTCATGTAGATGTAGGATGCACCGCAAAGGTTAATTAGCTTTGCTAATTATGTAGATTGTCCAAGTCGAAATCTATCCAAAATTTCAGCCGTGCAGGTACTTGATTTGAAGACTATATAGCATGGCTCCTAGCCCTTTGCCCTAGTTGGACTCCCTTTCCACACTGCCTAGCCAAGCCTTGCTCTTGTCTAGTCCGGCCTTGCCCTTGTCCTGACAAGAAATTCAAAGCTCCTGAGCAAGAAACAAAACATTTACTTACATACAATGCATAGATGAAACAATACACTCGTGCAATTGTTGAAATTTCTCCTGAAATTGTGTTCGGTTCAAGTCACATATGCTTTCATGAATGCATAATGCAAGGCTGTTGAGCAAGAAATAGAACATAAACTTGCATGCAATGACCTTACAAACTTTCACATAGCTACCTCTCATGAAACAAAATCAAATCCTGTAACAGGACACGACAGCGTAGAAACGCCAACCTCTTGTTTTAGTTGAAGACCAATTCTCGTCCTCGACAAAAGGTGTTGCAGACTTTGCTGATTTCTCCACACAAATGCTCCCCTTGCTAGCCCTTGTGTTTGGTGTGTTGATGCTTTGGGGAGACTTTGTGCCTTTGAGGGGGGAGGTTGCATCCATTGTCCTAGGCTTCTTGCCTTTGTAGGGTGAACCCTTGGCAACAGCAGACTTCCTCGCGGGTGTCCTCATTGTGGCGTGGATGCACAGCAGGAGACCATGCTAACTGCACAGGGGAATCCTAAAGGTGATGCCTGAGAGCTTTGTGACAGCGTTGCGTAGTCAATAACCACTACAAAAAGCCACAGGTACTACGTAGGACACACATGCTACGTGACACGAGTTCAAACGTATTGTAACTCCAATCCATCATTGGCCCCACCCATGATGTCTCTTCCAACGGAGTGGTCACTGGATTTTTGATTTTTACTAGCTTCCCTCCTACACCAATTAAGTTTAGAGGCCGAAAACGGTTCCCTCCAAAAGAACCTCTTGCTTTTGTAGAAGTACCAACTAGGTATAAACAAAAAAAGGTCCTTTTTTTGTACCACCATTGCATGCTTTCAGCCCCGTAACCACATGTCTATATTCTAACCCTTGTTTTCGTCTTTCTCCCATATTAAATGATCAGTTTAATATGAGAAAATCATTTGGATTGGTTAGATGCTATATTTTATGACATGTCACTTTCTCTCTTAACGTTCATTATGATACAATCATGGGTTTCCTCCCTATTGAAACAGTTATAGGCCGACATGGAGCCTAAATGGTAGGATTTTGTGTGGCACATGTTGTTAGTCACAAGGTGTACAACATGGTCTATGAACTCATGGAGTTAGATTTATCCATTGTCGAGAAAGCTTCATGAGGGTCCTCTCATTCATGTCGCTGAGTATTTACAATTATCTATACACACAAGTACATCTCATACTTAATGAATGTCGTATTTTTTGACATCATTATATAAGACATATACCATATGTGGAGAATATGAGTCTCTGGGATTGACACTGGCATCTGTTTCTTTAATCATATATTTCGATAGAGTCCCTCAGTGGATTTGAGCATGTAGTATCAAGACCAATTTCAATGGCCATAAATCATCGGATACCAAGTAAGATTTGTTAAGGTTGTAAGTATTATAAAAAAATATTAATAGATGGTTGTTTGTGCATATTGCAAGGCTATGTGTTAACGAAAATATTTTATTGTTTGTACCCTAGATGTGATTAATTTTTCACACTTTATTATGATCCAGACATTTTAGCAAGGCTTTCAACAATAATTAAAGTGAATGTATTTAGTTTCTTTTCATAGAGCTATTTACACATTTGATTCCCTCCTCTTCCATGTGTGCCATGAGCATAACATCCACCGTAAGGATTGGTAATTATAGCCATGAAAATAAAGGTTTGCATAAGTTTTTGCTAAATGCATGCACACTAAGTGTTATGGGCCCTAGTGTTTAGCAAACGCAGATTGGGAGATGCATTCAAATTCATGAAATTAATAACTTATGAAGCATTTTGCACCACAAGTGAAATATTCCGCAAAAGAGTTATTATAGGTCTACCAATCCCCATACAAGGTGATGGCTCAGTGTGGCTGTTTGTAAATAGGTTGACTAAGTTTTGTAAAGTTTATTCAGTTCACTATTTAATCTCTAAAGTTGACCAAGTTGGTTTTTTCTAATCTATATTGATTATATATATTACTCATCAATATTGAGAGTAAATGTGACCCACATTTATCAGTCATTTCTAAAGTACTGTTCATAAACAGTTGGGGAGAAACAACTCAATATGAGTACTACCACTCATCGAGAGACGGATGGGTAGCTTGCAAGTATTTTTACCTTTTCAATGGGAGTTTGTTTACCATGATGCAGAGCATATATATGGAGATTAGGTTTAGTCCCTTCATGTTTACGTTAGGGTTTCAACCTCAATCGCCAGTTATGGTGGGGTAATTGCTTACTAATGATCAGGAGTGTCAACAAGTCAAGGACTTAATCTGTGTCTCATGAGATTTGTCGACAAGTCACTCTCATGAAAAGCTCAAAAGAGGTATTTTTATATGTTCCAGCACCTTCAAAAAGTTCAAAAGCTTGGTCATTCCTTTAGTAACCTCTTAGTTGTGGCAACCGAATTAAAGTAATCAAGTGAGTCATAAATATAGTGCACACCCTATTTTGAATATAAGCTAGTTACACAAATGGTTGCAAAGTAATAGCAATGTCAAAAATCAAGGTGTTCTTATTGGTTTCATTGAACCTTCTACTGAGCTTCTATTGAACCTTGTATAGGTCAAATCAACAGCTAAACCCGTGAGGGATGCCACTATGGAAAATATTAGTGTTCTTACAAAGCTATCACCACTTTTTTTTTTCAAGGACGCAAACACTTCTTCAAGGGGGAAATAATGTCAGGCCAAGGGCCAAGACACACATGTGGTTAAAGGGTCTAAATATAGCTAGGGGTAGGGGCCTATATATAGGATGGATGGGCCTATGAGCATGTGTCTGCCCCTCCTATCTTACATAGAACCATCACTTGATTACGTTGACATAATTCAAAGATTGATGTTTGAAGGGATTTTAGTAGAGATATCTGTGATTTGTGTGTCGTTTTGATTTGAAACAACATTCGTAAAGAATGAGCTTGTGTGCAACTTGTCTACCATTGAAAGAGCAAAATTTTCCATATGTGGGTAGAGTAAATATCAAAGAAAGGATGGGAAGGTTGAAATTCTTAACCCTATCAAGGGAGAAAGCTTTTTCTTTTTCCTTGCAATCTGATGCTTCATGAGCTAGTTTACGGGGTTGCATCCACACACCCACACATGTATGTCGTAGGGATTGAACCATAACAGGCATGCTAAAAGCATTTCACTTTTATAGCTAGGCCAACTCGCCTTGATGAAAGAGATTTTTTCTTTCAAAACTAAAAAGGAGACATATCAAAATTCCTCATTGCTTGAAGAAGCTTTGCTTTGTTGGCTTTCTAAAATAAGCTTAGTGATGAAGGGCATTGAGTGCTTGATTGACATGTGAGAGGTATTGACTGATTGAAATTTTCATTGATATTCTAGTGTTAAAAGAGTCTTTTTAAATGTGAGAGCCTCTTATGAATAAAATTTGGCCTTGTTTAATAAATGACCGGCCATCTTAGGAACTATTTACAAATTGAAGATCCTCTACACGCCAAGCGTTTAAGATGTTTTATGTTGGAGTGCATCTTTATCTTGAGCTTTATCTAAACTAACATAATATGGCGGAAGAGGGAACCCTTTACACGTGTCAAAATCTACGACATGAAAGTTATATTCCAAAATTGACAGAAACCCATATGCACGCGATAGAGAGAGAGAGAGAGGGGGGGGGGGGGGGGGGGGGGGACTAGTCTAGATTAAGATTTTCCCCTTGAAGGCTCTCTAGAACAAATGCATGCTATGTTTCCATATTTGTGAGTGCTTTCTCCTTTGTTTTAATTATGAGATATAAGAAGATTTATATCAAAACAAGAAAATTACACGTTTCAAGAGAAAATCAAACTAAGGGTACAATAATAATAATAATGTAAGTGAAAGATTTAGGTTATGGATTATGTAAGGGGCAACAAGGGCACTTTACCAAAGTGAGCTTGGTAAGTGGAATATGTTAAAGGCGTAAATGGGAACTTTACCAAAGGGAATGAAGTTTGATAATTGGGAGGGACAAGTTGGATCATGAAAGTACTAGAGGGGGGTTCTGACTGTTTTATAGTATGGTATATACTTTTGAAGGGGCAGCGCATGCGCAAGTCTGTACACACCATGGGCCATGGACCCCCCCCCCCCGCCCCCGCCCCATCTTATAATATATTGGTTGACGAGATGGCCTGTCCAGGTCCCAGTTCTGCTTGTCACCATCTTCACATCCCCTCTCTCATTCTCCTCTCTTCTTTTTTCACCTACCTCTTTTTTCACCGCCCCTTTTTTGCCCTGCTTCCTGCTTTTCACATTTTCTATGCAGTTTTCAACTCTCGTGTATGTCACCAGTCATTAGAGAGAGAGAGAGAGACAGAGACAGAGAGAGAGAGAGAGAAAAAAGAGAAGAGAGAGAGTCGCGACCCGTTCGATGAGCTGATGAGCCCGCGTCCTGGTTAGCTCCTGCTCATGTAGGACATAGAAAGAGAATAGCTTGTCTCCTGCGTTGCCACTGTTTTTGGCTGTGTGTGTGTGTGTGTGAGAGAGAGAGAGAGAGAGATCGAGATCCGAGAAGCAGCTAGGTTAACATAGAAATGAGGTCAATAGCAAGTGAGAGGCGGCCTTTTCGCTGTATATAAAACAACATGAGTATAAAGGAGGATACGTGCGCGCGCGTGTGTGTTGGTGTGAGAGGAGAGAGAGAACGTCTCTCTGGGTGGTCATTTGAGTGTTGCTTCTTTCATCATTTGGCTCAGCGTCTCTCAGCAGCTAGAGGGTGGTCGAGATAAGTGTGTTTGTGTAGAGGGTTGCCGATGTGTGTGTGTGTGTGTGTGTGTGTGTGTGTGTGTGTTTTGGTCCGATATTGCCTCTTTTAGGTCTACTTGTGTACTGTTGAAACCTACTTGAGCTGGCTCCTAATTGTTAAACTGCTTCTTGGGAGTTTGTCTCTTAGCTCATATACCAATATACATGCATGTTACAAAAAGCAAATGAGTCAGTTTGATATTCCGGTTATCAGGATTCAGCTGCGCCTGTACTGGTCGACTCTGCAAAGCCCAAGAAGAAGAATAGCATGCAGCAAGAGAGCACAGAAAGGTCCACATACAAACATGGCAGGGGTATGTAGGAGAGCGCAGGTCGAATCAAACCTACTTTTTCTGGGCGCGGGTGCGAGGTCCAAAGAGAGAGAGAGAGAGAGAGAGAGAGAGAGAGAGACCAGAGGGTTGATCCCTCTGCGCGTAAAGCACAGAAAAAGCGAATAATTAGGAGAGGAGAGCGCAGCAGTGTTAGAAAGCTTATGGGCGCAAGAGGTAGCGTAACACTCATTACATAAAGAATAGAGAGAGAGAGAGAGAGAGAGAGAGAGAGAGAGAGGGGGGTAATGAGAGCGTGAGGCTTGTGTGTGTGAGAGAGAGAGAGAGAGAGAGAGAGAGAGAGAGAGCAGCGTGGAAGAGAGCCACGCTTTGTCCGCTGGCTGTCCGGGCAGGCAAACAGCGACATTTCTGAAAAAAACGCCCCCGTCCGTTTCTGGGCCTCCCCTCTGTGCCTGCATAACACTGCAGAAAGAGAGAGAGGGGGGGGGGGGGGAGCATGAACACCGGCAACTCTACTCTATACTCTACTCCAACTCTGTTCTCGTCTACTTATTACTAGCCTCGCTTGTTGTCTTCCTCCTTTCGTGTGTGATCTCCTGGCCAGCTCCTATATATCTATTATTATATCGTTGTTCCAACATATGATCAGCGTGCCTCATCTCTAATAGGCTCTAGTAGCTGCTCTCTTTTCTAACTCTACTTTAAGACTCATAAGTTACAGAAGTAGCAGAGAAGCCGCTGCATATATATCCTCTCTCTCTCTCTCTCTCTCTCTCTCTCTCTCTCTCACACACACACACACACACACTCACACAGCAGCATAATCAGTATCTACCAAAGGTTCTTCTTCACATGCATCTTAAACCATCCACACGGACAATAAATATATTCTCACATCCACAAGGATTCTACTCCCTTGAATGTTTAGCTCATCATTATAATCAGTAGCTTGCAGGAAATAGTTAGGATTATTGCTGACCGCACTGCACATGCATGCATGCACTCCAGAGTCTTCACTATTTAGCCCTAATTATGCGACTTAACTTCACACGTCGCTAAATCTATATAGTAATCAGTTATTCTGTAGTAGTATAGTATAAGCGGGAGTCAAGCTTGGCTGTGGCTTGTCGTGCTAGCAATTCTCTCAGACCGTGACAATCCTTGCCTTGATAATCTCTCACAGATGGATCGTATAATTGTTCAGATTTATCATACTTCGGCTATGCTCCACTTGGCTCAGCACTATCGTCTCCAATAAAAGATACAAGAAGTAAGTTATCTGTACTCTCAGGAAAATTGGTCAGTATTCTTATTTTTCTCCTGCTTTTGCATTTGTTGATGTGCATCGATCTAAAAACGTTTTAAATAACCAACGTGCCATGATCTCAAGGTGTTCGGACTGTCGTTTGGGCAATCCTATGTTATGGTTAGCCCTAAAAATATAATTGACAACTCAATATTGTACCTCCCTAGAACTCTGGTAAAACTATACTTTGAATTATGGTACAAGAGACAAGCCAACTAGATGTTGTAAAAGCCATGTTTGTCATGATGATTGCATGTAGAAGGAAAGAATCATTAGATCTAAATCCTTTTTGCTTTTAGATTTATAAAGTCCTTTCTAATTATATGGCTACAAGTTTTTGGAATGATGATGGCTCTTCACAGCAGAATATATAGGTGACTTTTGGTTGAATAATTCCAGCATATATGGGCAGCCCGCCAGCAATGCTTGGAAGCCGTGAATTGAACGCTCAACCTTGGCATTTTGTTTTCTGGTGATTAGCTAGAATCATAGACATTGAAGGCTATATATATATCTCTGAAAATTTGCTTGATCTAGGTTCTATATGTAAATGTAAAAAGCCTATTATGCATGCCAACAAATCATTTGCTGTATGAAGCATTCAATATAAAGATCAAAGCATCAACTCAGCTTATATATATAGAAGAAAGAAAAGGATAGTTGTTTGTATCTTGATTACATGAAAAACCTGGTGTTACCATATCCCACTTCTGCAGTGGAAATTAAAGATATTGAAAAGGTGCAACTGCATATTGCATGTGCAATCACAAGTAAGGGTTGAAGCAAGGCGGTGATCAATATGGGTTGAGGTTTTTCCCTTCTAAGGCAGGAAACTGCTTAAGAAGTCTTTTCTTTAGTTAACCTACCTAATTAAACTCCACTGCATGTGTTGCAGGTTAGAGAAAAGCAATGGATAGTGTTCCATCAAATGATATGAATGTAATGGACGATCCGGAAGGGGGATGTATAGTTCAAGCTGATGATCCACAGATGCTGGCTGCCGCAGCTTTTGATGGAGCCGGCTGCGGTGCCGGGAATAACACATGGTATTGGACGTCCATGTTGAAGCTGATGGAGCAGGGATCAGCTGCCCCTCCAAGCAGTACTAGCACACTACAGTACAACAGCAACAACATTAATTATACAGCGCCGGCTCCTCCTTTCACACCTGGCCAGCAGCAAGCCACTGCAGACCGGACACCACGGCCTGCACAGTCAGCATCAGCATCGTCGCCGTCTTCATCATCTGTGCATGATCAGCCCATGGATATGGTTACTCAAAATAATGCACTCAATGCTTGTGATCCAGACAGTTCTGTGTGGGCTCAAGAATTTCTGTGAGTCTTCTTTCTCCCTGTCTCTTAATTGCTAGGTAGGAAATAAAAAGCTAAAGCAACAGGATATAGAGATTTCTGTTTGGATCTCTCTATGTTTTAAGGATAGATGCAGAGAATACTTTCATACTGACTGACGTCTGCAATGAAGAAAGAATTTCTTCTACCTAAATATTAGCTAGGCATTCATTAGTCATTTTTGCGTTGCTGCACAAGACTACACAAGACTGCACAGATACATATGTAGTAATTTGTTTCCTTTAAAAGTTCATTGAAGGTTTGAAATATCCTACATCATTGCATTTCTATTGTCTACAATTCTCTTTTCCAAGTCTGCATCCGGTCCACAGATCAATAAACCTCTACTAAGAATCATCACAAGAAGATTTAGAAATTTTCTCATGTAGGAAAACGGAGTCTTTTCCAACGTTTTTCATACAATGAATAACATCATGAGCTTCTGCTCGAGAGGCTCCGCGTACCTAGCTAGGTACGATTGGGGGCAGTGGACCACCGGCCCCCCCACCGGGCCGGTAGCCCCCTGCCCCCAATTGTACCTAGCTAGGTATGTGGTGCCTCTCTCACAAAAGCGAGGTAAGTCACAATGTGGGAATTATTGTGAGAATTTGTCCAAAACTAGCTTCTTGTGTGCATGCTTGCACTATACAAGAAATGTTGTAGCCTATAGGTAATTTACAATCCCTTTGCCTTTTTTCTCTTCTGCAAGGAGCAAGGACCTTTTTGTTTGCCATGTGAAAAAGAATTAAAGCGATTTTGAAAAAGGAAAGGAGCTGTAATCGTCTAGTCATGTGCAAAGGTTCAAAACACTTGTTATTTTAGCTAGAGCATGGCAGAGCTTTTATAACTTTTCAAGCTTTCTTCTATAAATAGGTAGTAAGGCCATGACCACACAAGGAATGAACGGTACACACAAGAAGCCTAGAAATCTTAGGTAGTGGTCACTTGGTGCATATCTATAGGTTACAGCCAGGTCGCACCATGGAATAGTGGGAGGAGTGGGGGAAGAGCACACTCTATATTGAGGAAAACCAAGAGACAAGCAGGAAAAAGCGAAGGCGAACGTTATTCCCGGTAGCGCTAGGAGAAATAAGGGTACAAAGCTATATTTCAGGGAGCCATCTCCTCTCCTTGTTTGTAGGGTAGCTTCAACCAATCTTTAGCCGACTGATCATCGCTACCCACCCCTGAAAATTCTTTGCCTCTTGAATTAATTGTGTCTCCTGTATGGTCACACGTGCACCTGTTATTTGTCTTGTATGCAACTATGCATTAAGGCCTTTTGAAATTATGCCAATTTTGGTAGTATACTTGCATCAATAACAATGTCCAAAATGGGCCTAGCTAAAAAAAGCTCAACTTAGTTGCAATCATTGGACCACAAAAAAGAAAACAAGAAGACGTAATTAGTCTTGCAACGATGCCAAAAGGGGCTTAGGGCATAATCACACAAGGCTTAGTTATCTGAAAGTTGGACAAATAATTGAGACTGTTGAGTGGTCACACGTACATGATTGAGGCAGCTCAGTTACTAAGCATAGGCTCTTGTAACTATGCCATCAGCATAGTTGCAAAGGGCTATGATTGTGCCTTGTATTTTTTGCCTTTTTCAAGCTTGCATACACTGACGGGGATGCAGTCTGTGCCTCTATCTAGCAGCAATTGACATGAAGAGAGAGAGAAAGAGAGACAACATGCTGCATGGCCATGGAAGCCACATTATGTGTGATCAAGCAGGAGATTCTATTGCGAGGCAAGTCCATGTCCAAGTACTAACTGGTGGCTGGAGCTCAACCTCCAAATGGCAACCATGCAAGCTCAATAAAGGCTCGATTTTTGCGCGTGACCATGAACAGAGGCTTACTAACCGCCCAATTTCTCAAAATAAAGCATAATAGGGACAATTAGCAACTATTGATTGTAATTGTGCCTCACTTGACCACCACATTAGTTGCAAAGGGGTAGGCTTACTTATCCAAGGTTGGGTCTCACATGACTTCTATCAACGGGTACAAACCTATGCCAAAATCTTATAGCCACATAGTAATTTGAAATCATAACCAAGAGGGAAGAGTTGAGTTGGTGTATGTATTGTCAGCAAGGTTGACCTTCTTTTCATAATTATTGTTTTGGACACATTTAAAATGGACATTGACCAAAAATATATGTTTGCCTTCTACGTATAATAATCTAGGAATTCAAAAATGTTCATTATCTTTAACAAATATTTTTTTTAAAATTCATGTCAGTTGATGTACTAGCTAGTCAAGGATCTCTGATCTAAAGGAGACATACTTCAGAAATTGACATACGTCCCCATTTGGAAAAGAGAAAGTGAGCATTTGGAAAAAGGGGCTAGCTATAATTGTACAGGCTAGGGTACTATAATTCTTCTACATGGTATTATTTGTCTATGTCTCAGAGCGCCTCTCCGTAGTGGTACTATAAGTGTCTTTTTGAAAGATATACCCTTTTGAAATTGAAAGGTCCTCTCTATTATATGCAATATCAGTCCTGTTTTCGTCTTCATTTATGTCCTTTCTTTGGATGGTAGTGGTCCCTCATTAATTGAATTCCATGCCACAAAATGGAAAGGCTTCATGTGGAGGAGAGAGACTCATTATTACAGAGTACAAAAGGCACCGATGCTTAGTATCCGATGTTTTTGGGATCATTAGATACCCATGGCATTCACTAGGAAATATGTAAGATAGCACGTGCAAACAAAATAAGGGATTTATAATTAAGTATATCTACAAAAAAAAATTACTTACATGAAGGTTTTTAAATTGAAAAAGTGAAAATTTTCTCACATAAAGGCTAGTTTTTCTTTCAAAAATGCATACATAAAGGGATACATATAATACTTCAAAAATATACAAGTAAGAGATTATTTAAATACCTCTTATTCGCACTTGCTATATGCAATTTTTACGTAGTGGATGCCTCGGTACTAGATGGTGCCAATATATGCGTTAGAATGAAGGTAATTAAAGCATGTATTGGTGGTACCACTTCTTGCACTTTTTGGTGGTATACCCTTCAAAAAATTAAGTGGGAACAAGTAACTTTTTTGCAAAAAAATTAAAGACTTGCCGGACCTTATGGTTTTAGATTCTACATAAAAGAATCTATCCATTGATATATAACATGCTACTTTATTTTATACGTAACACATGAAGATGGGGCTTGTAAAGTGCTATTAAAGGACTATTCAAGGCACCCCTTTTTGGTACCACCATTACATGCTTTGGTCCATCATGAACGTTGATATACGAATTGATATTAATATCAACCATGAAAGTGACACGCATGTTGATGCTTATACATACTTTGATACCGATGCTCACCTACGGTAAAGTGTTTTTGAAGCGTATCGTGAGCTCATTTTGATCCCGTGGCAAGAAGTACCTACAAATCTTTTGTGTTTTGGAGGTAGTCCTACCTTACCCCCTTCTTTTGTCTACGCTCTTTATCTTTGTCTCCTTTTCTCTCCCAAGCATAACACACACACACACACACACACACACACACAATTTTATAAACACTTATATATTTGACGTTCTGATGCTAACACCTATATATACCACACCATGAGAATAAAAAATCCAATTCAATGGCATTGAAAATCACGTTTTGCCTTAAGACTCCCTTGTAGTGGTCTTTTTGGAGGGTTTTCAAGCTTCCTTCACAGGGTAGAAAACTTTTGGCTCGGTGACGACTTTATTTGGCATGGAGGAATAAGGTGGTCACTCAACACAATCTTCAAATGCTTTTATGGAAGGCCTATAGGAAGGCTCTCTTATAAGTCTCACAATTCAATGCTTTGAAGGTCTTACATGCCATCATTTCCTTTTCGACTCTATGTTGCATTTCAAAATTGTAATCGGACTTATTTAAACCTTTTGTTTGGGATCTTAACAAGATTGTAATCCTTGTTTAATATGTAAATTTACAATGAAATCCTTACAAAGGCCTACATCCTAAAGTCAAGGACCTAAAAGCTAAGTAGTTTGTCAAATGTCTCTTGACACAACTGAAACTAGTAAACTAGGGACAAATGTGGTCTAAACTTATATAGCTTGTCTGATAGTGATAAAATGTCCCTTGACACAATTAAAATTACTAGGAACAAATGCGGTGTAAACTTATATAGCTTATATGATAGTGATAAAATGTCCCTTAATGACACAATTAAACTGACTCAACTATAGGGACAAGTGCGGTCTAAACTTATATGCTTTATCTGATAATGATAAAATAGCAAGTTGACTTTTTGGTAAAAGCAAATTGTTTTTGAATGTCAAGGACATACATTGTTGGAGATGTTAACACAATTTCAAACCCTTTTGTTTGAGTGCTTCATCTTATATTAAACTATTCACAGTACGCCTGATGAGCATGCCATCTTGACCAGTGGTTATATATTGGGTTGCTTGTCCTCATGGCAAGTAGTCTAGAGCCTAGTCCAGAGCCAGTTGCCAATCAAGCTGAGCGAAGAATAGCCGTTTGACTAAAATGGGGGTCAACGTGATGCACACACGGCTTGATCTTGACTGCCAAGCGATGAGAGGCTGATGCTCTACTGCTATGCCTGCAAGCACGCATATCATAAATGTGGCGAGCTGTTGTATATAAAGTAATCATAGTGTTGCCCCCCCTCCCCCCCCCCGGCCAAAAAAAAAAGCGCGTGACCGGCACAGCGAATTACCTACACCTACACGGGGGCAAGCACCCTGATATATAACTATTGCCGCACTGTTGTGCCTTTATAACTTATGATGTTGGTCATGCCTTAGTACTATTGCTACATTACTCAAGATAGGTTGGTTCAACTTTGACTTTTATATTCTCTTTACTTTTTGCACTTATTCTGTATTTGGACATTGAAGTGCAATCATGTAGATTTTAGATTTATTTTGTGAAGCTAGAAATAGAATCATGGGATGTGTTTAATTATATGGTAGTTTGGTTATGACATGAAGAAAATTAGGAAATTTTTTTACCGTCAAAAGTAGTACTATATCAAGAGAACCATGATAAGTTTTTAAGTTGAAAATTGCACGAGAGTTTCAAGATGTTTTCTCATAAAACTCAAAATCAATCAATGCATTCTTAAAGAAAATACATTTGACATGTTTATAAATCCTTTTTATAGATAATGACAAGTAAAAATGAGAAAATTATCTTAAAAAACATAATTTAAATCATGCCAACTATCAATAATACCAAAAAATATATATTTTTAAGAATACTGATATATATATGGAGGCAAATTATGGTCTTCCAAAACTTATATATAAGAACTAATGTTGCTTTATATTAGTGCTGATAGATAAAAGTGTTTCTTATACATGTTAAAACCAAGAATATAGATATTCTTCGAGAACTAAACTTGCATAGATATTAATTATAGATCTAGCTACATTTTGAAATTTTGCATGATTTGCCACCAAACTTGCATAGATATTAATTATAGATCAACTTGCATTTTGAAATTTTGCATGATCAACTTGTCACCAAACAAGCATGCTCTAGTTTTGCAATTTAAGAAAGTATTCCACTTGTAGTTTGCATGAACATCAAGATATGGCATTATTTAGGTAGCCTACATATCTCTATGTACGATGAGATACATGAATGTTGTAATTAAATCTATTCCATGCAAGTATAATTTTATACAACCTCGAAAATTTTCTGTTTGGTAAAACTTGTAGAAGTACCTAGCCATAGTATAAATAAGTAGTTTAATTACACATTTTTTGCCAGAGCCTCATTATTTTTTTCTCACCTTTATTAAGATAGCTTTTCTTCAATGTAGTTTTGTGCGAGCATCTTTTGGGCCCAAATTTACATCATAGTAAGCTCAAAAGTTGGATGAGATAATTTTACAAATACTATAATTAGTGTTTCAGTACAGGTCCTCATAAGGATTTTTTCATATTGTTTTTTAGATGCGCATTGCATTTTACGTCAATTGAAGAAATTGCTACCAAACTGATCCAGTTAATATGAAGCCTAACCATATTGATTGCAACAGAAAAGGGAGCCGAATTTGTGGAAGTGGGTGTTTAAATTTTATTTCATCTAAGAGATGTAACCCTTCAGCGCACCCTAAAGTGCCAAAGCTCATATTTGACATAATTAGTTCGAAGCTGTCACTTGAGGCTTGAGAGTGTATTTATAATTATTCTTTTGTAAAAGAAAGGCTCCTTAATCAACTCATTTAATTTGTTGCTAATATATAGCTATTTGTTTTTGCATGTGCAGGAGTGGTCCAATAGGTGAAAACAAGAGCAGTAGTATTGCATGCTCAGATGATGGGTTGCATGAGCTTCTTTATCCTAGGACAGTGCTAGAGCTCCTATTTTCCGATCAGCTGAAGCTCGAGCAGATGCCGTCATGGCCGGATATCCTGCAAGCTCACACAGCTGTAGGACTAGGCCCTGCAAAAAGCTTTGGCTTCCCACTCACCTCAGAAATAAAGGGTGAAGCAGGAACCACCCTGCAAGACAATGTAAGCATGGACCATCACATGAAATGTTCACAGTACTATTCCCATCTGGCTGGAATTGAAGACCGTTTGAGCAGCAGTACAACCAACAGCACTCTTTCCGACAATGCGATGGATCAGTGGGCGGTACCGGCGCAGGCTGGCAGCACTTCTGGGGGCCAATGCGCCGAGAACATGCAGGCACATCCTGGTGCAATTGTGCCAGCGCACTCGTCGTCGCTGAGTAACATGCAGCATATGAAGCAAGAGTACAACCATGTAGCGGCTTCACCACCTTTGATCAGCAGCAATGATCATGGCTGCCACTATCCAATTAGCCAGTATAATAACCTTCACCACCACCCAGAAAACCTGAGAATAATGGGCAACAATGGTAATATGATTGCTGCAGGGTCGAATGGTTTCCAGGAATCTATGATGAATGATGAATATGAACAAAAGCCTACTAGCTTGCTGAGCAAGCTATGGAGTCCTGCTGTGCTTAATTCGAATGATCCCCTGGCTCACATGAATCATAAGCACCATATTTATGAGTCGATCACAGCCGCAAATTTCTCTCATAATCTACGACAACTTGCAGGCTTGTCGACCGGGAACGGCTACAATCTCCAGTCGGTGAACAGTATTAACATGAATATTGCTCCTTCTTCTTTGCAGAACTACATCCATCAGCCGTCCCAAGTACAACTCTCAAAAAAATCTCGACCTTTTCAAGATGTGAGTCCACTCTCTCTTTTAATTCCTTTTGGCGACGATTTTCCGATTGATGTGTTAATTATAGGCCGTGGCCCCTTTTTTCCTGCAAACTCGGAAGACCTCCATGCAAAACAATTTAGAGATGAATTGATAATACTTGAAATTCTTCAAAATCACACTTTTTGTGGGTTTTCTTACCTCTTAGCTTAAAATTTAGAGGTAAATTTCAAACTCCGTAAGTGAGGTTTTTTTAAAAAGATAGCTCGTTTTGGCTTGCACTTGAGGGGTGCTCATTGAAGCGATGTACATGTATATATTGTACTCGCACGGAATGAAATGAAATTCCATTAGTGTCAAGATTCCTTTATTCCCTGGGCTCTGGCAGCAGCCGCTTGGTCCTTGTCCTTACCTCTGTTGTGCTGCCTCAGCCATCGTCCACAGTGCGCGTGCCTGCATTTGCATTTGCCTCACCTTGCTGCTCTGTCTTCTCGTCATCTCCTCCTCCAATTGGCAAATGGACGTGCTATATCTCTTGTTCTTCCGGCCCGCCCTGCATATCTACCACCATAGCCAATTGGCTTGTGCTTGCAGAGATGAGGTATCAATCCCTCTCTCTCTCTCTCTCTCTCTCTCTCTCTCTCTCGCCTCGCACACCAGATTCTGCCCAAGGCTCTTGTGCGTGCTCTAAGCAGAGAGAGCTTTGATGTGTGTGTGTGTGTGTGTGTGTGTGTGTGAGAGAGAGAGAGAGAGAGAGAGAGAGAGAGAGAGAAGAAGAAGACGAAGAAGAAGAGAGTTTTAACCTCATCATCTTTTATAGTCAAATTAAGGGGAGGCATTGACTTGGGAGCTACCATAACATTCTGATCATATCCTCTTCTCTAGGCCACTCTGACTATAAAGCGAGCAATTTAGAAACCTACATCAATTCACACATTGTCACCTTGTTAACCTCCTATCTCTTCCCTTTCTGTTTTTAGTTGTCCAATTGAGCTTCCATTGGCTTAGGCCAAGTTGATGGTGTTACTTTCTTTTATCCACCGTATCAATCTCTTCACTACATCGCACTTTTATAATGTAGAGATACGTCACCACTTTCCTCCCAAGTTTCATTGGCTTGTTTTGAATTGGGTAACTAAGAAAACTTTTGCTCTTGCCCTCATAGTGTGGTTAAGGTGGTTAGACTGTCTTGATGCCAAGGGAGGCTAGGGTTGATCAAAACCATTGGGAGGGCCTTTCTCCTCTTGGTCCTTGGGTGGATGAGGCGTAGAGTCAAGTTGGTGAGGGGGATTTCTAACTTGGATAAACAGTGGAGTCAGAAAGAGTTGAAATCTTGACGTGCCGCCAATTGTAACACTTTAACTCGCTGACGAAGAGCATATATAAAGGGGGGAGTATTGAACAAAAAGCTTAGTATCTTCTACCCACATCAAAATTATAAACAATTGGGATTTGATCCACAGAGAAATTTAAACATCAATTAACAAGGCATCAAGTCCCAAAAACAGTAGTGAATGTAAAAAAAAAATGAAATCTTGATGTGGAGCCAATTGTATAATAGATAAAGGGAGGCTATTGAATAAAAAGATTGGGAAGCTCTACCCACACCAAAGTGAGAGATGAAGGGCGGATCCAAAGAGCAATTTAGACTTGATGGGGTTAGCTCTGCATGTAACAAAGGAGCGCACCAATAGACTCACATCTAATGATATGCACTCCATATATAGAAAGGCCATTCACACACAATCCTCGATAACTGACCATATATGACCCAATCATGTGGTGTGCAGGGCTATAAGCCACCAACTAAATTAGGGCACCTACGTCCCAAATGATGAAGGCCTCTTGTTAGCACAAGTAGGTTGGAAGCGATGAGGGTGAATCCATAGGACTAGCACATGCGAGAGAGCGGGCAATTGTGTGGCCAAGTGGAGACGCATCTCATGAGAGCAATGGAGGAGTACAAGACGAGTCTCTAAAGAGTAGAATACCATTGGATTTTAAAAGCTTTGAGCATTCACTCATAAAAGCAAAGGCTTTAATTAAGCCACCTTGAATAAGATTAGAATAACATCGGTTTTTAAAAGCTTTGTGGCCCATTAACTCATAAAAGCAAAGGCTTGAATTAAGCCAACTCTAAGAGAGAATATTAATTAAGGGAGATTTAATATTACACCCAATAATTATTGAAGTGTATGAGCTATCTTATTGGCTATAGTGACTAGCCGTAAATAATATGATAAATGCTTCTAAACTTGTATATATAATTCTCAAGGATAAAAAGGAGATAGATAAGAATACTATAAATAGAGTAGACGCACATGCCCTCCAAGGATGAGATAAGATTTAGAGGGAAATAATGATGAATATAATGAAAAGAAGTAAGCAAGTGTGATACAAGCACTTTTGAGACGTACCAAGGATAGCCTAGATATGATGGACCAATACTAGGACTACCCATTCCATTGTAGCCCCATCCTTACACTCACGTGCTAGCTACCATACATTAACCCTCAATGAATATTCCCTTGTGTGCAACATTCGTGAAAATAGAATTGTCAAGAGGGGAAGACTAGAAGATGGACCAAGGTTCTCTACGTTAAACCTGCCTTTACTGTTATTTTGACGGTTAAAAATTCCAAAGTTATGGTGATTTTTGAGTTGGGCCTAAGAAAAACCAAAACAAATTTTAGTGCAAGAACTCACAAATGGAATATGTCTATTCAATTTTGCATTCATTAGTTTTGGTAGAATCTAGGGAGATACCTTTGTTTCAAATGTAAAGCTAATTGTCTTAGTTTGAATAGGAAAGCAGACAGCCCTCCCCGTGCATGCTTGTGAATAGGGGGAGGACCCATTTTGGTTGTGTTGTTCAAGATTTTATAATCTTTATTCCTTTTTGAATATCGAGATCCATTTTTGAGTGCTTAATTGCCTCACAAAAAAACAAATTATGTCTAAAATTAATGAAGCCATCCAATATAAAGGGTGGTGGGAGGGACAGGGTACGTCGAGGAGATAGAGAGATATTTTTTGAGGACAGAGCATTGCAAAGTCATGGCGTGTGTGTCGGCACAATTTTCTTTTGTAGACGGAGACAGGGGCAATGCAAGAGCGGTAGACATGGGGCTTTTTTGCATGCGCGTTATCAGGACGATGAGAGAGAGAGCCGACTGTGTGAGCAAGAGCAGAGAGCGAGCAAGGAACCCACACGAGGTCGCTGCCTATATCAGCTATGAACAAGAAGGGTTGCGACAGGGAGCCGATCGAGAACTCAACAAAGTATTGGTCTATGTTGACTGGGAAAGAGGCTCTAAAAACAACTCTTCCTAGAAACTCTTTATAGTATGATGGGGACGTTGAAGTCTATGTTATAGGGGAAGGGGGAGGGGCGAGGACGGAGGTGCTCTTATACCATAGCACGTCTATAATGTGAAATCAAAATATCTACCACACTCTCAATGCTTTTGTTATGTGGGACCAAACGCTATGATGTACATAGTGTGATATATGGAAAAACGGTTGCCATAGTTGCAGCGTATATATACTTTGCCGGACAGGCGAGGCCGGAGACGTGGCACCGTCGCATGTTTCAACACATTAAAGCATGTCTAATTTTCTTTAGGAATGTACAAATGTCAAGTGTATCGAAGCGGCACGCTCGTTTTACCTAGAAAGTTCAATGCAGACAATCTCGGCCAAAAATACTTGCAAGTTTCGTATGCGGACGTAAAAGACGTGTCCAAAGTGCTTACCAAGTAAAAAATTGAGGTTCAACATGAAATTTGATCCCAATGGGATTTTTTCACAAATTTAGGGATTTTTTCCAGCTCGTTTGGGCTTTTACGGACAAAAAGGAGCATTCTTGGGCTAAAAATGGCCTTAAAATAAGCTAAACATTAGTTGAAAATAGCTCAAGATGCCACATCAACGACGATGCCGTCGTTATCTGAGTTGTGTGGAAAATTTAAGAGCCAAGAATGAGCTCATTTGGGCATATGAGCAAGGAGATACAACCATTCCTTTACAGGGTGCTAGTGCATGCAGTCTAGTGTTGCTTCCACTACATGGTTGAGGCTACGAGCTGGCCCCCAATTAGGGTTTTCCCTCTTCAAATAACTACTTGGGCTTCTCCAATGAACTATTGAAGCTTCCATGAAATGCTCACGACGAAGAATTGAAGCATAAATTTATGGTTTTTAGCATGTCGAATGAGCACTGCATCTGTGCAATTGGGAGCGAGGCTACACCTAATCTTCATACACACAACAATTTTGAGTTGATCTTGGTTCATTTTCAAATTAGAACTTTCATGGCTAGAGTTTTGGTTTTTTTAGTGTGTTTTTGGCTTCAAAACATCTGCGCCTTGCTTGAAATTTGATACGAATTTATCCTCACAGTCAAAAGCTCGACGCTTTTCTAGTCGCATTGCGCACTTCTTGACAGTGCTCCATGGGAATGGAAGAAGGGAGGACTTTTGCCTTTGTAAATGAGAGAGTGGAGAATCTAGGTAGTTAATTAATTAATGAATGCATTAAGTTTACGTGATACCTAGAGAAGAGGGCTAACAATCTAAAGAAATATAATTTCTTAACCATACACCATTTTTTTTCATGATTTTTCAAAGAGAAATTTTAGAATTGATGCATTTTTAAATATTTACACCATAATTCTTCTCAAATTCCAAGCGGGAATTTTCTTTTCCTTTTGCTCTCAAGCAACTTTTTTCTTTTTAAACTCACAATTGTGAGTGGATAGTATTAAGAACAGAAATATACACCAATCCTCGAGCTCAAACCGAGCCTTGAGGGTCAAAGGCTCTCAAGCAACATTATTAAATTTCCAAATATTTCAAAATTTGAAAGCCAGGAAACTTTTCTTGAACAATGGTTTATATTTTTTCAGAATGCATGCATAGAATGCAACACCTAAAAGAGACAATTTCACATTAATGACTATATCCTTATAAGTACAAAGTTAAACATTGGAAAAACGTTCTTCTTGAAATTAAATGGAAACTTACAAAGTCAGCTAAGGATTGTGAGCAATTGCTTTTCTTCAACAAAATTATTATATCAAATGTTTACATGTCCAATGGAGCTTAATTTGTTTGGCTGTAGAAGGCATAATTACTATACACTATATGTGAGACTAGACCACAAATTAGATGAAACGTGAGCTCGTGTGGAATATATGTATTATGTATAGAACTTAATTATCGGCCTGCAGGCCACCCGTGGCCCCGCAATCAACATTGCAAGGAGTTATTAGGTCTCCCCAATCTCAAAAATTAAAAATCCTTTCAAAACATATTAGAAGGGTGAATTTAGGAAAATGAAAAGACCAATGGAAGTAAAAAGTCAAAAGACTTTTGGTGTCCATATAAAGAGAGATGGTCGAATGCACCTTGATACATTTGCGTTTTTCTTTGCTTGTTTTCCTTTAGCTAGCGTTTTCTTCTTTTTAGAGTGTCTTGCACTTTGTAAGTAGTAGTGAGTTGACCATGCAGTTTATGTTTTTTCCGTGTGAGTATCCAAGAGTGTATAACAATCACAAGAAGTTTTGGACAAATTCTCACAATAATTCCCACATGAACGTCATGAGCTTCTGCTCGGGAAGCACCACATACCTATCTAGGTACGATTGGGGGCAGGGGACCACCGGCACCTAGATAGGTATGTGGTGCCTCCCGAGCAGAAGCTTGTGATGTGATGCATTGCATGAAAAAAACACTGGAAAAAGACTCCGTTTTCCTACATGAGAAAATTTACAAATCTTCTCGTGAATTGGCTCGACCTGTCCTTAAGGGCTTTTGATATTTTGAGGGGGTCTGGCCAATAAAGCACTCTTGGAGTAGAGTTCATTGGAGAATTTGATCGATCGAGAGAGAGAGAGAGAGAGATTTGTGTGGTGGGTATAATATTCAGAATATTGTTAATGCAGGGTGGCGCCGGAGCTTCAGCTGCTCGACATCAATATAATGATCATGGCGCTCAGCTGGTTGAGTCGGCTCATGTAATTAGGAAAGATGAGTCCAAGAATATCATGCTGCAGCAATTAGCAGCTGCAGTAGATCAAGGATCGAATCCCAGCATTGTAAATATGAGTGCGGCATCACTAGTGGCCGATGATCAAGGCGCGAATAACAATATTATGAGGGCCGCGATGCACGGCAACAATTTGCAGCAGCAGCTTTCGGGAGCTGCAGGATACTCGAATTTCAAGCGGTCTCGAATTGAGGAGCAACCAGCGGCCGCAGCTGCAACCCCGCCGCCCACCTCCTCGACCTCCGGCTCTTCCTCCACAACCAATCAGAATCAGTCAACCTCCTCCTGCTCCGCCTTCAAGGTGCACATGCATTCTGCCCTTACCCTACGGTGTCCCTAGCTACTTCCATTTCCCAATTTCCCCTTATATATGTATGTATATACTATACACACGCGCACACACACACACTAATTATCATCCCTGATTCCCTAGCTTTCTCCCGCATATTGTTTTTCTCCCCCCTTCTTTGAACTTTGTACTCTCACCTTCTGTCAAGTTCAGTCTCAATTTGGTAGCCTCGATTCTCACTTACCCTATAAGCTGCTGTACTATGTACTTTTATTCCCTGCCTCTGTTTTTTGTCCCTTCTCCTATTTTATTTTTGAAACTTTCAATGTCCACAACGACCATGACTCCACATTTCTAAATAGATTTTTTTTTTCAAAAAAAATGTTCATAATAGTTTACATTTGTTTCCATGACTATCTTTTCATCTTTAAGGTGGGTTTCTCTTAGGTCCAATATTATTACTAATTGATTTATCATAGGTAATAATGTATTTTTCTTATTGTTTCTATAGGACGTCCTATATTACTAACTGATTTATCATTTCTTGTTGTGCAGAGCCCACCAGTGCGTAAGGAGAAGCTTAGTGAGAGAATTGCCACACTTCAACAATTGGTTTCTCCCTTTGGAAAGGTGACACTATAGATCTATATATAGACCTAATTATTTAAATGAAGGTCACTTTAAAGCATGTAATTTGGCTAGTTTTGATCTCTTTTGGGTCATCTTATGTAGACGGATACAGCTTCCGTCTTATTGGAAGCTATTGGTTATATCAAGTTCCTTCAAGAGCAAGTGCAGGTAAATACAATGTTTGTACCCTTTTTCTCAAAGGTTTTCTTTTCTTGATAAATTGATTACACAAGTTGTTGAGCACTTATAGTCTTTTCTTTCTTGAACAAATCAGGCTTTAAGCTCTCCATATTTCAAAAGTCCTACCATTCAAAGCGTATGGCCTAAACCTTGTTCTACTCTTTCATGATTGTTTGTGTTGAAATAACATGGAACAATAGCTTTTAGTGCATAGAGATTTTTATATTTGGAATTTCAACATGAGTTATTTTCATTTTATTCTCAAGATTGAATGAGTTACACGTCGATGGATTTATGCATGTGGATAATAATGTACTGTAGAGGTGTATATCAACATTGTTATATCCTAATTATTGAAACTATAGAAATATAAAATTTTGAGGTAGTAACTAGAGAATTTTGATTATATGGAATTGCAAGTTGTATTTCTGCATAGAAAAAAATTTGAACACCGTCGTACTATTAGTCTTTCATCTCTATAAGATCTCTTTTTATTGTTGACTTTTACCTAAAACATCTAGACTTTGACTAGTGAAACTAAAACGAAGAAATTTCATGCAGATATTGTTAATGATGTATGGATAAAAAATGATCTCATTGTATGTTGTCCATGTAGGGTGACAGAGATCAAAATGCTGAGGAAGACAAACCAGATCTTAGAAGTAGAGGGCTTTGTTTAGTGCCTCTCTCTTGTACATTGCAAATTGCAAACGATAATGGTGCAGATTACTGGTATGCAGGATCCTTTCGATAGTGTAAATTTGGGAAAAAGGCTATCTCTCATCGGCCACGGCAATACAACCTCTTGCATTGCCTTGAAAATGAGGTACAAAAGCAAGTTGTGCTATTCATTGCATATGTAAGTTTTCTATATATACACTTGACAAGCATATTTGTGACTTTTTCACAACACTTGTGAAACACGATAATGCCCACTAAAAAGGGCCTTCAAATGGATGTCAAGAGGGGTGGCATTAGCAACACAAGATTCATTGATGGTTTGTACATTGGGATGTAGCTCTTCTTCTCCATTTGAGCAAAAATAGTATTTCTGCTTAGCATGATCTCATGTAAACTAGTCAAAATATAGCTTCAACCCTAGCTTGGATATTATAAAGAAGTGGATACCTTTTGCTACCATTCTCCATTGACTTTAGTCTCCCAACACTAATGGAGTTCATGGGAATGAAAAGTTGTGAGAAAATTGTAACACCTCTTTTAATTTTAATGTTTTTCCTATATACAAATAAAATGCTTTAAGTATTCTTCTCCCTTGCTACTAAATATTTACCTTTTAAAAAAAGAGGGTTGTTTTCTTGATATCTCATGTCAAAATTCCAAGAGAAAACGGTCCTCTACTGTCATTATAAGCTAGAACAATGGAAACCAAAGTTGGATTGATGGATATTTGGTATGGCTTAGTTGTCTCATTACAAAAGGTATCAAGGACTTTGTCTTCAATGTATGATGTTGTCTTGTTTGAAAGATCATTAAAAAAGAAGCTTGCATTCTAGGCTTTTTGGTTAGAGTAAGTGATGAACAATATTCCATGGGATAGAATAAATGTTGGCAAAAATGACTACCTTTTTATAAAGGTTGTTGCAAGTTTTCATAGTCTATCAGTTTTTTCTTAAATCCCTTTCTCCTTTACGTAAACATACTAAAGGGTGAAATCTTTGAAAATGATCAAAGCATTCTAAGTGCCACATTGATCCTATGATTACTTGAACATAGTCTGAAAGCAAGGGAATTAATGGACATGAAAATGTCATGAGAATATTTAAGAGGATGTTTAACTCCCTAATATTGCTCAAGATATCTTTAAGATCCTAAAATATTGTTACTAAATCAAATGGATTATGAGTAAACTTTGAGTGGATAAATTTTGTAATTGGAGAAGTTTGACAATCAGGGAGCATGAGCATTTGTGTGCATTTAACATTGGATTTCCTTCTATGTTAGCTTTCCAAAGGTGAATAATTCCACTCTAATTTGATACACCTACATGTGCCTTATATTGCATCATGGGTGTCTCATCTTGCATAAAAAACCTAAATTGAAGAGGCTTGGAATGGCCAACAAGTATGTCTTGTCCATCACAAAGATATCCATCACAATATTGCTTGAAATAAAAGATATATTTGTGATCATAAATGGAGCTAGAGATGAAGATGAGCTATTCCTTGGTGTATCCATCAAATGAGGCAAAGTATAAGTTTGTGTAACTCTCAACTTCTTTGAAAACTTACTGAACATTGCATCTATGTCCTCATGTGTATGCCCAACCATCAAAAATCCTAGTTAAATGGTTTTGAAAATGCCCCTTGCAACAAGCATGGACAAATAGGCAAATAAGTATCGATTTTTGTTCTCCCTTACACAATTATTTAATTGTAGTAACAAGTTCTCTGGTAACTTGCAAGGATGACCCCGATTCCGCTTCTGTAGTTTTGATGTCTACACAATGGGCTCTTTTCCGTCACTCAAGTTGTGGTAGTCCAAAGCATCCCTTGAGTTCAAAGAATTTAGTAGTGAGATAGAGCTCCTTGGTAGTCCATTGGTTGCTAGATCACCAAGAGGAGGCTTATCTATCCTCTCTAGGTTATGTAAACAATTAACAATTGAGCCAATTGTAAGATTTGGATCAGTTGACGACAAACCATTCAAGACAAAGTGACCGTAATGACCTTCTCCATGTCCATAAGTGATCATATCTATCAATGCCACTTGTAAATTGTATCCGGAGTCCACACCCTTCGAAACAACACATAATCTAGGAATTGCAGACTTCTTTTGATCCATGCATAATATAGGCTCCTGCAACTCTTTTGTTGTGCCATGTGAACTTCTCTCTCTCTCTCTCTCTCTCTCTCTCTCTCTCTCAAGAGAAGAGATCTCTCATCGAGAGAAGGTTTAGCTTCTAGCCTTGCCTTGATTGAACTACAAACATTGCACTTAGAGAACTCACTTGTCTTTGTTAAAGTGACATGTGGATACTCTCTGTTCCACATCCTACCAAAAGAAGACTGAGATAACTTCTTCTGATAACCCGCTTGGTCAAGTGTCGTGTTGATTTCACTTAAAATGTCAACCCGTTTGTACATTGATGGAATCACTAATTGAGTGTCTCTTGAGCCATCTAGTAGTGTTTTACTTTTGTGTGGCATCTTCTCGGAGTTGTTATCCACAAACTCATTTAGCAATGCTCTTGCTAAATTAGTATGTTGAAGTCCCCGTCTCAATGTGCATGTGTTACCATGCACATGATGGTGCACACCGATTTCAAATTTTTCCTTGTAGCGGTAAAATGATGTCTTTGGTATTCCATGTAGCTCATACCATGCTCTATGACAAACAATAGAGCCATTTATCTTGAAGTGGTATCGCATCTTTTCATATTTCTGATAGCATATAGATAGGACATCATAAACATAATTAGTGCGTGCTTTTTGAGACTCTCCCCAAAATTCTTGTTGTAACCTTGTCACCATATCCCGATGTGCAAATTGACAACATTTTTTCCCACAACAATCAATACATAAACCCTTTGAATTGACTCAGTTGCAAGATAGAAAGCAAAAGCTGGTGCTGCTCTCGTTTTCCGAGATCTCTTGATAAAAGTGTGTGTCTCTTTCTTAACGATGTTGCAACGGTATTCCCATCACCATATTTTCTAGCATTATCATCATTGGATACATCAAAGTTTGCACATCTAGCATGCATCTCATTAATAGGAACAAACCGTTGTAATGGAATCTCATCCAACATGGTTGTCTGCTTGATGCGCCACTTTACCAAAGTGATGCTAGTCACATCAGGCTTGTTCTCACTAATTTCATTCTCCCTTTCAATACCCACACCCACAAAATCATCACCAAGTACATGGAAGTTAACATAATCGTTTGGAAATACATATCAAATGGTCCCTTCATGTACAATCTGCATCATTGTGTCATCCTTTAAAAGTACCCTTTGAGTTCTCTAAGATTCTCGTATCAATGCTTCAAACTATGGGCTTGTTATAGGTATTGCATCTGTAATTAGAGGATCAGGATGATGCCCTTTTTCATCACCACTGTAGCTTTCATTTGTGTCAATTGGGTTGTCATTTATCATGGAAGACTGCAAAAGAAGCTTGGGCCATCGAACGAAACTCCATAATGAACTTTGGAGAGATGTAGTATCCATTGTAGGAATAGATACATTTCCTTGTCCTATCTTTGTACGACCACATGTGGAATCTAGATCTGTTCTACACGCACAACCAATACCAACAATCTCATTATCAAGAATCAAATATACTTTCTCCCCAGATTCGAAGTCCATCCTGCAAGTGAAAAAATACGTTGTCAATTTCATACTCATAGGTAATTCTCTTTGAGAAATTTTTTATAATTTTCATTATAAAAGACATGAGGGTTATGCATGTTAATAGTCCGACGACTTTCAATTTGAGGAGCCCCAATCAAAGTGGATAAATGGTGACCCACTTACTATATTACAACATGGCTTGGCATTAGAAAAAATATGGACTCTCCTTGGGACTTTTTGATTAGTGAAGGATTAAGGGAGAACCAATGAGAAGGCTCTTGGGATATCACCTAGAGGGGGAGGAATAGTAGGGGTGCAGCCTAATTGTCTCCCTCTTCAATGCTTGGTTCTTAGAGAGAGGTGGGAGGTAGGCTGGGGGGGGGGGGTAAATAGGAGGAGAGAGGTGTCATAAAAGAGGGAGGGACCCCCCAAAAAAAAAAAGCGCATGCTTAAAAACCCTAAAAATTGAAATTTTTTTAAAAGTTCCAAAGTTGACCCATTTGCCTCCAAAACTGCCCCAAAACATAAACTAACTTTAAAAAGTCAAAATTTCCCCCCAAAATCCACTCTTCCTCTCTCTCCATAGCTCCCCCTTCTCTCACACCTCCATCAACCCTCTACAGTCCCACACTCCATAGCCCACAGCTCCACTATCCTCTCTACCTCTCTACCTCTCACTCCTCCCCTCTTTCTCTATCTCCACTGTCAAAGCCACCATAGCCACCATAGGCAGCTCACCTCACCCTCCCCTCAATACTCAACTCTTTCAAATCCCTTCCTAAGCCCAACTTCCCAAGCATGTCCACGCATAGACGTCCCAAACCAGAGATAGAGGAGATTGTGTTGCACAACACAAAAGACTCAGAGGGGGTATGGATCCCACAAGTATTCAAGAAGGGTGCATGGATCTACATGCTGGACCTTATCGCATATGGTGTCGAGGCATATTGGAACGTCGTTGGAAGGGCCGGCTATTGGCATTCAAAGACACAAAGTCCGGAATGGTGGCCATCGTGAAACACGTCTACAGTGTAGCTAAGCTCCACCTCAAGAGAGCTTCAACTCAATTTGCACCTCATTGTAAGTTTTCATGGTTTAACTATCCCATGCATATGTCATGTTTACGTTTATGTGATCATTATGTTTAACTAAGGGCATTTGTAAAGATGTTTTTCCATCGAGCTTAGTTGAGGAGCAACCGCTTGAGTGCCTCTCAGGCACGTTCATGGTTGTGCATGCTCACATTGGGGAGCTTATGTTTCCTAATGTTTCATCGAAAAAACTTACCGAGCAGCGAATATTCATGTACTCCCACAAGTACGTGGTGCCGAAGTCAAGCCAAAGCTATGGTAGGTTAGAAGCCGTGGAGACACCCTCATTGCAGACTGCAGAATGGCCAACTCCAGACCATTGGGCTTTGCTTTCTTTCAAGCGCAAGGTGCTGCAAGATTTCCAAGGGTCCCTAAAGTTTGGTAAGGCAACCAGATCGGTGGGTCTCAGTTCGCATTGTCCCATTCATTTGTTTGTGCATGCATTCCACTCTCTGCCGATTGTAGAAACACCAACAATGTTTGTTTGCAAAGAAGTTGACATAGATGCAATGGACACCATTCTAGGTGTCAATTGGGGCTATGTTGACGGTTTGCATGATGGTGACCGTTATAAGTGCAATGTGTCCCCCACACAGCTTTGCCTTCGGTATTTGAAAGCAAGATGCACCTTGTATGCACGGTTTAGCTATGAGAGGTGGATGCACAAACGTGGCAAATGGATACCCTTGCAGCTGACAGCCGAAGAGATTCAATCCTTTGAAATTCGTGTCCGCATGCCCAATAACGAGGTGGAGGTGGTTGCAGTGAATCCGCATTGGACTCTTGCCAATCTTCGGGAACACTTTGTCATAATGAGATTCGAGGATGTCGGTAATGCAAGTTTCAAATTAGAACAACGCAAGGTCTTCTTTGTGCTTGCTTAGCTACCTTTTCTTATTTTTTGTGGGTTTTTGTATTTTGATTGGCCATTTTTGGTTGTATAGATTGGGAGGCGGATGGAGGCCACTATGCTTGTTTACAAAGATTGGGCTACAGACGAAATCATCTTGTCTAAGTGAATTGGCTTGTAACTTTAATCGTTTATATATTGGATATTTTATTAAAGATTTTGAAAAGTTTTAAGGTGTTGTACTTGATTTTGTACTTGAGTTTTAAGGTGGTGTAAATTTATTTTTTAAATGCATATTTTTTATTTTTTTCGAGATGGAATATGTCTATATAAGGAGGACCACCTCCTCATTTCACCATTTTCATCCCAGCATTGCAGAGAGACCTAGCATACCCAATCACGCAAAGAGAAGAAATGGCTGCTACTAGTGCTTTAGATGCATTCCTTACTGAGGTTGGGCATGCAAATCGCCCTGAGCTTCAAGCATTTTTCACAACCCAACCCGATTTGGAAACCACCTCGACCCTCCACTCTCAATCTCTTGAGCACATTACTTCATACATTTCCACGTGCATAGGGAGATTCATTGTTGAGTTACCAAACCGGCCAGGGCAATGGGTCCCTGAAGGCCTTCTCCACCACATCTACCAAGGGGACAGGCCATTTCATCAGCGGCTTGCACGCTTTGCCACCATAGCACAACCCGCCGGACAATATGTGCGGCTTGAAGTTGATGATGTGCAAGCAATGCGTAAGGGAAGGATCGGAAACACTTTTTTCTCTGTTCAGGCCATAATGATCTTCCTCCTTCACGAGTGCCCAGCAGGCCTCACTTGCAGATCGGCGGGGTATTGGCTGATGTGAAGGACCCCAAGCCCGCGGCCATTGACTCATCCGCAGAGGAGAGGACGCTTGCCTTGACCTACCCTGTAGGGATTCAAGGCCTCTTGGAGGCCTCTCCATCAGTCGGTTCATCCTCCGGACCGCCAAAAGGAACCACCACTCAGGATGCCATCCCTGAGGTAGAGATTACCCGCTTCTCCTCCATTGTGGTGGGTGGGGAGGAGTTTGTGTTTATGCACGATCTGGAGAAATCCTTTGAGCTTCGCATGGATGAGTGTTTCGCCATCCTCGATGCCCATGGCAAGTTTGATCTTGATACCACCACCTCCCATGACGATGATCTCCTACTGCTCATGGGGAATACTTTGGCGGACACAGTGGCGATCGCACAAGCCGAGGTGGCAGCGGCCGAGCAGGCCAAGGTCTCTGAGGAGGAGTTTGTAGCCGTGCAAGCCATGTGTTTGGCTAAACGCGCAAGAGTGGATTCACCACCACCTGCTGCAACACCTGTTTTGCTTGATCCAAAGGGGAAGTCAAGCGTGGATCTTTACTTGCACCCGGATGCCGATGAGGAGGATCGTAGACAAGAGGTATAGATGCTCACTTACATTTGATTGTTACAAATGATTTTGTTAATGTTATATGATAATTCTGTGCCATATCTCAGAAAACCTATGTTCTGCAGGATGTTCTGGAGGTTGACGCCTGGGCGCAACGGTCAGGGGGGAGGAGGACACCGTTCGGACCTCAAGCGGCACTTGCTCACTACCTCGGCACACTTCCCACTGGTGTCGTGGTGTTTGTCCATGCCGACTACTCTCCCAATGGTCGCTACAACATTTTTGCTCTCCGTTCACTCTCCAAGGCGTTGTGTTTAACAACACTTTCCCAAACGGCCAACCTTGTAGTGCTTGTAAAGAAAGATTTTGCAATATCCACTTTCGGTGTAAACTTTCGCGGGCGCCTTATTGCCCATGTCGGCATGAACCAAGCTGTAGGGGTTAATGACACCCAAGAAATCACAACCACTTTACTTAACAGGGAGCCACCCCAAAAGGCCAAGCACCAGAAAATTGTAATTAGAAAGATCCTAAAGCAAAAGCCGGATATCATGTAAAGCATTGATTTCTTTAATGAAACTACTTTTTGTTGTCTATGACTCTCTTTCTTGCAAGGTTTTGAATTTCTTATATGTTGGGCTTCCATTGTGTATGAGAAGCACCATAATTTCTCCTATGACTACTAAAGGGTCTGGCAGGCATTAAAATTTAAAAAATGCATACTTTGTTATATCTAGGCTTCCAAAGTTATGTATGTGCCTAGTAAAGGGCTTGGAAGTCCCTAAAATATGTTGCCACAAGGGCGCGCATTGGGGCTTTCCATCAGCTGATGAACTGTGTAAATGCGCGCCCTTGTGGCATATGAAATTGGACACATCTAAGAGCATACCCAGGTACAAAACAGAGTGACAAGACATTAATACCCAGTTGCAAAAGAGAAAGACATGGATACCCAGGTAACCTTAAGCCCATCTTGCCCCAGATACCTAAAGTTGTATCAACAAACCACAAGAGTAAACTGTGGCAATATCTAAGCCCTTTTTGGAGTATAGGAGAATACCCAGTTACAAAACAGAGTGACCAGGTAACCTTAAGCCCATCTTGCCCCAGATACCTAAAGTTGTATTAACAAACCACAAGAGTAAACTTTGTGGCAATATCTAAGCCCTTTTTGGAGTATAGGACTGACATGGACTTAGGGGGGATGATTGCCAGCAACATCTATGCTAATTGAAGCATTGAAGAAAACAAAACATACTTATTTCTTGTCAAAATTGTCTGGAAACCACTGGAAAGTGTCTGGAAAGCACTAGGAAAGGCTGCCACAAGGGCGCGCATTATGTCCATCCATAGGCCTCTGGAAGCCCCAAATGCGCGCCCTTGTGGCAGCCAATTTGGGGGCATTCCAAGCCATTTTCAACACTTTGTAGATGTTTTTGCCATGCAATAGTGAGTCACATAGCATGGATACATCAGGAAGTGCATGCCCCACTTAGCCAAGGTGCTAAACGTAGGCAATTTTTCACAATAACAAGCTAATGGCTACATACATACAATAGAAGGTAGACAAAACTTGAAACAGTGCTACATTGCATGGTACATAATTAAAACAATACAATGCGCAGTGGGGTATACAATAAAAGACGCTTATATTCAAATTCTTCCCAATACAATGCACAGAGTGGGATATACAATCAAAAGACGCTTGTATTCAAATTCTTCCCAATCTTGGAGTTCCATAAATACAAAATGGTTGATGCCTAATTATAAGCTACTCCTCATGGCGAAAACGGCGAGCAAGCTGCATATCCTTGGGCATAATGGTTACACGCTTTGCATGGATGGCACAGAGGTTAGAATCCTCGAATATGCTAGTTTAATATTGCTCTGCTGCCTCTTGGACTGCCTCTATGGCCACGGCGCCCATCCGAAACTGAGTGTTGTACAATTGCAAAACCTCCCTGCATAGCCTTGCAAAAGGAGCCCTCCGAATCAAGAGCTCGGTGCTCTTTTGATAGTGTCGAATCTTCGCAAAAGCACGACTGCGCTTTCGTACCTTTTGAGGTCGATGTGGAGGTGCATTTTTGGCACGAGTCGGGGCAGCTTGCTTCCTCTTCTTGTAGACAATGCTCTTTCTCTTTTTTTTCTGCACAGGCACTTCCAACACCTCATAATCTAATTCCACCCACTCTCCATCTGATTCGTGCTCTTCACTATTGACCGGATGTGATGGTGTAGGTCCACTCCATTTAAGAAGTGTCTTACCCCCAATAGACATGTGAGCCTGATAAGTTTGTATTTGGACGCCAACCCATGGGGCATCTTCATCCATTTGCGTCTCTTCGGAGCCTTCTGATGGTTGCTTTTGGTTGTTTGTTTCTTTGCCCTGGTCGCTCTCATCCTCCCTGTTGCCATCAGAATCGTTGGAGTCCGATGAATAGACAGCAAGGCGATGCTTCCGTCTCTCTTTTGCTGCTGTAGAGGACTGGCCATGCTGATTTGAAGCTCCAGCTTCTTCTGTGTGGACTTCACCTTGAGCTTGTGAAGTTCCAGCTTTTGTTGCTGTACCTTTGAGTCGTTGGCCATCCGGCCCCTCTGGATATGCAATCCTAGCCGTTTGTTTTGTTCTTGCCATGGTAGCACCTAGTAGGGAAAATGACAAAATGAGCCCCTTCAACCTTTAAATAGGTTTTTCTGAGATTTGGGCCCTTTCCCACTATGCGGCCAATTGAGTGAAACTCAAATAAAGCAATTGAATTTAACTACTAAACCTGGATCATACGGACGGCTGACGCGACGCCCAAACCCTGCCTTTTTGATATTTAGTTGCACGCCAAGCTTCATGGCCCAGGGACGCTCACGAGCGTTTCCACTTCTCGGATGCTGCACTTGTGTACTCCATATATCAAGCAAACCATAGCTGCACCATGCACATAGAGAATGTGTAAAACAACCAAAAAGGAGATAAGCGAATAGAAAAGTTGCATTTTCAAACATTGCATATGTATTAAGTCCGTTAAAACAAACCATGTAGTGTGTAATCTTGCTTTCAGACCATCCTTCCTTAGCGGCCTTTGTGAATTCATAAAGCACCTTCTTGAACTCCTCTCGCTGCTCAACAGTGGTGCTTGAAAGATTCATCAATTGCACAACTTTTTGAAAGGATGACCATACTAGCTTGCGTTGGTTAACAACCTCCACATTGGGATCTTTGTCCGTCGTGCATGAACACAAATCTTTCCACAACTCCCACCGCTTCTCACTTGCTAGATCGACACTTGCCTTGGATACCTGCATTGGAGACTTTGACATCTTCTTGAAAAATTGACGTGCCTTGGCTCCATTCATGGAAACCTTTTGTGCCACCTCATATGTCTTCTCCCTACAAGTCTCTGCTACAATGTTCACCCTTGATCGGTGACATCCAATCTCATTAAGGAGCGTCTCCACCCCCTGCAAGGAGTCTTTTGACCATTGAAGGGGCTTCATTGTGAAAGCATAATCAATGTGATGCTTTAGGATCCTATCAAATATTCGCATAAACGCATGCAATGTACAAAAGTGAACATTGTTGAGGGAGAAGGGAATTATGGGGTTCCACCCAGGATCTTTGCTATCCCTATTGGGCACCTGCAGCATATCACATAAAAGAACCGAATTTTTCCACTCCCTATTTATATGGTCATCATTATCTTCGTCCTGACCTTCCACTTGAGTTGCTCGACTTGTCTTGTGCCCTTTCGTATAGAATGGACAGGGAAGTAAAGAATTTGCACCTTGTTTGCATCCAAGCATGCACTTTATGGTCTTTAGATCACCACCTAAATGCCATTCAACATCAAACTCCCCACGTCCTGGAACCATGAGCTTCTCACCGTTTATTTGAGCTTTAATGACCTCTATGACCCATGGGATTCTACTGAAAATCCATGCAAGGACTTCATGTGTCTCTTTCGGAACTTCAATTGCACCAAGCCACCATATATCCTTCTCTGATTGCACACTAAAAGAGGGCTTTGTCGCTTCACTCGAACTGCAAGATTGCTTGTCATAAGCTAGGGCTTCATTCATAAGCGTGATGCTCATTCTCTCCAACTTTCTCCCTTTAACAATTACACACTAATCCAACTTCAGCACGAACACAAGCTTGCCTTCAAGAACTGCCAACAACATAAAACCTCAGAATGCTTGTTATGACACATCATAGAGCATGTAGGCAACTCTAAACTAACCTGCATCACTCAAATTGTAGAAAACAGCCATGGACTGCTGCAATCGTATCAAGTCCACAAAGATATTGTTGAATTTGGTGTACACAAACCCTTCGGTCCACAACACATTGTTAGAAACAGCACCACTTCCCTTCCCGCGGCCCTTCCTTCCTTACGATTTGCTATGGAGCGGCTGAAGAGGCATCGTGTCTTCAATATACAAGGAGTCACCTAATTGGTGAACAACATCTTCATTTGACACCTTCTTGGCAATCTGCACTCTGTGAGGAAGTGGGAATAGGTTTTCCGTGACTCCTCAACTTCTTAATGCATCTTTTAACACTTGATGTATTGCTTGATAGCCCTTGGTACTAATCCCAACAGCATCACAAATATCCTGAACATCTAGATCAGTGACAATATTAGAAAAATCACTAAGAACTCTCTTAGTGATTGCGTCTTTCAAGTGTTTTGCCTCTGGATCATCAAGCATCACAATAAAATCCTCTTTGTTGAAACAAGAACGAAGTAAATTAGCCCTAGCTTCCGCATTCTCGCCGCCGCACGTTTCTTGGACGAAGTTCCTATTGCCCAAAACAACAATGATGAGTTGTATTAGACTTAAACAACATGAGGGACAGAACATGTTACCTCATAGCTGTCACCCTTCGTTTTCTTGCACCTCCACGTGGTGAAAGATTCTGAATTTCGGACAACTCTCATTTCCTCACCTACCTCCCATGGCAGTACTCTTCATGTGTGAAAGAGTATCCTCAAGCTTTTTAATTACATTTTCCTTGGTTGTGATGGTGCTCTTTGCCTCCTCAAGCGCACTAGTAGCTGTTTGCATCTGATCTTGAAGATTGTGGAAACTCCTATTGAGCAACTGCCAATGACGCAAGTAGATCTCGGACCACGCAATATCGTGTTTGTTGAGTCTCTTGCTGTAGCCCAACAAACCTTGCTCTCCATTTTCTACGTATAGCAACAGTGGTGGAATGTTTGTAAAAGACGGATGAACATTGAGAGAAGGATCCTTTGGATACAAGCATCCGTCTGTCCAGAGATCCACATTCTTCTCCCCTTGAGCACGGCGTTCGTTGGCTGAAGGTAATGTACCCAAGCATGTTTTCTTTGTCGGAACATACTCTTGAGGTAGGTGTAGGAAAAGCCCTGGAGACCTACTGTGTGAAGAGCTTGCTGGGACATTGGTCACGTCGTCAAGAGGCATTGTAGGATGGAGAGATGGAGCTTGAAGGATGGAGAGATAGAGCTTGTAGGATGGAGAGATGGAGCTTGAAGGATGGAGAGATAGACCTTCACACCACCAAGGTCTAAAACCTCCATAACACAATGATTAGTAGGTTGTGCAAGTGGTGGACCTCTACCCCAAACCATCCATGGTAGTAATTATAGTAGCTTGGCTCCATTCACACACTGACCTTGAAACAATAGAGATAGCTTCTTTCAATAGATAGGTGGGGGACCTTCAAACCACCTTGGGCTAAAACTTCCATAACACAATGTTTAGTAGGTTGGACAAGTGGAGGACCTCTACTCCAAACCATTCATGGTAGTAAACATAGTAGCTCTTGTTGGATTGTGGACTAAGGGGGTTGAAACCTTTGAGGCATGATGGCTGTGAATCAGCGTGCAGAGATGACGAGCAAGAACGAGAGAGAGATAGATAGATAGATAGATAGAGAGAGAGAGAGAGAGAGAGAGAGAGAGAGAGAGAGAGAGAGAGAGAGAGAGAGAGAGAGAGAGAGAGAGAGAGAGAGAGAGAGAGAGAGAGAGAACTTGACATAGCAAGAAACGCTATGATTGAAAAAAATTTGTGTGTAAACTCCTTACAATATAGATAGAAAAAACTTGCCGTGCATGACTTGACTTACCACTGAACCTACATTGCATGCTATAAGAGACTGTGCCCGCCACGGGTATGGACGACCGAACCGGGCTTGCAAACCCAACAACCCCCCCCCCCCCCCCCCCCCCCCCCCCCCCTCAAGCCCAAACCATTGACAATAGACTCGAGACAGACAGACCATGGAAGATTTCATTCACCTGAAACCATGAGTAGAAGCCCCCCTCCTCCTTGACTATAGCATAGGTGTGTGTGTGTGTGTGTGTGTGTGTGTGTGTGTGTGTGTGTGTACGTCCCTCAAAAAACCATCAGTGTAAGACATACCAGAACCCGACCAAACAACAAAGGGTGGTCTTACCATTATACTTGTATTTTTAGTAGTGTCTATAACCCTGTACAAATTTTTGGGTGCATGGCAATAACTGACAAATTAAAGGCTGAAATAAGGCTTTGACTGAAAAGTGTATGGTTGTTTTGAAAAATTTATGATACTAAAAGTGGAGAAAATAGTTTTGAAAACTTGTACTGCAATCTCAAATCATATCTTCATGAGTTGCATCTATTGATGTACCAAATGGTCGAAGCAAAGCATTAGAAGAGTCACCATTGGCTTGCTTACTAGATGTGCTTTGATTTTGGATTTGCCCTTATGCTTTTCTTTAGCATCACCATCCAAGTTCCGATAATGAATACTGAGATCCTCCATGTTGCACTCTCTTATAACATCTCCTTCCATGTCCTTGCCTTTGATATTTTAAAGCGTTTTCTATATGCTTAAGTATGACCAAGTTCAAGTGATTGGCCTACGTTTTAAGAAGCTTGCGAACCGGTTTCACAATTATGGCCGATGGTGGGTGTGAAAAAATTCTTGGTTGAAGACAAAATGGAGGGACCTTTGCTTAATTAAGTATGAAAAGACAAAAGAAATAAACATATGCACGAACCCGATGAACTAGAAATCTGCATGCAGAAGCTGCCGACAGCAGCGCTGTCAGGAGTTTTTTGGAGCAAGGGATTGCACATATGTACATACCCATGCATGGTGCATCAAATAAAGAATTGCCCATTTTCCAGATCCAGGTGGTTACGTGGGGCCCACATGTGTACAGGTAGGACAACATGTACATAGTGCATCAATTTTTACTATCACAAGTACCAGTGTGTTTTGTTTGTAATAATGAGGAGTTGGTAGCGCGTAAAAATTCTCGAGGAAGCTATCCGCGGGCCGACGACATGAGGTAAGCAGGTGCGTCAGATGGCATCAAGTGGCGTCAGGAGGCCGAATGGGGTCAATACTTGCATGTGGATGAGTACGGACACAACATGGGTGTTTTTTTGTGATAATTATGCAGAAAGGTCATCATGAGGACCATCTTTTGGGGCCACTTCATGTGGTGGCGGGATGCATTATTGGAAAAAGTTGAGTGCCAGGTGTGCGGATGGATGCAGCAGGGTGACAACTATGCACTACGAGGCCACTTTTTGGCATGTTCGGGGTCCGTTTGAGGTCAACTAAAAGACCAAGGGTGCCCAAGTAATAAATCTAAGTGTGGGAACTCAAAAACAAGAGAGAAGACCAGAAAAAGAGTGGAGAGAAGAGGAGGAACGACCCCAACTGTGTTTTTGCTCATTTTGGAGCCTATTTTGGCCGTAAACTTCTCATCCAAGGTCGGATTTGCGCACTTTGACATTGTAGACTGGGGTTTTGGGCCGTTCCGGACGCGATGTCACTGTCCATTTTTCCAAATTCCTCACTATTTTTTTGTTGTTTTGGCTGTGTAAGTTTCTCCTATGAGCGAAGTTTTTGCTCCAATTTGTGATTGTATCTGGCTTATTTTACCCATACTGTGTGAGCTATTTTCCCCCTTGGTGTTGGCCCAAGCTCATTTGTATCTAAACATCAGAAGTTCTCCGCTTTTGAGCTGAGTTTTTTGGGTGTGTGTGTGTGTGTCTCTGTGTGGAGTGGGCAAGTTGATAGTCTCTCTCCTCTCACTCTGTCGATGTGTTCCCTGTCTCGGCTAGGTGGGTTGTATAAGCCGAGTGGTGCCCCATCCTGTGTGTGTATATCCTTCCAAGAGTGTGTGTCGGGTCATTATAGAGGCGTTCTATGTGTTTCCATCCCGCTCAGAGCGCTATGCAGGGGATGAGGAGTTTTGGCTCTGCACTGTCCTAAGGGGCGTTTTGAGAAGCACTTGATGGACAACACTGCAAAGCAACATTTTAAAATGCCTTACCTGCGCAGGCTTGTCACCATCAGCAATATACCGGCTTGGATCTGCTGTAATCGCGGACTGCGTGTTGAACGCCTAGCATTTTGCCTGCTGATGTCTTTGCTAGCGACGACGTTTTGATAAGTGGCACGTTTTGATGAGCTATCTGTAGAACTCAGAGATGCCGGCTTCATCACATGCACAAAAACATCCTTGGCGTTTTTATATGCCGTTGCAAGGTCACCTTGTTAACAATGATGCCTGGGCTCTGGCAGCGTAAACGCCCTTCTGGGCTCTGATACCATGTTGGGTTGTGGCCTAAGGGGGGTGAAGCCTTTGAGGCATGGTGGCTGTGAATCAGCGTGCAGAGCTGACAAGCAAGAACGAGAGAGAGAGAGAGAGAGAGAGAGAGAGAGAGAGAGAGAGAGAGAGAGAGAGAGAGAGAGAGAGAGAGAGAGAGAGAGAGAAATCGACACAACAAGAAACGCTATGATTTTTTATTTTTTTTTGTAAACTCCTTACAATATAGATAGCAAAAACTTGCCATGCATGCTTGACTTACCACTAAACCTACACTGCCTGCTATAAGGGATTGTGCCCACCACGGGTATGGACAACCGAACAGGGCTTGCAAACCCAACAACTCCACTCCATTCTTTCACTGACCTTGAAATAATAGAGATAGCTTCTTTCAATATATCTAGCTTGGACATGTGGTGGACCTTCAATAAACCACCTTGGGTTAAATACTCCATAACACAATGGATAGTAGCAGTAGTGGACCTCTGCCCCAAACCTTCCATGCTAATAGACATAGTAGCTACACTCCATTTACACATTGACCTTGAAACAATAGAGATAGCTTGTTCCAGTAGAGATAGCTTGGATAGGTGGTGGACCTTCAAACCACCTTGGGCTAAAGAGTCCATGAAACAGTGGATAGTAGGTTGGACAAGTGGTGGACCTCTGCTTCAAACCATCCATGGTAGTAAACTTAGTAGGTACACTCCATTCACGCATTGAACTTGAAGCAATACAGATAGCTTGTTTCAGTGAGGTTTCAGTAGAGCTAGCTTGGACAGGTGTTGGAACGTACTTCAAACCACCTTGTGCTAAAGCCTCCATGACACAATGGTTAGTAGGTTGGACAACTAGTGGACCTCTGCCCCAAACCATCCATGGTAGTAAACATAGTAGCTACACTCCATTGACACATTAACCTTGAAACAATAGAGATATCTTCTTTTAATAGAGCTAGCCTGGAGAGATGGTGGACCTTAAAACCACCTAGGACTAAAGCTTCCATAAGATAACGGGTAGTAGGTTGGACCTAGTTCTAATGTAATCATGAAATTACTATAGAACTTGCATCTCAATGTCCAAGTAGGCCTTAATTATTTCAATTGAAGCAAGGTTTGAGAAGTGGTAGATATTGGCTCAAGAACCCCTCCCTATTTTAGTGGCATAGCTTGGACAAGTGGTGGAACTAGTTTTAAAGCTCATTGTCCAAGGTGAACTAGTGCAAGACCCTGCTTCCTAGTGTCCAAGTAGTCATTGATTATGAAAATGTAAGCAAGGTTGGACAAGTGGTGGACCTAATTTTAATGACCAATTTCTATTTACAATCTCCAAGTAGCCCTTGTTGAAGCTGAACTACTAATGCAACAGCAAAGTGGTTGGTGGTGGATAATGGACTAGGGTTACTATGTTCAAGCATAGCTTGGACAAGTGGTGGACCTAGCTTTAATGGACAATGACTAAGGTGAAATATTAATGAAAACGTGAAATGGTTGGCGGGAAGACGAAGTGGTGGAAAGTGGATGAGGCCTAAACTAAGAGTATAGCCTGGATAAGTGGTGGACTAGTTTTACTGGCCAATGCTAACGGTGATCTAAAAATGCAAGGAGTTGGTTGGTGGACCAAGTGGTGGATAGTGGACCAAGTTTACTATCTATTTTAATGGCCAATTCCAAAGGTGAAATTTTGAATGAAAGAACAAAGTGGTTGGACAATTGGCGGTGGAACCCAGTCGCGGATAGTGCTATTTTAGAGTAGTACAACTTGGACAAGTGGTGAAACTAGTTTTAATTGCCCATGACTAAGGTGAAATACTAATGCAAAAACAAAGTGGTTGGCGAGCAGAACAAGTTGTGGAAGTGGACGAGGCCTACTAGAAGTATAACTTAGACAAGTGATGGACCTGATTTTAATGGCCAATGTCGAAGGTGAAATATTAATGCAAGAACAAAATGGTTGGACAATTGGCAATGGAACCCAGTGGCGAATAGTGCGATGCTAGAGTAGTACAACTTGGACAAGTGGTGGACCTAGTTTTAATGGTCCATAACTAAGGTGAACTACTAATGCAAAAACAAAGTGGTTGGTGGGCGGAACAAGTGGTGGCAATGGATAGGGTGTTGCCACAGTATAGCTTGGACAAGTGGTGGACTTAGTTTTAATGGCCAATGCTGAAGGTAAAATACTAATGCAATAACAAATTGGTTGGACAATTGACAGTGGGTCCCTATGGCAGATAGTGGACTAGGCCTACTATGTTAGACTACATGTTCAACAAGTGAGTCATGTAGGTTTTGCGCTAAGATCTTGATTCCCAATGTGAAGGGCTTGGAAAGAAACAAAAGCAGTCATGGAAGAGTCTAAGACCGGTTTAATAACGTGACTTGTCTCTATTTTGATTACCCTTTTGGCCAAGAAGTTATATGTTATAGGAAGGTCTAACAGCGGTGGTGCTTCCACCAATTCCCTAACCATTTGTCCTTTCATCACATCGTTACTAGATTGATTTTCAAGTGAAGCCATGTGATAAAATTTGGGAATATGAACAACTTAATTGTCCCTTTTTGTGCTTTAATTCTATGCAGGTGACCTTTGAAACTGATATGAAACTTGTGCCTCTCTAGGCTTTTTAGGTTTAGGATGCTTAAGCTGGGTACCCCAAAAGTTTTAACTTGGAAAAGGCATTAAGAAACACCTTTAAAATCAAAACCATTAAGTCTAGGTGTGTACATTATCTTGCAAGCTTTCATCCTAGCCCTTGGTTGCTATATTCTGAGTTCCCAGTCAAAAGTTATGACAGAACAGCCAACTTGGACTTGAAACAAGATAATAAAACTCAAAAAATTAGGAAAAATATGGACTCTCCATGGGCCTTGCAAGAATCCCTAATGTCAAGGAAGCCTGCCAAGATTAAGGGGGACAAAGTCTTTGAATGGGACTGTTTTGGTAGGGACTCCTCCACCTTTGACCCCTAAAATGGTAGGGGGAAGGGGGGGGGGGGGGGTAAACCATTTGAAAAGTAGGGGGGGAGGGGGGAGAATGCTATCTTATCTCTCTAGCTTTTTGGCCAACTTGTAAGTGGCCTCTTAACTCTCCCATGCCACCTAATCAAATCCGTGGGGAGGTCAAAAAAGTGACTTTTTTCAAAAACTTTCAAATAACCCTAAAAAGTGGCCCCAACATATATACATATAATAAAAAAGATTTTTAAGCTAATTACTCATAATTCAACATTTTTGACTCCCTCCAAAACTTTTAAGAATTTCCCCCCAAAATTGACCACCCTCCCTCCTAATCTAAGCTCCTCTCCTACACCCATCCCCCTTGCACCTGCACCTACACACCCATCTCCTTTCCATCTTTCCATCCTTCAAGATCTATCTCTCCATCCTACAATGCCTCTTGACGACGTGACCAATGTCCCAGCAAGCTCTTCACGTGGTAGGTCTCCAGGGATTTTCCTGCGCCTACCTCAAGAGTATGTTCCGACAAAGAAGACATGCTTGGGTACATTACCTTCAGCAAACGAACGCCGTGCTCAAGGGGAAAAGAATGTGGATCTCTGGACAGAGGGATGCTTGTACCCAAAGGATCCTTCTCAATGTCCATCCGCCTTTTAGAAACCTTCCAGCACTGTTGCAATATGTTGGAAATGGAGAGCAAGGTTTGTTGGGCTATTGCAAGAGACTCAACAGACACGAGATTTCTCGGTCCGAGATCTACTTGTGTCATTGGCAGTTGCTGAATGGGAGTTTCCACAATCTTCAAGATCAGATGCAAACAGCTACTAGTGCGCTCGAGGAGGCAAAGAGCACCATCGCAACCAAGGAAAATGAAATGAAAAAGCTTGAGGATACTCTCTCAGACATGAAGAGTACTACAATGGGAGGTAGGGTGAGGAAATGGGAGTTGTCCGAAATTCAGACTCTTGCACCACATGGTGGGGCAAGAAAACGAAGGGTGACAGCTATGAGATACGATGTTCTACCCCTCATGTTGTTTAGTACCGCTCATCATTGTTGTTTTGGGTAGTAGAAACTTCATCCGAGAAATGTGCAGCGGCGAGAATGCATCATCTCGGGCATCTTTACTTTGTTCTTGTTTCAACAAAGAGGACTTTATTGGGATGCTTGATGCTCCAGAGGCAAAACACTTGAAAGACGCGATCACTAATAGAGTTCTTAGTGATTTTTCTAATATTGTCACTGACCTAGATGTTCAAGATATTTGTGATGCTTTTGGGATTAGTACGAAGGGCTATCAAGCAATACATCAAGTGTTAAAAGATGCATTAAGAAGTCGAGGAGTCACAGAAAACCTAGCTATTCCCACTTCCTCACAGAGTGGCGATTGCCAAGAGGGTGTCAAATGAAGATGTTGTTGACTGATTAGGGGACTACTTGTATATTGAGGACACGATGCCTCTTCAGCCGCTCCATAGCAAATCGCAAGGAAGGAAGGGCCGCGGGAAGGGAAGCGGTGCTGTTTCTAACAGTGTGTTGCGGACCGAAGGCTTTGTTTACACCAAATTCAACAATATCTTTGTGGACTTGATACGATTGCAGCAGTCCATGGCTGTTTTCTACAATTTGAGTGATGCAGGCTAGTTTAGGGTTGCTTACATGCTCTATGATGTGTCATAACATGCATTCTGAGGCTTTATATTGTTGGCAGTTCTTGAAGGAAAGCTTGTGTTTGTGCTAAAGTTGGATGAGTGTGTAATTGTAAAAGGGAGAAAGTTGGAGAGAATGAGCATCACGCTTATGAATGAAACCCTAGCTTATGCCAAGCAATCTTGCAGTTCGAGTGAAGCGAAAAAGCCCAAGTCTTTTAGTGTGCAATGAGAGAAGGATATATGGTGGCTTGGTGCAATTGAAGTTCCGAAAGAGACACATGAAGTCCTTGCATGGATTTTTAGTAGAATCCCATGGGTCACAGAGGTCATTAAAGCTCAAATAAATGGTGAGAAGCTCATGGTTCCAGGGCGTGGGGAGTTTGATGTTGAATGGCATTTAGGTGGTGATCTAAAGACCATAAAGTCCATGCTTGGATGAAAACAAGGTGAAAATTCTTTACTTCCCTGCCCATTCTGTGTGAAAGGGCACAAGACAAAGGGCACAAGACAAGTCGAGCAACTACTGGAAGGTCAGGACAAAGTAATGATGATCATATAAATAGGGAGTGGAAAACTTCGGTTCTTTCATGTGATATGCTAGAGGTGCCCAATAGGGATAGCAAAGATCCTAGGTGGAACCCCATAATTCCCTTCTCTCTCAACAATGTTCACTTTTGTACATTGCATGCGTTTATGCGAATATTTGATAGGATGCTAAAGCATCACATTGATTATGCCTTCATAATGAAGCCCCTTCAAAGGTCAAAAGACTCCTTGCAGGGGGTGGAGATGCTCCTTAATGAGATTGGATGTCACTGATCAAGGGTGAACATTGTAGCAGAGACTTGTAGGGAGAAGACATATGAGGTGGCACAGAAGGTTTCCATGAATGGAGCCAAGGCACGTCGATTTTTCAAGAAGATGTCAAAGTCTCCAATGCAAGTACCCAGGGCAAGTGTCGATCTAGCAAGTGAGAAGCAATGGGAGTTGTGGAAAGATTTGTGTTCATGCACGATGGACAAAGATCCCAATGTAGAGGTTGCTAACCACCGCAAGCTAGTATGGTCATCCTTTCAAAAGGTTGTGCAATTGATGAATCTTTCAAGCACCACCGTTGAGCAGCGAGAGGAGTTCAAGAAGGTGATTTATGAGTTCACAAAGGCCGCTAATGACGGATGGTCTGAAAGCAAGATTACACACTACATGGTTTGTTTTAACACTTAATAGATATGCAATGTTTGAAAATGCAACTTTTCTATTGGCTTATCTCCTTTCTGGTTGTTTTAGCACATTCTCTATGCACATGGTGCATACTACATGGACCGCTATGGCTCGCTTGATATATGTACACAAGGAATGGAGAAGTCCCACTATCGAGCAAAAGGAGTCTACTCGGCATGGTGGTGGTGGTTCACACTCTAACTACCTCCAAGAGATGTTTAACTAGTTTTTTAGGCACACCTTTGGGAGAACTCGCACTATTGAGAAGGCAAGAGAGTTGATGTTAGCAAAGCAGTTACGCAAGGCCTCCCATATTGTAGCATCTGAGAAGTGGAAACACTCACGAGCGGCCCTGGGCCATGAGGCTTGGCGTGCAACTAAGTGTAGAAATGGCAGCGTTTGGGGGTCACGTCAGTCGTCCGCATGATCCAGGTTTACTTGTTAAATTCAATTAGTCTATTTGAGTTTTTCACTTGATTGGCCACATAGTGTGAAAGGGCCCAAATCCAAAAAACCCCTATTTAAAGATTGAAGGCGCTCATTTTGTCATTTTCCATACGAGGTGCTACCATGGCAAGAAGAAAACAAACGGCAAGGATTCCATATCCAGAGGGCCCGGATGGCCAATGAATCCCAAATACAGCAACAAAAGCTGGAACTCCACAAGTTGAAGTTGAGCTCCACACAGAAGAAGTTGGAGCTTCAAATCAACATGGTCAGTCCTCTACAGCAAGAAAAGAGAGAAGGAAGCATCGCCTTGTTGTCTATTCATCGAACTCCAACGATTCTGAGGGTAACACGGCGGATGAGAGCGACCAAGGCAAAGAAACAAATAACCAAAAACAGCCGTCAGAAGGCTCCGAAGAGACGCAAATGGATCAAGATCCCCCATGGTTGGCGTCAAAATACAAACTTATGCCGCTCACATGTCTACTGGGGGTAAGACACTCCCTAAAGGGAGTGGACCCACACCATCACATCCGCTCAATAGTGAAGATCACGAATCAGATGAAGAGTGGGTGGAATCGGATTATGAGGTGCTGGAGGTGCCCGTGCGGCCGAAAAAGAGAAAGATCATTGTCTACAAGAAGAGTAAGCAAGCTGCCCCAACTCGTGCAACAAATGCACCTCCCCGTTGACCTCAGAAGGTGTGAAAGCGCAGTCGTTCTTTTGCAGAGATTTACCACTATCAGAAGAGCACCGAGCTCTTGATTCAGAGGGCCCCTTTTGCAAGGCTTTGCAGGGACGTTTCGCAAATGTACAACACTGAGTTTTGGATGGCCGCCGTGGCCATAGAGGCAATCCAAGAGCAATATCTAAATAGCATATTCAAGGATGCGAACCTATGTGCCATCCATGGACAGCGTGTAACGATTATGCCCACGGATATGTAGCTTGCTCTCTGTTTATGCCATGAGCAATAGCTTGTAATTAGTCATCAAACCTTTTTTGTACTTACGGAACTTCCAAGATTGGGAAGAATTTGAATATATGCATCTTTTGATTGTATACCCCACTCTTTGTGCATTGTATTGCTTTAATTGTTTACCATGCGATGTAGCAGTGGTCCATGTTTTGTCTACCTTCTTTTGTATGTATGTAGCTTAAAGCTTGGCATTGGGAAAACTTGCCTATGTTAAGCATATTGGCTAAGCCCAGCATGCAGTTCCTGATACATCCAGGCTATGTGAAGCATTGAAGCAAGGGAAATATCCTGCATGCATGGTAAAAGTTTCTGGGAAGCCTTGGAAAGGGCTTGGAATGCCCCCAAAATGGCTTCCACAAGGGCATGCATTTGGTGCTTCCAAAGGCAGATAAATGGACCAAATGCGCGCCCTTGTGGCAACCATTCTTAGGGCATTCCAAGCCTTTCCAAGGCTTTCCATAAACTTTTACCATGCATGCATGATATTTCCCTTGCTTCAATGTTTCACATAGCCTCGATGCATCAGGAAGTGAATGCCTCACTAAGTCAATGTATCATAGAATTTTTGAAGCATGGTTGTCTCTTGTGTTTTGGTTTTACAACTGTAATTTATCTGGGTATTGATAAGCCTTTATAAGGGCTTGAGATGCTCCAAAATGGGTTGCCACAAGGGCACACGTACATTTGCCCCTTCCGTATGCTTATGGAAGACCCAAATGGGCACCCTTGTGGCAGCCCATTTTGGGGCCTCCCAAGCCCTTTAGTAGGCATACCAATAACTTTCCCCATGATTTAATGCAAGGTTGCTGGCCACCATGCTTTCCAACCCAACATGCATCAAGGACTGCATGATTCATTAAGCACGGGTGCTTCTCATAAACACATTGGAAGCCAAACATATAACAAATTCAAAAGCTTGCAAGTAAGAGAGTCATAGACACCAAAAAGTAGATTCATTAAGGAAATCAACGCTTTACATGATATCCAGATTTTTGCTTTAGGATCTTTCGAATTACAATTTTCTGGCGCTTGGCCTTTTGGGTGGCTCCCTGTTAAGAAAAGTGGTTGTAATTTCTTGGGTGTCATTAACCCCTACAGCTTGGTTCATGCCGACATGGGCAATGAGGCGCCCGCAAAAGTTGACGCCGAAAGTAGATATTGAAAAATTTTTCTTTACAAGCACTACAAGGTTGGCCGATTGGGCAAGGTTTGTTAAGCACAATGCCTTGGAGAGTGAACGGAGGGCAAAAATGTTGTAGCGTCCATTGGGGGAGTAGTCGGCATGCACAAACACCACGTCACCAGTCGGAAGTGTGCTAAGGTAGTGAGCAAGTGCCGCTTCAGGTCCGAACGGCGTCCTCCTCCCCTCTGACCATTGCGCCCAGGCGTCAACCTCAAAACATCCTGCAAAACATAGGATATGTGAGAAATATGGCAAAAAATTAGTTATAACATTAACAAAATCAATTGTAACAATCAAATTTAAGTGAGCATCTATACCTCTTGTCTACGATCCTTCTCATCAGCATTAGGGTGCAAGTAAAGATCCACACTTGACTTCCCCTTTGGATCAAGCAAAACAGGTGTTGTAGCATGTGATGGTGAATCTACTCTTGTGCGTTTAGCCAAACACATAGCTTGCATGGCCACAAAATCCTCCTCAGAGACCTTGCCTGCTCGGCCATTGTCACCTCGGCTTGTGCGATCACCACTGTGTCCGCCACAGTATTCCCCATGGGTAGTAGGAGATCATCGTCATGGGAGGTGATGGTATCAACCTCAAACTTGCCATGGGCATCGAGGATGGCAAAATACTCATCCATGTGAAGCTTAAGGATTTCTCCAGATCATGCAAAAACACAAACTCCTCCCCACCCACCACAGTGGAGGAGAAACATGTAATCTCTACCTCAGGGATGGCATCCCGAGTGCTGGTTCCTTCTGGCGGCCTTGAGGATGAACCGACAGATGGAGAGGCCTTCAAGAGGCCTTGAATCCCTACAGAGTAGTTCAAGGCAAGCATCCTCTCCTCTGAGGATGTGTCAATGGGCGTGGGCTTGGGGTCCTTCACATCCACGAGGACCCCACCGATCTGCAAGTGTGGTAGCACTACGTCGGGGCCTGTTGGGCACTCGTGAAGGAGGAAGATCATTATGGCCTAGACAGAGAAATATGTGTTTCCGATCTTCCCCTTACACATTGCTCGCATATCATCATCTTCAAGCCGCACATATTGTCCGGCGGGTTGTGCTATGGTGGAAAAGCGTGCAAGCCGCTGATGAAATGGTCTGTCCCCTTTGTAGATGTGGTGCAGAAGGCCCTCAAGGACCTATTGCCCTTGCCGGTTTGGTAACTCAACAATGAATCTCCCCATACACGTGGAAATGTATGAAGTGATGTGCTCAAGAAATTGGGAGTGGAGGGTCAAGGTGGTTTCCAAATCGGGTTGGGTTGTCAAAAATGCATGATGCTCAGGGCAATTTTCATGGCCAGCCTCACTAAGGAATGCATCTAAATCACTAGTTGCATCCATGCTTTCTCTTTGCGTAACTGGGTATGCTAGGTCTCTCTGCAATTCTGGGATGAAAATGGTAAAATGAGGAGGTGGTCCCCCTTTTATAGACATATTCCATCTCAAAAAAAATAAAAAATATGCATTTTAAAAATAAAACTACACAACACCTTAAAACTCAAGTACAACACCCTAAAATTTTTCAAAATATTTAATGAAATATCCAATATAAAAGAGTAAAGTTACAAGACAATTCACTTAGACAAGATGACTTCGTTTGTAGCCCAATCTTTGTAAACAAGCACAGTGGCCTCCATCCGCCTTCCAATCTACACAACCAAAAAATGGGCAATCAAGATACAAATACCGAGAAAAATTAAGAAAAAGTAGTTAATCAAGCACAAAGCACACCTTGCGTTGTTCTAGTTTGAAACTTGCATTGCTGACATCCTCGAATCCCATTATGACAAAATGTTCGCGAAGATTGGCAAGAGTCTAATGCGAGTTCACTGCAACCACCTCCACCTCATTATTGGGCATGCGGACATGAATTTCAAAGGATTGAACCTCTTCGACCGTCAGCTGCAAGGGTATCCATTTGCAACGTTTGTGCATCCACCTTTCGTAGCTAAACCGTGCATACAAGGTGCACCTTGCCTTCAAATATCGAAGGCAAAGATGTGTGGGGGACACATTGCACTTGTAACGGTCACCATCATGCAAACTGTCAACATAGCCCCAATTGACACCTAGAATGGTGTCCATTGCATCTACATCAACTTCTTTGCAAACAAACATTGTCGGTGTTTTCACAATCGACAGAGAGTGGAATGCATGCACAAACAAATGGATGGGACAATGCCAATTGAGACCCACCGATCTGGTTGCCTTACCAAACTTTAGGGACCCTTGGAAATCTTGCAGCACCTTGCGCTTGAAAGAAAGCAAGGCCCAATGTTCTAGAGTTGGCCATTCTGCACTCTGCAATGAGGGTGTCTCTACGGCTTCTAACCTAACATAGCCTTGGCTTGACTTCGGTACCACGTACTTGTGGGAGTACATGAATATTCGTTGCTCGGTAAGTTCTTTTGACGAGACGTTAGGAAACATAAGCTCTCCAATGTGAGCATGCACAACCATGAACGTGCCTTAGAGGCACTCAAGGGGCTGCTCCTCAACTAAGCTGGATGGAAAAACATCTTTACAAATGCCCTTAGTCAAACAATGCACGTTAAACATGATATATGCATGGGATAGCTAAACCATGAGGACTTACAATGAGGTGCAAATTGAGTTGAAGCTCTCTGCAGGTGGATCTCAGCTGCATTGTACACGTGTGCAGGATGGCCACCATTCCGGACTTGGTTTCTTTTAATGCCAATAGTCTTCCCTTCCAATGGCGTTCCAATACGCCTCGACATCGTACGCGATGAGGTCCAACACTGGACGGTTGCATGTAGACCCATGAACCCTTCTCGAATACCTGTGGGATCCATCCCCCCTCTGAATTTTTTGTGTTGTGCAACACAATCTCCTGTATCTTTGGTTTGGGCCGTCTATGTGTGTTAGCGATGGACATGCTTGGGAAGTTGGGCTTAGGAAGGGATTGAAAATGGGTGGGAAGAAGGTGAGGGAGAGAAGTGGGCAAGGTTGTGGGCTATTGTGTGTGGGTACTGTGGAGAGAGAATGAGGAGCTGAGGGGAGGGTGAGCTAAGCTGCCTATGGTGGCTTTGACAGTAGAGATGGAGAAAGAGGGGAAGAGTGAGAGGTAGAGAGGATAGTGGTGAGTTGTGGGCTATGGGGTGTGGGACTGTAGAGGGTTGATGGAAATGTGAGAGAAGGGGGAGCTATGGAGAGAGGAAGAGAGTGGTGGAAAGCTTTTGGCTATGGATGCCTTAACTGTAGAGAGAGAATGGGAGGAGGGAGAAAAGGGAGAGTGTGGAAGAGAAAAGTAGTGATAGAGGGAGAGAAAAGTGGATTTTGGGGGGGAATTTGATTTTTTGAAGTTAGTATATGTTTTGGGACAATTTTGGAGGCAAATGAGTCAATTTTGACACTTAAAAAAAAAAAACATTTTTTAGGGTTTTTAAGCCTGCGCATTTTTTCTTTTGGGGGGGTCCCTCCCTCTTTTATGAAACCTCTTTCCCCCTTTTACCCCCCCCCCCCCCCCCCCCCCCCCCCGCCTCCCTCCCCCTACTCTCTAAGAACCAAGCATTGAAGAGGGAGACAATTAGGTTGCACCCCTACCATTCCTCCCCCTCTAGGTGATATCCCAAGATCCCTCTCATTGGTTCTCCCTTAAGCTTTCACTAATCAAAAAGGCCCAAGGAGAGTACATATTTTTCCTAATGACAGGCTATATTTGAAGTTTAGGTCCCATATGTGCCATGAGGCACAAAGCACGATTTAGGTCATTATCCTTCTAATCTTAAAGGCCGTGTTCGCTGCCTATGTGGCATTTGCACACAAAACACACAAACCTAGGATTGCTTTCATGCACATCACGAAATAGGTATTGCTGTAGAGGTCGTCATTAGAGGAACAAGTCACTATTGCCATCACCGAGTAGGTCGCCATTGTAGAGCAGGTCACTATTGCAAACGACATCGCTATTGTAGGTGGTATTGCCATCACAAAATAGGTCGACACTAAAGAACTATTCTCCATCACTATCCGAGAAAATCATGTCGCTATTGCCATCGACGAGCAGGTCGCCATCATAGAGCAGGTTGCACCATCACTGAGCAGGTCGTATTGCAAAGCAGGTCCTTATTGCAGAGCAGGTCGCTATTACGGAACACATTGACAAAGCAAAACAGGTCAACACAACACAACAGGTACATCTTTCTCTCTCTCTCTCCCCCCCCCCCCCCCCCTCTCTGTCTCTCTCTCTCTCTCCCTTTCTCGCACTCTCTCTCATCAATTCTCTTGTCATTCTTTTTTTCACAAAGACATAATTTACGCTTTTAGGTTTCAGGATTTAGTATTGTTATTATGCAAATACACATATTTCAAACATACAGAGATATGAAAATATATTATTTGTGTAATATTAAATACATAGTGTATTAACAGTAAAGATGAATGACAAGTCGACTTACTTGTGTCAATTGCTTAAATCTTGGTTTGGCCAAATGGTTGGTCTTTGCTAAGTTGTTGATGGCTACTTTCTTTGTCTGTTGTTTCTGAAATGGCTAAAATATGAAATATGTGAGTTAGAATTTTCGTGGATGTATAATGTTGTGGTTTTTATTGGTGTTACTAGTTGGGCAAGTGGTGGACCTTGTTTGGCTATAGATGCAAAAAAAATGCGATTCAACAAGGGTGGATTTGAATTTATGCGGGACAAAGACATCCTTTTAACTAAACTTGCTTTAAAATTTGAATCTGTTTCAACGGGATTATTTAAATTTAGGTAGTTTCATGCAAAAAGATCTAGCTTGGACAAGTGGTGGACCTTAAAACAAAACACAATGGATAATAGGTTTGACCAGTGGTGGACCTCTGCCCCGAACCGTCCATGGGGGTAAATATGGTAGTTACACTCCATTCACACAAGACCTTCAAAAAATAGAGATAGCTTCTTTCAATAGAGCTAGCTTGGATAGGTGATGGACCTTCAAACCACCTTGGGCTAAAACCTTTATAACACAAGGGATAGTAGATTGGACAAGTGGTGGACCTCTGCCACATACCATCCATGGTAGTAAACATAGTAGCTACACTCCATTTACATATTGACCTTTAAACAATAGAGATAGGACTATTGAATAGAGCTAACGTGGATAGGTGGTGGACCTTCAAACCACCTTGGGCTAAAACTCCATCACACAATGGATAGTAGGTTGGACAAGTGTTGGACCTCTACCATCCATGCAATCACAATAGACATAGGACTATTAAATAGCTCTAGCTTGGACAAGTGGTGAACCTTCAAACCACCTTGGTCTAAAACCTCCACAACACAATGGTTACTAGGTTGGACAACTGGTGGACCTCTACCCCAAACCATCAATAGAGATAGGACTATTCAATAGAGCTAGCTTGGACAAGTGGTGAACCTTCAAACCACCTTGGTCTAAAACCTCCACAACACAATGGTTAGGAGGTTGGACAACTGGTGGACCTCTACCCCAAACCATCCATGGTAGTCACAACCTAGTAGCTACACTCCATTCACACATTGACATTCAAACAATAGAGGCAGGAATTTTCAATAGAGCTAGCTTGCACATGTGGTGGACCTTCAAGCCACTTAGGGCTAAAACCTCCATAACAGAATGGATAGCACGCTGGACAAGTGGTGGATCTCTGTCCCAAACCATCCATGCTAGTAAACATAGTAGCTATACTCCATTCACACTTTGACCTTACAACAATAGAGATAGGACTACTCAATAGAGATAGCTTGGATAGGTGATGGACCTTCAAAACACTGTGGGCAAAAACCTCCATAACACAATGGTTACTAGGTTGGACAAGTGGTGGACCTCTACCCCAAAGCATCCAAGCAATCATAGGAGAAATAGGACTATTTAATAGAGCTAGCTTGAACAGGTGGTGGACCTTTAAACCACCTTGGGAGAAAACCTCCATTACAAAATGGTTAGTAGGTTGGACAAGTGGTCCAAGATCTGTTGATAAAAGTGTACCACCGCTTCCTTAACGATGTAGCAATAGCATTCCCATCACCATATTTTCTAGCATTATCATCATTGGATACATTAGATTCTTCACATCTAGCATGCATCCCATTAATAGGAACAAAGCGTTGTAATGGGATCCCATCCAACATGGTTGTCTCCTTGATGGGCCACTTTACCAAGCCACATCAGGCATGTTCTCACTAATTTCATTCTCCCTTTCAATACCCACAGCCACAAAATCATCACCAAGTACATGGAAGTTAACATAATCGTTTGGAAATACATATAAGATGGTCCCTTCATGTAAAATCTACATCATTGTGTCATCCATTAAAAGTACCCTTTTATTTCTCCAAGATTCTCGTATCAATGTTTCAAACTCTAGGCTTGTTATAGATATTGCATCTATAAGTTGAGGATCAGGTTGATCCCCCTGTTCATCACCACTGTAGCCTTCATTTGTGTCAATTGGGTTGTCATTTATCATGGAAGACTGCAAAAGAAGCTTGGGCCATCGAACGGAGCTCCATAATGAATTTTGGAGAGATGTAGTATCCATTGTAGGAAAAAGGAGCACCACATCCTTCAAACATTCCTCCACTAGTATAGATACATTTCCTTGCCCTATCTTTGTACCACCACATGAGGAATCTAGATCTCTTCCACACACACAACCAATACCCACGATTTCATTATCAAGAATCAAATGTACTTTCTCCCTAGATTACTTGAAGTCCATCCTGCGAGTGAAAAAAATACGTTGTCAAGTTCATACTCATAGGTAATTCTAATTGAGGAAAAATCAATAGTTTCCATTATAAAATACATGAGGGTTATGAATGTTTTTAGTCCGACGACTTTCAATTTGAGGAGCCCCAATCAAAGTGGATAAATGGTGACCCACTTACTATATTACAACATAGTTTGGACAAGTGATGGACCTAGTTCTAATGTCATCACTAAACAACTATAGAACTTGCATATCAATGTCCAAGTAAGCTTTAATTATTTCAATGGAAGTAACATTTAGCAAGTGGTGCATATTGGCTCAAGAACCCCCTCCTATTTAAGTGGCATAGCTTGAACAAGTGGTGGACCTAGTTTTAAAGCTCAATGTCCAAGGTGAACTAGTGCATGAACCTACTTCCTACTGTCCAAGTAGTCATTTCCCAAAACCATCCTTGGTAGTAAACATAGTAGCTCCACCCCATTCAGCTATTTCCCTTGAACAATAGAGATACCTTCTTTCAATAAAGATTGCTTGGACAGTTGTTGGACCTTAAAACCACCTTGGGCTAAAACCTCCACAACACAATGGATAGCAGGTCTAACTAGTGGGGGACCTCGGCCCAGACCATCCCTGGTAGTAAACATAGTAGGTCTAACTAGTAGTGGACCTCTGCCCAGACCATCCTTGGTAGTAAACATAGTAGCTACACTCCATTCACACATAAACCTTCAAACAATAGAGATAGGACTATTCAATAGAGCTAGCTTGGATAGGTGGTGGACCTTTAAACCACTTGGGCTAAAACCTCCATAACACAATGGTTAGTAGGTTGGACAAGTGTTGGACTTCTACCCCAAACCATCCGTGGTAGTAAACACAGTAGCTACACTCCATTCACACATTGACCTTCAAACAATAGAGGTAGGACTTTCCAATAGAGCTAGCTTGGACAAGAATGGATAGCACGTTGGACAAGTGATGGATCTTTGCCCTAAACCGGCCAAGGTAGAAAAAATCATAGTAGCTACACTCCATTCAAAGTTTGACATTCAAACAATGGAGATAGGACTATTCAATAGGTGGTGGACCTTCAAACCACCATGGGCTAAAACCTCCATAACACAATGATTAGTAGGTTGGGCAAGTAGTGGAACTCTATCCTTAACCATCCATGGTAGTAAACATAGTAGCTCAAATCCATTCACACATTGACCTTGAAACAATAGAGATAGCTTCTTTCAATAGACAGGTGGGGGACCTTCAAACCACCTTGGGCTAAAACCTCCATAACACAATGTTTAGTAGGTTGGACAAGTGGTGAACCTCTGCTCCAAAGCATCCATGGTAGTAAACATAGTAGCTCCACTCCATTCTCTCACTGACCTTGAAACAATAGAGATAGCTTCTTTCAATATATCTAGCTTGGACATGTGGTGGAACTTCAATAAACCACCTTGGGTTAAATACTCCATAACACAATGGATAGTAGTTTGGAGAAGTGGTGGACCTTTGCTTCAAACCTTCCATGCTAATAGACATAGTATCTACACTCCATTTACACATTGACCTTGAAACAATAGAGATAGCTTGTTCCAGTAGAGCTAGCTTGTACAGGTGGTGGGCCTTCAAACCACCTTGGGCTAAAGTTTCCATGACAAAGTGGATAGTAGGTTGGACAAGTGGTGGACCTTTGCTTCAAACCATCCATGGTAGTAAACATAGTAGGTACACTCCATTCACACATTGACCTTGAAACCATAGAGATAGCTTGTTTCAGTAGATCTAGCTTGGACAGGTGTTGGAACTTCAAACCACCTTGTGCTAAAGCCTCCATGACACAATAGATAGTAGGTTGGACAAGTGATAGACCTCTGCCAAAAACTATCCATGGTAGTAAGCATAATAGCTACACTCCATTCACACACACTTATCTTCAAACAATAGAGATAGCTGGACAAGTGGTGGACCTGTAAACTACATAGGGCTAAAACCACCATAACAAAATGGATAGTAGGTTGGACAAGTGGTGGACCTCTACCCCAAACCATCCATGGTAGTAAACATAGTAGCTACACTCCATTCACACATTGATCTTCAAAGAATAGAGATAGATTCTTTCAATAGAGCAAGCTTAGACAGGTGGTGGACCTTCAAACCACCTTGGATTTAAAAAATTTAACACGAAGGACAGTAGGTTGGACAAGTGGTGGACGTTTTCCCCAGACCATCCATGGTAGTAAATATAATAGCTACACTGCATTCACACATGGACCTTCAAAAAATAGAGATACGAATATTAAATAGAGCTAGCTTGGACAGGTGTTGGACCTTCAAACCACCTTGGGCTGAAACCTCCATAACACAAATGTTAGAAGGTTGGACAAGTGATGGACCTATGCCCCAAACCATCCATGGTAGTAAACGTAGTATTTACACTCCATGCACACATTGATCTTCAAACAATAGAGATAGATTCTTTAAAAAGAGCTAGCTTGGACAACTGGTGGACCTTCAAACTACATAGGACTAAAACCTCCATAACACAATGGATAGGAGGTTGGACAAGCGCTGGACCTCTATCCCAAACCATCCATGGTAGTAAACGTAGTAGCTACACTCCATTCACACATTGATCTTTAAAGAATAGAGATAGGTTGGATAGGTGGTGGACCTTCAAACCACCTTGGGATAAAACCTCCATAACACAATGGGTAGTAGTTTGGACAAGTGATGGACCTATGCCCCAAACCATCCATGGTAGTAAACATAGTAGTTACATTCCATGCACACATTGATCTTCAAACAGTAGAGATAGCTTCTTTAAAAAGAGCTAGCTTGGATAGGTGGTGGACCTTCAAACTAGATAGAGCTAAAACCTCCATAACGCAATGGATAGTAGGTTGGACAAGCGGTGGACCTCTACCCCAAACCATCCATGGTAGTAAACATAGTAGCTACACTCCATTCACACATTGACCTTCAAAGAATAGAGATAGCTTCTTTCAATAGAGCTAGCTTAGACATGTGGTGGACCTTCAAACCACCTTGGGCTAAATAAATTTAACACAAAGGATAGTAGGTTGGACAAGTGGTGAACGTTTTCCCCAGACCATCCATGGTAGTATATAATAGCTACACTGCATTCACACATCGACCTTCAAAAAATAGAGATACGAATATTGAATAGAGCTAGCTTAGACAAGTGGTGGACCTTCAAACCACCTTGGGCTAAAACCCACCATAACACAAGGGATAGTAGGTTGGACAAGTGGTGGACCTATGCCCCAAACCATCCATGATAATAGAGGTAGTAGCTACACCCATTCACATATTGACCTTCACATAATAGAGATAGCTTGAAATGTGGTCCACCTTCACACCACCCTGGGCTAAAACCTCCAAAACAAAATGATAGTAGGTTGGACAAGCGGTGGACCTCTACCCCATAGTATCCATGGTAATAAACATAGTCGTTACACTCCATTCACACATTGACCTTCAAATAGTAGAGATAGCTTGGAACCACCTTGTGCTAAAGACTCCATGCCACAATGGACAGTAGGTTGGACAAGTGGTGGACCTCTACTTCCAACCATCCATGGTAGTAAACAAAGTAGCTACACTCCATTGAAACATTGACGTGGAAACAATAGAGATAACTTCTTTCAATGGAGCTAGCTTGAGCAGGTGGTGGACCTTCAAACAATCTTGGCCTACCTCCATAACACAATGGATAGTAGGGTGGAAGAGTGGTGGGCCTTTGCCCCAAACCATCCATGGTAGTAAACACGGTAGCTACAATCCATTCACACATTGACTTTAAAACAATAGAGATAGCTTTTTTCAATAGTTCTAACTTGGACAGTTGGTGGACCTTCAAACCAACCTGGGCTAAAACCTCTAGAGCACAATGGATAGTAGGTTGGAAAAGTGGTGGACCTCTACCCCAAAATATCCATGGCAGTAAACCTAGTAGCTACATTCCATTCGCACATTGACCTTCAAACAATAGAGGTAGTAATTTTCAATAGATCTAGCTTGGACAGGTGGTGGACGTTCAAACCACCTAGGGCTAAAACCTCCATATCATAATGGATAGCGGGCTAGACAAGTGGTGGACCTCTTGCCCAAACCATCCGTGGTACTAAACATAGTAGCTACTCTCCAATCAAACTTTGACCTTCAAACAATTCACACATTGACCTTGAAACAATAGAGATAGATTATTTCAATAGAGCTAGCTTGGAGAGGTGGTGGACCTTTAAACAATCTTGCGCTAAAACCTCCATAACACAATAGATAGTAGGTTGGACAAGTGGTGGACCTTTGACCCAAACCATCCATGGTAGTAAGAAAAGTAGTTACATTCCATTCACACACTGACTTTGAAATAATAAAGATAGCTTTGTTCAATAGATATAGCTTGGATAGGTGGTGGACCTTCAAACCAACCTGGGCTAAAACCTCCATAACACAATGGAAAGTAGGTTGTACAAGTGGTGGACCGCTACCCCATACCATCCATGGTAGTAAACATAGTAGCTACGCTCCATTCACAAATTGACCTTCAAACAATAGAGATAGCTTTTCTCAAAAGAGCTAGCTTGGACAAGTGGTGGACCTTCAAACCACCTTGGACATAAACCTCCATAACACAATGGATAGTAGGTTGGACAAGTGGTGGAGCTCTACCCCAAACCATCCATGTAGTAAACATAGTAGCTACACTCCATTCACACATTGATATTCAAACGAAAGAGATATCTTCTTTCAATAGATCTAGCTTGGATAGGTGGTGGACTTTCAAACCACCTTGGGTTAAAACCTCCATAACACAATGGATAGTAGGTTGAACAAGTGTTGGACCTCTAGCCAAAACCATCCATGCTATCAGAGTAGAGATAGGACTATTCAATAGAGCAAGCTTGGATAGGTGGTGGACCTTCAAATCACATAGGTCTAAAACCTCCATAACACAATGGTTAGTAGGTTGGAAAATTGGTGGACCTCTAACCCAAACCATCTATGGTAGTAAACATAGTAGCTACACGCCATTTACACATTGGCATTCAAACAATAGAAGTGGGACTTTTCAATAGAGCTAGCTTGGATAGGTGGTGGACCTTCAATTCACCTTGGGCTAAAACCTCAATAACACAATGGATAGTAGGCTAGACAAGTGTTAAACCTCTATCTCAAACCATCCAAGCTATTAGAGTAGAGATAAAACTATTCAATAGAGCTAGCTTGGACAGGTGGTGGACCTTCAAACCACCTTGGGCTAAAACCTCCATAACACAATGGTTAGTAGGTTGGAAAAGTGATGGACCTCTATCTCAAAACCTCCATGGTAGTAAACATAGTAGCTAGACTCCATTCACACTTAAAACACTAGTAATTCTTTCCATAGAGCTAGCTTGGATAGGTGGTGGATCTTCAAACAACCTTGGGCTAAAACCTCCATAACGCAATGGTTAGTAGGTTGGATAGGTGGTGGAACTTTGTCCCAAACAATCAATAGTAGTAAACATAGTAGCTCTACTCCATTGGCGCATTTACCTGCAAACAATAGATCTTTAAATAGATCTATCTTGATAGGCGGTGGACCTTCAAACCACCTTACGCTAAAACCTCTAAAACACAATGGATAGTAGGTTGAAAAAGTGTTTGACCTCTACCCCAAAACATCCACATCATCATACTAGAGATAGGACTATTCAATAGAGCTAGCTTGGACAGGTGATGGACCTTCAAACCACCATGGGCTAAAACCTCCATAACACAATGGTAAGTAGGTTGGACAAGTGGTGGACCTCTACCTCAAACCATCTATGTGATCAGACTAGAGATAGGACTATTTAAAAGAGCTAGCTTAGACATGTGGTGGAACTTCAAACAACCTTGGATAAAACCTCAATAACACAATAGATAGTAGGTTGGAAAAGTGGTGGACCTCTACCTCAAACCATCGATGGTAGTAAAGAAAGTAGCTATACTCCATTCACACATTGACCTTGAAAAAATAGAGATAACTTCTTTCAAAGGAGCTAGCTTGGACAGGTGGTGGACCTTCAAACAATCTTGGGCTAAAACCTCCATAACACATGGATAATAGGTTGAACAAGTGGTGGACCTTTGTCCCAAACCATTCATGGTAGTAAACAAAGTAGCTACACTCCTTTCACACACTGACTTTGAAACAATAGAGGTAGCTTTATTCAATAGATCTAGCTTGGATAGGTGTGGACCTTCAAACCAATCTGGGCTAAAACCGCGGCAAAAAAGTTTGCAAAAGAGGTGAAAAAGGTTAAAAATAGCAGATAGTTGGAAACTGCTATAACAGACTTGTGAATTCACTTTTGAATGAAAAACCTAGTTCAAATCCAAAAACCTTTGATATGAGAGTATCCAGTAAACATGTTGATCCTAATGGTACCAAGAAAAGGCAATTTGGCATCCCAAAATGGATCGTGATCCATGTACCTTTCTTGAAATCATAAACAAGAATAGGAGAAATGAGGAGCTTAAACCATTTGAACAAAAAGTTCCCAAAGCAAGGAAGTGAAAAGAAGTTCAGAAAGGGGTCAAAAGGGGAAAAATCACTTTGGATCAGAAAAGGGCATGGAGTGCGATCCATGTTGCTCTGAGACATACTAAAACCAGAGTTGCACTACAACTAGAGATAGTCTCCAAGACCAAGGTGGTCTCTTCAAAATTGTGGTTGGACTCAAGTTGTAAGTGCTACAAGTAAAATTGTTAATTTAGTGAAGTTGAGGGATAACATTTTGTGGACTGTAAGCTTGGACTAACATAGCGGCTGTAAACTCATAGCCATCAACCATTTGTTTTAGGGTGCAGGAGCTCGAGGGTGCGACTCAACAAGTAGATCAAATCAGAGAGAACAAAAAGCAGCCAATGAGGTAACAAGGTTGGGGTTTTGCAAAATCATTTCTTCATGAATTTGCAATCAGGAAGATTGTACTAGAATAGACACCCAAGCCTAGCAGACCAAGTGAGCAACATTTCAACTGAAGAGAGTATGAATTAAAAACCACTACATTTGCTAGAGACCATTATAGAGGAAGGTCTATCTTATACATCATCGAAAAGATCATACATCATAATGGCCAAGGAATTCAATTGGGTGAGCTCTTTAAGGAAGGAAATTCCACGGGGGCATGTCATTATAGGCTAGCATCGAATGTCAAGCTATTGTATCTAAAATTTCAATGCAAGAATGAGCTAAAGCTAAAATCCATAAGCATGGTATGGACCGCTATTGTGTTAAATTGGAGAACAAACCAAGCAAGTTCAAGGACCTTGTAGATGTGGACTATAACGGAGATATATACTTTGACCAGGAAGAATTAAGTGATGTATCTTTTTGTGCATAAATCCTTCATTGTGGACAAATGGGGATTGGCTAGCACCAAGGACAAAGTAGATGAGGAATACCACCCGAGTTGGACAAGCAAAACGCTGTGCTCAGGCACGTTAACAAGATGGAGCGGATCTATAGAGACAACACTTACATGGGGCTGTATAAATTCAATAATGGAGAATAATCACTCTATTATAGATGTGATGAATCCCGCATTGAGGAGCTGACCAACCACAACAGACTGTATGTATTCACATACACGGAGGGGAGGATATCCAAGTGGTCATGATAGATAAACATGGCTATAAATACTCTCCTATAGATTGTAAGGAGTTAGAATGGTATACATACTTTGGTGGACCACTCCATGAATATTATGTAGCCCCCAAGCAAGCTAGACCCACAACGACCCAAACAAGACCTAATATTGGATATGTAAGTCCAACAAAAAAGCGGGTGGAAGATTCGGTTGGTCACCAACGATTCTCAAATGTAGGACCCATGGGATCTTTGGGGACTAGAGTTTCTTTGAACACACACAGGGGTAGTGAAGCACCTGATTTGAATTATGCAACAAGGACCCCTGTGAATTTTACACGAAATTGAGCAGATCAACCACATGAAAGATTAGTCGAGAGGACACTAATTGTAGTGCCAAGGGGAGAATACGAAGCTAGAGAGATCCTGATAGGAGGACTAGGAATGGCTAGAATGGTTGCCAAAACTAGATGCATGTTACATCTCAAGTGGCCAAGTGTGCACCCAAAAAGTATAGTGGGTTGGGGGATCCGTATGCACATGTTTCAATCTTCAAACAAGTGTTGAGGGCGAAGAAGGTAACAAATTTCCACTCTCAGTACGAAGGATTTGGATTGACCCTAGAAGGAACAACCTTGACCTGGTTCCAACCATTAAGTAGTTGAGATTTTCCAAACATAGAACAACTTCTACAAGAATTTTTAGGGGAATTATTAAAGAGAGGGATCGAGCATAATAAGGTCTCCCAAATCTATGCATTTAGACAAAAGGAGAAAGAAAAAGTGACAGAAGCCTCACCTCAATTCAAGCAGTACATTGAAAGATGTCTCGCCGGAGAGCTACCTCAGGATGAGAGACTATCAATTCTTTTCATAGAGGGTTTGTGGAATGAGACTCTAAAAAATGATCTGCCCTTGAAGGTGTGTGTTACCTTTGAGAAAGTTATTACAGAGGCATTGTGTCTAGTAGACAATTGCAAAGCTTATGGGGAGGTGACTGAGGATATTGACCAAGGGACAAGTAGCACCTCTTTGACCACTAGTGATTCCACATTGAAAATGGTAGGGAAAAACCCAATTGTGTTGGATGTTGATCAAATAATCAAGGAAGTGATCAGAAGGGTGAACCATGGTAACAGGCCAAACCCGAATACACAACAATAGCCCACACAAAAATGTGACACTTGTGGAGAAGACCATCCAATTGAATGGTGCAGCTTGCAACCAAGCCTAGGAGCAATCCCCAACACCAATAGGACCATGCTATGAATGTGGAGGTGATCATTGGGCAAGAAGTTGTCCACACAAAGGAGAGCACATCAAAATCTTAGGGTACTTTGACGGATGAATAAATAACCATCTAATTCCACACTATCAAAAAATCCCCGATAACAAGGGGAAAGATCCTATAAACAAAATCAGAGTTGTATCAAGCTCAAAAATGGAACCAACAATTCCAATGAATGTGGTAACGAGAGCACAAGCCCAAGAAGTCACAAGAAATATGCCTATGAGAGACAAAAACACCCCACCAAGTCAGACTGGAATAGAGAGTTTGTCGGTTAGGACCCCCAAAAAATCTTGGAAAGCAAAAAGGGACAAGATGAAAGCCAAAAGTATAAAAAAATTTGGCCTTAGAAACCAAATTGCAGCAAACCAAAGAGAAATTGAGATTGGAACAAAACCATAATGAAAAACCTACTGTAGCAAAACCATCAGAATTACCATCAAGAGGTTCCGTCTTGGTAGAAAAAGTCTTTAAGCCTTTAGATGCAATTTTAAATGCTTATGAAGCTAGGTTAAAACCAAATCAAACCTAAGAGCATAGATGGTTGATGTAACCTCATCCAAGATATGAAAAAGAGAGGTTGTAGATCTGCAAGGAGCTCATCTAGGCGGCCCAAGCTCTTATGGAACCACATGTTCCAGATGCTCCAAAAATGGAGGTACTAATTTGCAAAAGAATTCAAGAAATTGAGAACCAAGATGTTGTAAATTGAGAGTCGGAAGATCTAGAAGTTGGGGCACCTTTAGATACGAGGGAAGTCGCCAATACCATAGATGGAATGGGCACACAAGTTGTGATGCCAATTCTAGAAGTAGAAGAACCATGGCCACAAGATTCGTGGGAGGATATCAAAAATAGAAAAGACAAAAGTGTGACCCTTGAGAAAACCCCTATCATTGAGATCAATCTAGAACATGAGTTCTGCCCCATTAATATTCGATCATTATACGATGATGTAGGGATAGAGATATCGAAAGGCAGCTAACCTCGAACTCTAAAAACCTTACCTTTATTCATTGGTGACCATTAAACAAGATCAAGAATTAGTAACCATCTCAATGGAAATCTGATCCTAAGATGATGGGCACTAAGACTCTTCATGAGTTGATGTCGATCCATTGTATGCTAACTCTATCCGAGTTACTGCAGATTAGACCTTATCTTTGGGAATAAGTGGAAAAGAAGCTGGAGAAAATAGGACTGATGGTTTTGAAACAAATAATTTCTTCAAAAAGATTAGAAAACCAAATGCCAGAACCATCCAAAGTAGAACCTGAACCAGTAAATAAGGTGGGAGATTGCTACAAAGGAGAAGAAGGAAATACGACCTTATCTATGGAATACAAAGGTGTAAAGATGGTTGCAATATTAGACAATGGAGCTGGAATTTTCATAGCAACCAAGGGGATCATTAGGGACAAAAACGACTCAAAAAGGGTTGTGTAAAGAATTGGTTAAATTACTAATTAGCAGAGCCGTTTGTGGTCAAAACGGCTCCAAATTTGTCGGTTTTGGTCATTTAAAGCATATCTACGCAATCTAAAGCGTATCCAGGTACATATCTCTAAATATTCAAAAAGATATCGTTTTCTTCACATTCCTTTGTGGCTCACCTCGAAATTTGTTTTCATTTACTTCACTTGGCGGCAAATAGTTATTTCCACTTTTGAATCTCTCTTTTTTCTCTCACCTTTCGCGAGCTTTATCTCTTCTTCTGTGATGCACCTTGCTTTGCTGCTACGTTATTTCCATTATAGTTTCTTCTCCTTCATTACTTACAATGAGTAATACATCTTCCATTAGTGATAACCGCAAGTTTCACTTGAACATTAAGCTAAACCAGGAATATGCTACTACGCGGAGTGTCTATCAAAGATCGGTGACAACTGCAAATGAAGCACAACAACTTTGCAACAAGGGAAAGAAACACATTGATATATGGACAAATGGGAGCTTGTATCCACCAGATCCTAGCACTATAAGGTATCCATCTTTTCACACACCTCATGATTTGATGAGATTTGTTGGTGATGGGGTTGATGGTTTACTAGGATATAGTTCTAGGTTATCTCATTTACACATTGATCATACACATTACATTCAATATCTCAAAACTGTTTTGTCTTCAATTGCAACGAGAATTTTAGAACTTGAAAACCAAATAGCATCTCTAAAACAAGAAAATCACTAGCTTCGGACTTTAAAAGAAACTCCAATAGGATTAAGAGCACGAGTAAAACGAATGAGAGATGTAGTAAACTTAACAGAAGGTTCTGGACAAAGAAAAAAAAGATTAAAGATTACTAGAGAACATGTGACTAGTCTTTTAGGATTTGATATGTCCAATGTTCAAGAAAGGGTGAGATTTTTGAATGAGGTAATGAACAAAAGTGATATTCTTAAACTTTTGAAACTTCCTGAAAATCAAACTCAGAAGAAATTGGTATTTCAAAGTTTACTGAAAGAAATGGGTTTACTGGTCCAACCTTCTCAAATGCAAGAAGTTTGTGACACAGTGGGGGTGAGTAGAAGGGGTTACAGGGCCATCTCTAAAACCTGGTTTCAGGTTTTAAAGTATTACAAGATTAAAGCTTTTGGGTTGCCTAGGCCTCACCTGAATTTTGGGAAAGTTAGGACTCTATTAAATGAAGAAATACCCGAACATTTTGGAGAGTACTATCATATAGAAGGAACGATGCCATATGAAAAACAGAAAAAAAATCTTCTTTTGAGTATAATGTTTTTAATAACATTTGGATGAGTATAAAAAATGTTAAATCTGCTATGGTGAGATACTATAATATGCAAGAAGTAGATTGTGAAGGAAAACTTATATTTGTTCTGAAATTGGATGAAGCTCAAATCCAAAAATATCAAAAAATGGAAAGAGGATCCATATCCCTTATGAATAGAGAATCGGACTATAGCCAGGGTAAACGTGATTCCCCATACCACAAACCTCAATCAGAAATGGAGCTTTGGTGGATCGGAGCAGCTCAAATACCAGTAGAAAATCACGATACATTGAAATGGTTGCTTTTGCAGACTGATATCCCTGCTGTTATATAGGACCAAAATGCAAGTGAAAAAATCTGTGTAGATAGCATGGGTGACTTTTTTGTAGAATGGCACTTGAGTGCTGACCTAAAAGCATTAAAGTGCATGTTTGGTGTATGTGGAGGTGCCAATACCAAGTATCCATGTCTATATTGCATGGCAAGAACTGGAACAAAAGGATGGCTTGCAGAACATGAGGTTGGAAAAGCACCATCGAGGAATAGTGTTAACGTCATCGACTACCCATCCTCTTCTATGATTTGGGATCCAATTCTAACAATAGATTTAAAAAATGTACATATATGCACAATGCATGCAGAGATTAGAATATTGGACAAATTGCTTCGACTCCATCTTGACTATGCATATTCTATTAAGCCAACTAAACTTGCAGACGAGTGCACAGAAAAATGCGAGGCTTTGCTCTCTCAAATGGGTTTTCATGGTGGTCAAGTGCATCTAAAAAAAGATCCCACTCTTTCAAAAGGAACCGGTGATGTTTTGCAAGATGTTTCAATCGGTGGAGCAAAAGCCAGAAGATTTTCGAGTAACCATGACAACAAACAAGTTGATGCTATGTGGAACTGCTGGAAGGATCTTTGTGTTATAACAACCAATGTCAAAAGTAGACCAGATGTAGCCAACAAACGCATGGAAGTGTGGAAGAAGCTCGACAATTTTTTGAAATTTTTGAGACTGCTATTACAGATGCTTGAGGAGCAAAAGACATCACATATTACTTGGTGAGTATTCAATTACTTTCTAAAGTATGGATAGTATTTTACTTTGCATCCTATTGAGTTCAACTATTTTTTTATTTTTTATTTAGCATATGTTGTACCTGCATGGACCATATTTTCCAAAACAAGGACCCCTTGCAACATGGAATACTCAGGGAATGCAAAAATCTCACTATCAAGCGAGGACTTCTTTTTTCAAATGTACGAGAAAGGGAGGGGGACAAAGAAGGAGCAATGCACTAAAGAAATTATTCAATTGGTTCTATAGGAGGCAATTACAATGGATGAGATCAAACAACCATGCTGCTCAACCACAGATGGAGATTAATGCTTCACTTTGAAACTTTGTACTGAATCTTTCTAAAGAGATCCAAATTCAGAAAAGATATTTTGGTGCAAAAAATTGTCAAATTTACATCAGTTTTTGATTTTTTTTATATCTCTAAGCATGTCACCCCTATATCTCAAAAACTTTCTTCTTTTATAGCCCCCAAGAAGGTTGACATTTTTCTCCTCATCTGCTGCTGCATAGCTAGAGTAGCAAAGAAAGTATCCTGCTCTTGAGGCATTGAATCCTGCAGCATATCCAAACATTCGAAGTGCTGCTGCTCTCTCAAGTAGCATGATCTTGTTTGCATTGATTTGAAGGGGAGTGTACCCTGAAAACCGTGACAATATCTTCAGTGCAAACATTGGCAACTCAGGATCTTCAAAATACTGCATGTGAAAAGCACAGAAGGTGGCACTATCCAATGTAGGCATGTAGTGCATGGGAGAGGAGGCATCCCTTCTTGAGGAGCCCTCTATTGCTTTCCCTCTCGAGCCTTTATCTCTCCCAAGAAAATTGTCTTTGTCAAGGAGTTCAATCTGCAAAACAAGACAATGAGTAATTAAAACAAATTTGAAAAAAAAGAAAGATTTCAGAAGGGAGATCACCTTTTGCAACTCATCTTCAGCAATGGCTTTTTCTTGAAGGAGATTGCATGATCCGGTCATCTCTCTTATGTCAACTTCCTTTCCAATTTTTTTCAGCTTAAAGTCTCTGCCAAAAGATTGGATGCCAAGCTCAACAAGCCTCTTCTCAAAATCCTCATCTTTGAGGGAAGGTTTTTACTCTTCCACTCTTCTCATGCATAGAGCAAGTGCATCAGGAGCAGGCAAAAAATATTTATTGGATGTCTGACGATCAAGTGCCAAAAACTCCTCTTTTGACTCTTCTTCTGTGTCAATAAAATCTTTGGCCACCTCAGAAGCTTCAGAAATGGTTGCAATACAGTAGTCCTCCCTCATATTAAGCAGACACTGGATATGATGGAGAGGGATATACTCTTTCCCTTTGATATAGAAGTAGGGAAGGTTTGGAATAGTAAGGGAAGCTTCAGATACCTCTACCTCATCTATTGGCTCATCAATGAAAGTACTAGATCTAAATTGAGCCACATCAAAATTTGCACTCTCCTGCTCCTCAGCTGCAACATCAACTTCCTCCTCTTCTAGAATTTCAATTTTCTCAAGCTGCAAAACTGTGGAAACATTTCTATTTGTTGCCTCATCTGTATCTTTCACTTCATCAGTTTTGCCTTGCGTGTCAACTTTAAGGAACAAAAAGAAAAGAAAGGAAAATTCTTTTGGAACAAGGTTGCAAGTCTTTAAATGTAATTGACAAGAAATGGTAGGTGGACAAACAAAGGAAGTCTTCTTAGAAAATCTTCCAAACCTCCTTATTACTTTGATTTTCTCAATTGAGTTGGTAGTAAATTCGGTTAGATGGCAATAAGTCTTGCCATCTAAAACCAAACACTTGCCTTCAATTGCCTCTTCAAACTCTTTGAATTCTTCTGACAAGAAGTCCTTCAAATGGTCTAACAAAGCTGCAAGATCAAACACAGGGTTGAATATTTCATATGCTTTGGTGTACACCTCCATGTCACCACCATCCATCACAGCAACCAATAGTTTCTCACTTGGACTCTCCTCCAAAATCTCCTCCCGGCCTTCGTTCATGGTAGAGGAAAAGTACGTCGACAGGTGAAGCTACTAGATACAAGGTCCAGAAATACGCCCAAAGCAATATAGAGCGATAAGGGTATATCTATTCATAATTCCCCTTGGAGATACATGGATCACGATCCATGTTCTGAGGTCAATTGCTATCGGACTTGGTGGGTTAGTTTTTTGGTACATATCCTAAGCCATTTGTCATAGAATTTTGGAGTTAGGATCACTTTAGCATTGGTTAGATCCAAAATGAACATTTGCAGATTGAAACTGCTAGATCCCTTGGTTTTTGGTGATTTGGTGATCCATTTTGTGCCCAATTTTCATGGCATGCTCCTCTTTGCTACCTCTAACCATAGGCTGAGTTTATTCTTGCATTTGGCATTAGGGTACATGGATCACAATCCATGTTGGAGCATGGATTGCAATTCCAATTATCACAGTATGTTCCTGGGTTTATTGGAAGTCTATTGCCCATTTTTTTTCTAAAATTAGGGTTTTGGGAACATGGATCATGATTCATGTTCCACATCCTTTTGCCATTATGATAAGCTGTGCTAATTTTTCTAAGTATCAAGATCCTACTGATGAGAGGGTTTTTGATTTTGACATGTGTAGCTGCCCCATATGGGCTCAGACATCTCCCATCACTGATTTGATATGTTCTATTGATTTGATGTTTTTTGGTGCAGTGTAGCATATAAACAAATGTTCTTGATGGGTTAGTGATCATATCTGGAAAATATGGTGTACCAAGAGCTATTGTGGTGATCATAGTAGGCAAAAATGCGGTAGAGAACTCTATGTGTCTCCGGCTCTCTCTCTCTCACTGAAGAGCTTGATTTTGCCCCATTCTGACTGTATGTCCCCACCTACCCGGAATGCCCTATGCATACTTACCTTGATTGCTCATCTCTTTCTGTCATACCACTTGTGATTTAAATAGTTCGTCATTTGGACATGGCTTCTATTCTACAATTTTGATCCTTCATAGGTTGGCCCAAAATCCGCACAGTGCCAAACCTTTCCATATTTTCCATCTCTAAAGCCCTTGCTTTGTAGATTCAACATTTGCTTTTAGAACTCAATTTTTGTTGTCCTGGCTCAACTTATTGACCTATTAATTTTTTTTAGCTTTTTTAGCTTGAAATTAAAAGAAATATACCAATAACTATTATTATTTGACCAAAAATTTGCCAAAATTATTATGCTCACTCATATATACATAATCTTAGTCTAGCATCTTATTTCTGATGAATTTTTCAATACGGCTCAGTAATATGCATGCTAAGAGATAGAAACTCATAAAAAGCTCATGAAAAGGCAAACAATTAACAAGAAAACATTATATACAAAATTATGATCATCTTGCTGCTAGTCCATGTTACTCTCCCCTTCCCATTTTGAGTTGTCCCAGACGAAGGTGTGGCATGGTGCATGGGCGCGAACTATGTGTCTATGCAAGGCCGTGTAATATAGCCCTCAGTAATATGCATGCTAAGAGATAGAAACTCATAAAAATCTCATGAAAAGGCAAACAATTAACAATAAAACATTATAAAAAAAATTATGATCATCTTGCTGCTAGTCCATGTTACTCTCCCCTTCCCATTTTGAGTCGTCCCAGACGAAGGTGTGGCATGGTGCATGGGCGCAAACTATGTGTCTATGCAAGGCCGTGTAATGTAGCCCTCCTATGATACAAATTGAATAAATGCATGGGGTAACAAAGTTGTACAAGATGTGGGTTATGAACTGTTTTTTTAGTGGTTGGTGTTGGCGAGGTTGCTTTGAAGCTACGAGGTCCAAATAAAAGGGTTTCAAGAAGACGCAAGAATTCTTTGATGGTGGAGGCTAGGAACCTTGACATGATATCATGTTTAGTTGTTTTTTCTTTTGGGATCCATTGGAGATTCTTGGATGGGAAACGTGGAGACTGCGATCCATTTTTTTGTTGATGTTGCTTTGGTCTCTATGACAAGTGATTTTTGCGGGGTGCTTGTGGTTGGGTTGGATTGGCTTTGATATCCAATGAGAAGTGACGAGATTGGGCATCCCAAGCTCTATGTTCTTTTGGATGAGCAAGCATGGTGGTCGAAGAAGTAGGTCCGATTAGTGGGGGTTGAAGTTAAGTACAATTTCTTTTGGGAATCTAAATTTTCTTTGGATTTGACTGCATCATGGGACTTCTTGACCCAAACCTTTCTGATTGTGTTGGTTGAACCCGACAGTGTAGGTTTAGGTTTTTAAAAAAGAGGATGAATTTCCTAGAAGTGATCTATTTGCTCTAATGGAGTGGTGAAGGATGTATCATTGAATATGAGTTGTAAGGTTTCATCCTGAAATTTTGGTGTTGCTTTGTACGTGTGCATCCAAGGTACTCCAACGATCATTTCGATCTGTATCTGCCATTACACAAAGCTGATGTAGGAAGCTGTGACCATCAAAAATTGATTGATAAATTGGCTTGACCCAAGCTGAGAATTGTCCCTTGATTGGCTACCTTGATCTCAATTTGGTTTGGTGTAAGAGGTTCCGTGAACCCTTCTCAATAATGTTGAGAATTTTATGATATTGGCTCATGCTCCGATGTCCACTAGTGCTCATTCGGTGGAACCATCAGAAGTTGAAGGATAATTTGTACATCCATGCCACCAAGCCATGTAGGCTCCATTTCAATTGATGTGATTGGATGAGAATGGGGACCTTTGAGTTTCGGTCAAGTTTCACTATGGTTGGCATGTTTCTTCCGCTTCAATATTCTCAGTCTAGCTTCCTCCTTGGCATGTGCTTGAATAGCACTGGCTTGTTTTTTCCTCTCAAATACTGCATGAATTGTTTCTAATTCCTCTTGTGTCAATGGGAGAATTTAATTTCTAGACTTGCATCCACTTATCCAATTAGGCATCTCGTCACCTGCCGATGTTACAAGTTTGATGGCACCACTTTGCGATATACCTTGGATCACAAAAGGTCCCCCTCCCTCACTTTTTGGGTTTCTTGGAGTGTTGCTTCAGGGTATAAACCAATACATAATCCCCTTTCTAAAAATCCTTGCTTATTATATATTGGTCATGGAAAGCCTTCATTCGTTGTTTCTAGGAATATATCCCTACGACAGCCTTCGATCGTGTTTCATCTAGTTGTTCCAAGATGTCTAGTCTTTCAGAGAGTTCATGTCCCATCCAACCTAATTGTGTTACTACTTGAAGTGTGGGAATCAATAATTCCATGGGGAGAATATCATTTATTCCAAACAGAAGATTAAATAGAGTGGCTCTACTGGAAATTTGAAACGCTACTCTATATGCCCATAACACTGAGTGTAGCTTTAGATCCCAATCATTCCTTGAGTCACTCACTACTTTGGTTAGCATCATTCATAAGATTTTATTGGTACTCTCTGCTTGTCCGTTAGCTTGGGGGTGATAGGGGGCTGATTTATGATGAACCACCAGGAATTCATTGAGAAAAAAATCAATGAAAGTGTTCACAAAGTGGGTTCCTCGATCACTCACAATCTCATGGGTAGGCTGTATCTGCTAGAAATGTTCTCAAATAAGAACGATGTCATCCATGGATCATTTTTTTGTGTTGCTTTGGCTTCCACCCATTTGATCAAAATAACATGCTGCTATAATTTTATATTGAGCATGTGTGTGATATGCAGGAGGTATTATGGGGCCTACAAAATCTATGCCCCACTTGGCAAAAGCTTGAGCTTCCATTATTGATCGTAATGGCATCTCATCTCTCTATAGAGGTGCCTTAGTGCATTGGCACTCATCACTGTTTTACATATGTCTTCACATCTATGAACAAGGTTGGCCACCATATTCTTGCAAGAAGTATCAACTTTGTTGTTTTGTCAGCCAAGAAATGTCCACTTGATTGGCCTGCGTGTGCTTGTTTTAGGATGGATAAATATTAGCCTTCAGTAGCACACAATCTCAATTGGTCGTCTCTTCCTCTTTGGTACAATTGATTTGACATCAACACATAGTGTGTCGCTTCCTCTTCAATAGTTCTCATTCATGCCTTACTCAATCCCTCCAAAAAGGTCTTAGTTTTTAAGTACTCGATAATGTAGGTACTCCATTTGGGTGCTCCAACTAGTCTAAAGAGTGTGGTGTGTTCCACTGGCGGTTGTCTCATATAGGATTCACATAATTTTATGTAACCATGGATGCTTTTCCCATGTTTAGCTAGTAGACACCAAGTCTCATCAGTCTTTGAAATGTTTACACTTTCCCATTATGAAACCCTATGTGTTGTATATGGGCAAGTCTTAGGTATTTCTCGTGCTCTTTGGCTCTATACATAGTCTCAAAATATTATAATTACCTTTCTTGTATAGCCATCCAGCTAAAAGCTAAAGATTTCTATTTTGATTAATGATCAACGGTTGTCTTTCTACTTGTAATGATCCTATGGTGAGTAGAGGAATGGCTTCTTCACTCCACCTTGGAACCATTTCAACATTGAACATATAAGAATTTGGAAGGTCATCATCAATACTATTTGGGTGCTTCTCCATCAAGAAAACTTAAAATATGGTTTGCTCTTTGGTGCGTTGTACACTACAACAAAAAAACGTGTTATCGACGCAGATATCGACGCGGCCCGTCGCTATCCGCGTCGCTATGAAACCAGTCGCTATTAGCGACGCACATAGCAGAAAAAAAAATTCTTGGGCAGAGGGCAGGTAGCCTGGCCTGTGCCCAGTTCAAAGATGGACACAGCCACAGCCAGACTTCCTGCCCTCTGCCCAAGAAAGCGAGAAGCACCAAAATATCAACCATGCTCCCGCGCGCAAAAATTTCAGCAGAGTTCCCTTTGTTTTAACATAAACTTTTCAAAAAAAACCATATCATGTATACGCCTCCTACATGCTATCCATGTAGGATCTCACATGAGATTTAAAGCCAATGAAAGACAACCGTACCAACTGAAAAGCATAGCCATAACTTAAAAGCATAACCATAACGAACCATAACCATAACTTAAAACCATAACCGGCTATAACCACTTTGATCAAAACCATTATGCAGATAACCATAACCATAAACAAAATTAACAATAACCATAAGCATAACCAGAAAGAGAAACAATAACTGTCTATACAATGACAATGACAATAATCATAACCATAAGGGAAACAATAATTGTCTGAACACTAACTGTTTGTACAAAAAAGAGACACAGAAGCTTGTATGTGTCTCACAAAGCATATAGATGAAATCTGGTCCACTAATGACTAGGCGTCGCAACCTGCACATAGGACAACTCACAAAATTAGTATTGATATTACTTCACATATACTGACTTAATTAAATCAACTCACACATATTAACGTCTCACCTCAAGCGATCAGCGAGACTGTAAGGCCTCCCAGTCTACAGGCTCTCCTGAAGCTTCAAGATCATTCAGTACTTCATAGATACCTCTGCGATATCCATCTGACTCCTCCTCGCGTGATGGAGCTCGATGCATCGCAAGATTCTATGTTTATACAAAAATCAAAGGATTCATCGCGTTTTAAAAAACGCCATAGTTAAGATTGGATTGGAAACTCACAAACTCATAGCGAAAGGTGTCAAAGCCTCCGCTGCCAAGATGAGATGTCCCCCTAGTCATCTGTCGTACCTGCACGGCCTCACGCTGCTGTCTGAAACGCGTGGCCGCTGTCCGTTCATCCTCCCTGATCTGCAGCCACGTCTCCTGTGGGATGCCCGAAGGCTTCAGCGAGCCAGTCCTGAAAGCCTTCCGAGCTGCATCTCGTCGATGTTTGATGGTGTCCCGTGCAACACCCTTGATCCACCGCACCGAAACAACGGAAGAACCCGGAGCAGGCTGGTACTCTCTCAGGATGGTCTCCACTATGTAAGTGACTTTTTCCTTTTCTTGCTGATCCCAAGACGTCAGAATGCTGGTCGAAAACTGCAGCTCCACGAGCTGGCGAATCCGCTATCGCATCTCAGTCCCGACTCTATCCATGTCAACAGAACCATCTCCCCGTACAGTATAGAGCCTGGAGGCACTAGGATCGTGTGCCCCCCAAGGTGTCCGAGGTGTGCCATGAGGTGTGTCGAGAGGTGTGCCTGGGTAAGACGGGGGTCGTGAGTGAGGAGGGGTCGAAGCATCTGTGGACCCTCCTCCACAGCAACCACCACCTCCACTTGACGATCGCCGAGATCGGCGAGTGCGCCTGTGCTGCGGAGATGAGGATGTACCCGCCTCTGCCCCACCCCTAGGTATCAAAGCGGCCGTGATGGGAGAAGAAGGCGTCGTACCCATAGGCGTCCTGAACCGCGTAGGCGTCCCCCCCCTAGGCGTTGGACCCTCGGGTGTGAAGCCCGGAGGCGTAGTACCCGTGCCTCTGGCTACCCAGTACTGAGAAGCCTCTGCCATCTGAGCAGGCGTCATCCGTGTAACGAAGCCCATGAATGCATTTGCACTCATGGAAGCGGGATCTGGAATCTCGTCTGCGATATTAAAGTCCTGCACAAAGAAAGTAAAATAAAGCGTCAGAACACAGTTGTTTAAATTAACTTTAAGATTAATTTTAAATCAAAGTCTTCACACAAACACTTATAGGCCTAGGCCTCGACGAGTGAGGAATCATCGATAAGATCTTGCACCGTATCATCATCTATCTCTAATTGCAAACATAACTCTGTCCCAACTCGTTCTGGCAGTATGTCTTCATCCATTGCATCTTCATCTACAAGTGTCAATTCTGGCTCATCTGCATCATCCCTCATATATCTGTCAGCTTCCTCTGCCATACCTTCGTCCATCTCATCTAATGTCACAGTAGTATGGAGGTCGTCTGTCTGACTTTCCTTCAGGAGATCTTGCCCTTCAAATACTTGTTTATTTCTTGGAGCAACCTAAACCACAAACCACCATTGTCGCTCTCGAGGGTCCGGTACAAAGACCATGTTCGGGGAGAGCAAATGTGTCGCTCGCATCTGTCCAAGTCTTTGTAGAATCTATTTGAACAAGTTTGTTTCCATCTCTGCGTACCGTTGCATTGAGACCAGAAGTAATCACCTTGAACCACTTCACATCCAACAAAAACATCTCAAACTGCCTGAAGCTTACTTTCAAGATATCTGACACGAGACCACAATAATCCAGGGTTCTAGTGCTCTCATTCGTGTCTCTAGCACTGGCCCTCCTCTTTTGCATGAAACTAAACATTACCCCACTATCAAACGTGTTTCTTCTGCTGTCAATTTTTTGTGTTCTGAAATGCTTTCCATGCGACCACAGTGCCATGTATGTATGATACTTCCAGTCACATCGAATAGCCAGCTCTTCCTCTTCTAGAGATATGGGTTCTCCGATCTGTCGAGCTGCTCTCACTGTCTTGTCCAACCATGCCATTGTAGGGAATTCAGGTAGAGGAGCGAGATAGTCTGGAAAGGGTAAGCCTCTAGTCGTTCGACTTCGCCTGCCATAACTCTTGGAGCTCGTCAACTAGTGGAGCTAGATAAACATCCATGTTTTTTGCTTTGAACTTACCAGGTACAATCAAGCTTAAAGTCAAATGACCCTTCTTGATAGCAAGCCACGGCGGGAGGTTGTAATGGATAAGGCACATAGGCCAAGTGCTCCATGACGAGCTTCTCAAGCCAAATGGATTGACTCCATCCATTGCCATGCCCAAACGTAAATTGCGTGGTTCACTCTTAAAATGTGGCCAGGTATCTTCAATGTGCCTCCAAGCCTTCGAATTAGCGGGCAGCCTAAATGTTGCGTCAGTGGATCTATTCGTAGAATGCCACCGCATCAACTTTGCAATGGAACCACAACGAAACATGCTTTTAACCCTAGGGATAATAGGGAAATGCCGCAACACTTTAGCTGGCACTGTCTCGCCAACTGCATCTTGTTTGTAGCGCATTGCTCCCCACTTAGGACACGACAGACAATCTGAGAATTCATTGCGAAAAAGAATGCAATCATTTGGACATGCATGAATCTTGTTGTAGTCCAAGCCAACTGAGGTCAGAAGTTGCTTTGCGTCTGGCCTGGAGGGGGGCATTTCATTGCCAGCCGGGAGAAGTTGCTCCTGCAATAACCTGTTTAAGCCACATTAAATTAAAATTAAATCTCTCTGAGCACATCACCATTGCAATCGGAAAATCTCTTTTGTAAATTACGTACCTAAACAAAGCAGTGATGCTTGCATCTGACCACCCATACACTAACTGAAGATTCAAAAACGCCAGACAAGTACAAAGCACAGATATTTTGGCGCCTTCATAGATTGGTTGACGTGCCAACTTTCTCAACATGTCTTCAGGAGATAGGTGCACGACCTCTGGTGCTGCTTCGTTCGCGTTCTCCTCACTTGTATGGAAGAAGGCATCCAGCATCTCCTCCATGCCGTCGTCTTCTGTCTGTAAGCCCTTTTATGCTTCCATCCGTGGCTCTATATTGGTCGGACCTTCACGCATAATCTTTTTTCTCTCTCTCTCTCAGATGTAGGTGCTATGTCACTAAAATCAATGCCCGTTCCATAGGAGTCGTATCGCAGATTCTATACGGTTTCTCTAGCAAACTCTCCGTACTTGTGTACATGCTCATTACATATCCTACGCTTGCGCAGGATTTGATACTTGCAGAGAGTGCACGAGCATGCAATCTTTTCCTCCATGTTAGTTGATGACGTTGCCATCTACAATGATTATGAATGTTACTTTTTGATGGCATAAATCATCCCTATGCCTTCTCTTCTCTGGACTATTTGGCTACCTATAGGAGTAACAAATGGGAAAATTCTTCTTTTTCTCTCTAGGTTGAGCTAATATGCATCCTATGGCATAGACTAAGGCATCCACATGGACATCATACATGTAGATGAAATGCCTATAGTATCCGCAATGGCCATAAAGTCTTGTACCTCCTTTGCTTTGGATGGCCTTGGAAGTGCATAAATCACCTGTATTTTATCTTGATTAGTATAAATCCCAATTTTGGACACAATATGTCCCAAGATTTTACCTTGCCTTACCATGAAGACACATTTCTCAAGATTTAAGCAAATACAATAAGATCTGCACTTCTTAAAGGTTTTCTTCAAGTGTTTTATGTGCTCATTTATCAACTGAAAATGCACGCACATATCATCCATGTATGTTTCCAAAAATTGTCTGAGATACTTCTTGAATGCATGACTCATTAGTCTTTGAAAGGTGGCAGGTGCATTGGTCAAGCCAAAAGGCATCACCCTATGTGCAAATATGTGCCATTCTATTGCAAAGGCCATGTTGATCTTCTGGCTTTATGGTTAACTCGTTGTAGCATGAGAGCGTGTCCAAAAAACTATAAGCTTCTTTCCCTACAGCTCTCTCAATCACATGATATGTTATTGGTAGGGGATATTTGTCTCTAATAATGGTAGCATTTACCTATTTGAGATTCACACAGACCCGTAAATTTTGATTTTTCTTGGGCACGTACTACCACAATCAAAGACACCCAATCGGTGTGTTCAATCTCATAGATAACTACGCGTCCTTGAGTTTTTCTATCTCTTCCTTTATCGTTTTGGCAAATATCTTACTGTATGTATAGGGACGTTGTCTACGAGGTTTGGCATCACTCTTAAGGGGTATCGTGTGTTGACAGATTTTTGGATCTATTCCCTTAAGATCCTTGTACAACCATGGAAACATATCTCTATATTGTTGGAGTGTTGCTATCAATAGCTGCTCTTCTTCTTCTGTAAGGTCAATGGCAATGTATGCCGGATTTGGTTCCTCTCCTAGTTTCACTAGGTCTATGCACTTAGATTTTTTTGGCCCATCGTATGAGGTTCTAGGTTCTTTGGGGTCTCATTTTGGCTTCTGAACTACATTTTTTTGGTCTTGGATAGTGTATCTTTCATAGTGGGAAGGTGCATCAAACCTATTATTGTTGAATTTTTCTTTAGTCTCCAACTCCGTTGTCCAAACTTCTTTCAAAGCTTGTTTTAATTCTTTGTATTTTTTTTTGCGCTCTGTTTTTTACAATTTCGTTGATTTTTCAGAGGTTTTCTCGGGGTTTTGCTCTTCTTTTTTGGATTTCATCTTTCTGTTGAGATAGGTTTCATGAACCTTCTTGAGATCTTGTCTTTAAGGCAATTAGTTGCTTCAACAAGCCTTAAATACTGTGTTTTGTCTTTTAAGTGAGACATGGGTTTTTCTCTTCTTTCATTTTGTTTGTTCACACGTCTTTCCTAATATCTCCATTTTCTTTGTGATTTTGGTTGGGAAAATCGTAAAAGACATCTTGTTGATCCTTGAGTCTGATGTCCTTATCAGAGATACTAGCGCTCGTCCTTTGCGTTGTCCTCTAAACACTCTATCTTGAGAGTCTTAGAATAGCTCCTCACTGTTCTCGCTAATGTTGCTTATGGAGATCTCATCCATAGAATTTGGTTAGTGTCACCTCATTCACATACACATCAAGGGTGGTTAGTATTTTTTGCCATCCAAATGGTTCAAACATCTCTTATGAAAAAGGTTCTGGTACATACTCCTTATCCTTTACTGGTCAGTTGAGAATGCAATCTTCTTTCCTCAAACTTCCACACTCCAAAGCTCCACACATCCAAATATGCACTTTGCTTTGCAGCAAAGTAGGTATCTCCCCTTTCTATTCAATTGTGGGGTTTAATTCTTTCCCAGGGGTTTGCTCGACATCTCTATAGCTATGCTCTTTGGCACTGATTTTTATAGTGACCTCTTTGTGTCTTAGGTAGATACAGTCATAGCCCAATCTTGTACCATTTTGAGGTAACACTTGAATGGTCTGCCCAATATGATAACAAAGTTGTTTCTCTTGTCAAAATTCATTATAGCAAAGGTGTGTTCATACTCAATGCCACAAGAGGATACAATGATTTTTTCTAACATTCCTATCGGTCTCTCTATGTACCCATCCTCTAATTGCAGTTTCATTTGGGTTTTTGTTAGAGCAGGCTTTCCCCATTTTTCCTACACATTAGGGCCAAAAATGACTCAAAAAGGGCTGTTTGTTAATCTAAGGATTAAGGAATAGTCCAATAGTTATTTGACACGTATACAAAAGTATGGCACTCTTGTCTCCTCTATTGTGGGTTTTGGTGGTCCTATTTTGACGGAGAACCTCTAAATGTCTTGATCATAAGGTTGAAACTGCTATATTTGGGTGCTTTCGACGAGAGAGCTCATTAAATTTGCGGCTCAAAGTAATGAAGTCTCGTCATTTATTCTATTTTATATTTCACAAAAGCGTTGTCAAAAGATACGAAATCTATGTCAGAAGGCTCTCAAAACAAGGGCATTAATGACAAATCACATACTTTTTTCAAACATATGCCTTTCTCGCTCTCTCTCTAGTTTAATTTGTGAGAGGTTTAAGTCTTTCCGTCTATACTTTCTTTCTTCTTCTCTAATCTCTGAGTTTCCATGGTGTCTTTTTCACGTCGCCCTTCACGTAACATAACTTCTTGTGACTTTCATAACGTTAGAGAGGATGGTCTTTGGAAGCCCATATCTTTTCGTGTGAATGACTTGGTAACAATGCTTCCTTCATGCAAAGGTGTACACAGAGTGAAGAGAACTAAACGCGATAAAGTAAAAAACCATTGGAAAGGTCGTGTTCTCGCTTTCAAAGTGACCGACAATGGCTGGCTAGCTAAGGTTCAGCTAAGATTCAACATGTGTACATGGCCAAGGATATGGTGTTAGACTGGGAAGAACATCCCACACTGCATTCTTATTGTAAGTACAAAAATAACTATTTGATACAGTGAATTTTTCATTATCCCATTGTTTTTCTCATTTTTTGATTCCATTCCAAATATATTTCCTTCAACAGCTGTGGAATGGCAGCCTGTGGAGAGTCTAAGTGGGACGTTCAAAGCAATGCATAAAGCGATTGCAGATGCTATGTATGCTAACAAGCCACCTTCCTTTTACAAAACAATGAATTTGTTTGTCTATTTTGCAGAATACAAAGTTCCATCACGAGAAGGTGCATATGGAGAACTACATCAGTTACCCGTTCCCACCATAAGTTCACTTGACTGGAAGCTCCTGATGCATGTACTATATCAAGCTTTAAATCCAAGATCAAATAAGACATCCTTAAAGCTATGTCTCTGGGCAGGATATCAAGAAGGATTAAAGTTCAATGGTTCTTGCCTATACATGTCTTTGTGGTATGTTTCAAAACAATGGACTTGCAAAGGACAAAGACGATGTGGCTTAATAGAAGACTTTCTATGACTGAACTGGAGACGGATGGAGCACCAAAGAAAATTTCCATATTGGTGACATGTACTATATCAAGCTTTAAATCCAAGATGAAATAAGACATCCTTAAAGCTATGTCTCCGGGCAGGATATCAAGAAGGATTAAAGTTCAATGGTTCTTGCCTATACATGTCTTTGTGGTATGTTTCAAAACAATGGACTTGCAAAGGACAAAGACGATGTGGCTTAATAGAAGACTTTCTATGACTGAACAGGAGACGGATGGAGCACCAAAGAAAACTTCCATATTGGTGACAATATGAGTTGTAGAGTAAGCCCAAATTCTATGTCTATCTCATATCAACTATGTCGTCAATCATTAGTTCTGGGCTACGACTATAGGAGATGGAGAAGCAAATTAGGTAGTTGGGTTCCTCTCGACTCTGAGGAAAATTGTCCAGAGTTTGAACTAAAGGTCAGAGTCCATCCACACACCGAGTATAGAAGCCTGATAGTAATAACAAATTGGAGACTAAATGATGTTAGAGAATCTCTTGAGTTTCTTGATGGAACATCTCCCGAGTATAGAGTCAAAGTGGATGAAATTGTGGTGAGCACAAGGATGGAGAATTCAACCTCTTGCATCACATGCCTTCCCCCAAAAAGAGTTGTATTTGAGCCACTTGCAAGGACTTGAAAAAACAAGTTCAATATTGTAATCATTTTACAAATATATTTATCTTTTCTCTACCTTATTGTGAACATTACTTATGTTGTTTTAAACTTACATGATACACATTTAAGAATCGATAGTTGGTATTAAGTATTTGAAGTACAAAATTATGAATCACCAAAGGGTATATATATTGTTCATATGGACAAAATGAACAAAAGTGTACATAGCTTTTGTGGAGTAATCAATCTTGAAACTCCACTTTTCTTTTTGCCTGAGAGGATTCTGCATCCTCAGAGACCCTTTTTCTTTTGTGTTCAGAAGGGGGTGAAAGTTCAAGAGTGGGTGGTGGTGGTGACTTGGGCTCCTCAGGGCTTGGCACGGGTGACTTGGTAGGGGTTGGTGCTTTGGGCTCCTCAGGGCTTGGCAAGGGTGACTTGGCAGGGGTTGGTGCTTTGGGCTCCTGAGGACTGGCTGGCTTGGGTGACTTGGCAACCTTCTTTGGCAACATGAATGGTAGCTTGAAAGGTGAGCTAGGTGCCTCCCCCTTACTGTTCTTAAGTGTACGATGCTTTTGAACCTTGAATTTCAATGGTGAGTGGAATGGATGGCCATTTGTATCTGCTCTTTTTTTTTGTAGGGCTCTTCTTCTTGGTGGGACTCTTCCCCTTGGCAGGGATCTTCTTCTTGGTGGGACTCTTCCCCTTGGCAAAACTCTTCCTGGCATGGCTCTTTGTAGGACTCTTCTTGTGATCCTTTTTCTTTGTATGGATCTTCTTTGTAGGACTTTTCTTCTTTTGATCCATTTTCTTTGCATCCAAACCTTTGGTGGCTCTACCTTTCTTTGGTGGCAAAGGAGATTCTGGATCATTTGGATTTATTGATCTTTCCAAAACCATAGAAACAGCCTTCTCTCTCACCCACGTGACCCAAGACTCTGGATAGTCATCCAACTGAAAAAAAAGAGAAAAAGGAATTAAAGGACATGAGTACAAACATACATAAAACATCAAAATAAATACATGAGCCACACACTTACAATGAGTGTAGTCATCCGGCACCTTGACTCAAGATATCTCCATGCATTGGCAAGCACCCTCCATCCACAAGATGTTGAGTTTGTTTGTAAAGGCACTTTTTTATTGTAGTACTTGAAAGATTCTATATTGTAATCCTTATTTGTGGTACTCAGGTGACCAACAATAAGTTTGGCAGCACTGCAAGAAGACATTGAATCAAAAAGCTACTAACAGAAAACAATGGGCCATCAAGCATAGATTATGCTTCATACTTATCCCATGGATAGTTGACAATGAATTCATAAATATAATATCTTTCTCCAAAAGATTGAAGATAATAAGACTCCAATGTCCTCTACAAAAAAAAAGAAAAATAAGCTAAGAATACCACAAAATATTAAAAATAACATGTAAGGAGTTAAGATTTACCCTTCAACATAGGGGTATAATATGTAATTGCACGTCAGCATGTTAAAATCTTCAAAAAACTTGAAAGGGTTCCTTGCTTGTTAAAAAGGCACTGTGTCACTAGAGGGTCAAGTATGGAAATTTGCATAGCTAGAGCCTCTGTAAGATCCCTCATAAGACACTTGAAAAAGGAAACACAAGCCCCAATGAGCCCCCTGTGCCTGCCTTGCACATGCACTAATAATTAGCAAAGGAGCAACACATACCTGAGACAGATAAAGAGCACAATGTCACCAAGCTCAATGTTGGGATTTACAAGCATACTTGTGTCTTGAGGGAATATGTCCAAATACGCCTTAGTATCTCCAAACAAGGAGACATTCACCACCATTTGGCCTGTGACTTTTTCATAAAGAAGAGAGTTGGATGCACTTAAAATTTCAGCTTGCTCTTTAAGGATAGCATCCTCTGATATCATGTCTTGCTCCCTGTCAACCTCCTTTCCTGCCTTGATATCCTGGGCCTTTCTTGTCTCATACTCATGTGTAACATCCTCAATGACAACCCCAGAATCTTTCTGCTGCCTGGAAGGAGGGATGTTTAAAATTTGGAAGGCTCTAAGATCCTCACTAGGAATGAGCTCAAGAGCCTTATCAAACTTGTACGTTAGCCTTCACACAAGCACAAAATCTTTGCTCATAAGTGTGACCCTGTGAGCAAATGCAGCTGCAATGTAGCTATCATTCATAAAGTCTATGAGAAAATCCTCAGCAGCTTCCTGAAGGCACATCATAGCTTGAGATTGCCAGCTTACTGAGACAAAATTTTTGATATTCATCATGCTTACAAGAGGCTATCTGATGTCGTATGTGAGCTCCGGACCTTTCAAAGAAAGCAAGCAATAAGACCTGCACGACGCAATAGGGGGCTCACCCACACCCTAGAACATGCCCGTATCGCGCCATATGTGAGCTTTGAGTCTTTTCAATAAGTGTAGCAAAAAGATCTACACAACGCAATAAAGGGCTCACCCAGACTTTGGAACAAGCCCGTATCGCGTCGTATGTGATGCTTTGGCCTTTTCAATAAATCAACACAAAAGACTTGCACTAAGCAATAGTAGGTCCACCCACATGCTAGAACACATCCGGGTCGCGTTGTTTGTAAAGCAGCTTGGCTAAGCAATGCAAAGTGGACAAACGCACGGCGCGATAGCTTGGCAACCCATTGTCTAAGAGTAGCTCGTATCGCGTCGTATTGGGCGAGGATGGGTAGCACGTGTCGGTGGAAGAAAGAATGTAGAAAGTGTGGATGGGTCGATGGAAGTGCGGGTAGTTGAGGACGAAACGACGCGAATGCACCCTATATAAAGCTTGGCCTCGAATTTTATTAGTGTTACACGTTTACTTGTCCCATACGACGCGATTTATTACAAGTATCCGTCTACTAGTCCTCTCGTCCCGCACAACGCGCCGGTACGCATTTGCACACCCGGGGTCCAGCCACTATCGCATCGTTCGGGATTCTAGATGGTTGCTTTGGTGTGCCCTCATCCCGCACGATGCGCAGGTATGCATTTGCACGCCCGAGGTCCAGCCTCTATCGCGTTGTTCAGGATTCAAGTTGGTCATGTCGGTACGCATTTGCAAACGCCAGGTGATGCCTCTATCGTGTGGTTCGGGTTTCTCATTGGTAGCTCCAACACGACGTGATCCGAGCAAGTTGCAAATCTTGGAACCCACCCCTATCGCTTTGTGCTAGTGAGGTTTTGAGACCCGGTGCTGGGCGCTTTGCTCATCGTCTATAAAACCTAGTTAAGTCTTCTTTACTAGATTAATAGTGTCAAAAACCCTCACTACTTGTCAAAAAATATGTGAGGACTCATTTGGCTAACTGCACTTTTTTGAAAATATCTATGCTGCTAGATGCTTTGGCATTTCTGTAAACTAGAGCATTGAATGCATATGGGCAGAAGGCATCAACAAAGGTATTGGATGCAAAGGCCTCCAATGAGCTGCAAAGATTAACATCTTGAGTAGAATGAATTTTTAGGCATATGAAATCCATAAATCAAACTTCTAATTTTGTGACTGTTGACATTGATGTATGGAGTACTACATCAAATGTGGGCCATTCACAAAGTCATAAACCTAGGCAAAAGTAAGCAATAGATGATCACAAAACATTTGTCATTAACATGATGACAACTTACAAGCTAATGCGATACAATATGACCATATAACAATGCAATGAAGAAAACAAAAATCCAATCAAGCAAATACAACATGTTCCATCACTTACCCTAAACATAACCATAAACCAAGCTAAAACAAACTGTAGCAATGATGATGTTTGTAATATTTACCATTGTAGTACATAAGCCACTACCAAGATCAAATGTAGGGGGTTTTAGCCTCATTGTAAGAGCAAGGGAGTAATAATAAATCCAAATTCTAGGAAATATTAAGTTGAAAGAAATTCACTACCATTTATGAGCATAAACCAAGGAAACAAAAATAGTAAAACAATGACACTACATGTAATCTTGCCCATTGTAAGTACCTAAGCCACTAGTAAGCTCTAATGTAGGGTTTTTAGCCACATTGTAAGATCAAGAGGGAGAAACATGTATCTGAATGCTGGGAAAGATTACAATGAAAGAAAGTCACTATGAGTAGCAACGTTGCTTCTCTCTTTGTAAGAAACAATGCTATGCCAAGGATCAAAAACACAAAGAGAAGCATGTAATTTGATAGCTCACAACATGTTGGAGCTATGCTAACCATAAAAAGCAATGCACAAAGTAGGAAATGCCATGAGCAAGTCAAACAACGTATATGCTATCTATTGTCTCCTAGAGCAGCACCTCAAGTAGGACCAATAAGTCAAACAAAAGGTGTGATATCTAATTTAGTGTGGGAGTAAGAGACTGTATCAAATTAGAATAGCCCAAAGTAATTTCTAAACCCCAATACCCTAAACTACCTATGGTGTAGGATGCACTAGACTTGCAGTTATTGTCTACCTACTCTACACACCCCATATGCAAGTAGGAAACGTCAAAAACCAAGCATACACGCACATAGAACTTGAAAACATTTAATTTTTTTTAATTTTAATAGCTTAAATATAGCATATCACATGTGCATAGCTAAACAGAGGGTGTATGACAGCAAGCTAGAGAGAGCGAGTGAATGCAATCTAGAGAGAGGGTGTGATTGCACACTAGAGAGGAAAATGTTATAAACTAGGAAAGTGTATACATGTAGAGAGATCATGTTTGTAAGTGGCCAAAGAGAGAGAGAGAGAGAGAGAGAGAGAGAGAGAGAGAGAGAGAGAGAGAGAGAGAGAGAGAGAGAGAGAGAGAGAGAGATATCAATCAAATAGTATATCAAATGGAAGTTTGTGGAGGCTATATAGCTCGGGCTTATCAATTGATAAGTTTAATAGTATATCGAATGGGAATTTTTTGTGGCTATATAGCTTTGGCTTATTAATTGATATGTTTATCAATCGATAAAAATAATAATTTTATTATTTATTTGTGTGTTATTCAAAAATATGAGTATTCTTTTATTATTAATGTTCATTATTTAGTCAAATAAATGCAACCCAAGTCAAAATTACGAGGTTTCCACCTTGTAAACTGAGAGGGGATGTGGATGAAGTTTTGCATACATAGATTTTGTTTCATCTTGAAATCTAAGAAGAAGTCTCTCCAAAGAAGTGAAAAGTAGGAAATTTCCATCGTGTGCAAATTGAGAAAGGGTGGATGGGGCTTGTGTACAGAGATTTATCTCTAGTAAGAAACCACAATCTATTGTTGGTGAAAATTGTCTCAGAGCACAATGCATCTAAGCTTGCACAAAAATAGAGGGTATGGAGGGAACTTTGGTCAAGGTATATTTTCTTCATTGAGAATTGTATAGATTGAAAACTATACATTTGAGAGCTTTTTAGTTAAGTGCTAGGTTTATGGTAAAGAAATTCATAAACATAGGTGGCTGAGGGTAGGGGGTAGGTGAGGGTAGAAGGGAGGCGGGTCACCAGGAGGGTAGAGGATTATGATAGAAGGCACGTGGTGGGTGAAAAGGAGAAAATGAGAAGTCTTGCCTCCCTTTATATAGACTTTCAAGTCCCTAGAAAAATATTTGGATGGGCATAAAAGCCAAGGCAAATATGACCGTTTGCCCATTTTTGAGGAAAATATGAGTGTTGGGCTAAGATTTCTAGGAGCGAGTGGTAGAATATACAGCTCCAACGCCCCCAAATGATATTTTCCCCCACTTTGAGTATATTGTGTGAAATTTGTGACTTTTGACAAATAAATTAGAATACCCATTTGCTATTCAATCTGTAAAGTTTTTTCCCAATTCCATTTTACAATACCCTTTTGTATGGAAAAATGTGAGAAAAAATGAAATTAATAACCCCTTTTTTTGAAGTCATGTGATAGCCACCACATAATTAATAAGTACCCCCTCCTCCCTCCTCAAGAACTTCATCTCCTAATTAATAGCCTTTCATCGAATTTCAAATCGGATCAAGCATGACCATAAGGGTGCATGAAAGTGTTCTATGTCTCTTTCTAATTTGCAACGTCTTATCCCTTGCAAAAGAACAAAAAGGGGGGGCACTTCTCTAGGTGTATTACTTATGCTCCATGGGTGAGCCATAGAACCTTTTTATATTCAACAATTTTTTTATTCCCATGGTCCCCAACTGACACAAAAATAGTTTGACGGAGCACTCTCCAATGTGTACTATTTTGGTTCGAGGAGTTAATTGTGTATCCTTTTGCACATGACAAGTTTCCCCTTTTGATGGTTCTCTCTCGGGCTCTAGTTTGCCTAGGTGTTGTTCCCATAGAAGGGATGAAGCCCAAACCCTTACACATGCAAAAAATCTAAGAAAGATATTGAGGTTGAAGAGACAAATGAGGAGTTTATTGAGGAGGTGGAGAAAATAAAAATCATGGAGATCTTTGGATGTGGAAGAGTTCAAAGAAAAATGTATCAAAATAGCAAAGTCTATTAATGTCTCAAAAGATGAGCTTGATCTTTTTCCATACACTACAAGTGTCCCTGGCTACAAAATCAATAGTAAAGAGTATGTGCTACTTACTAGTATACATAAACTCTTTGATCTAAGGGAATAATGCTTTCTTGAAATTCTTTCGAAGTGGAAAAAGCATGATAAAGGATTTGTGGGATACGCACAATGTCCACTAGCCATGCTGCTTGATATAGAAATAAATAATGTTTTATAGGTGTTAGTTGTTTGAAATCAGATACTTAATTTTTTGAAAATCTATGAAGATCAAGGACTTCTCATAGAGGAAGAGTTTTAGTAGATATATAAAAGAATGAAAATAGACAATATTGATAGAGAAGGTGCCAGAGAAGCTAGATAAAAAATACCAATCTTCTCCATGGACATTTCAAAAGAGAAGCTATTAACTTTAAAGATGATGAATACCCAAAGGTAGATTATTTTGGGAGTATTTCATATATGGCTAAGTAAACTTTGATTCCATATGGCTAAATTTGATTTGTTTGTCTATTTCACAAATGGACATGCTTGCACCACATTAACAAGTCTTGGAATATGGAGCCTGCAAAAATAATGGAAGAGTGTATAAGAGAACTTGCAGGTATTATATCAAGTGCTCGTCTCCATGGTGCTATGGTTGAGCTAACAAAGGACAAGAAGGAATCAAGAAGCACACACAATTGGCCCAATAAAATATGTATGGGTGGTAGTAAAGTAAGGAATCTACTTTTGAACTATTTTGACTCCCAAAGCTCCAATGCATATCAGTTCCAATGTATGGGTAGTAGTAAAGCAAGGAATCTTCTTTTGAACTATTTTGACTCCCACAATTCCAATGCATATCAATAAGGAAAAAAGGTATGTGACATAGCCAACTTACAAGGATAATAAAGCATCCCTTGAACTTAAGCGTGCACATGTGTGGCAGTCTATTGATGATCTTTTTACTCTTCTTGAAAAGGAAAAACTAACCTTTCATGAGCTCTCCACCTTGAAGTTTACAATCAATACTTTTGTAGCCCAAATTGTTGATGCCTAGGGGGAGACACAAATAGCACATTACATGGTGGGCACAACATCTAATCTCTATAGTGGAATTGCTTGTGGCTTTGAACTAAAGTTGTCTATATTTACTTGCAACACATACTTTTTGCACATGGTGATTTTTTTCTCAACACGTTTGGTTCATCAGGCAGTTGAAGTAGGCAAGGAATAGAGCGCTCACACTATCAAGAATAATTAGTCTACTTAAAAAATACATTTCATGGAGGTGGGAGGAAAATGATCAGTTCCCTCATTCCAGATGTTCAATTGGGTATATAGAGTTTTAGTGGGAAGGGAGAGGAAGAACTCTCGAGTCAAAAGGAGTCTTAGATGTAGGATAACAAAAGTGATTAATGTGAGGTGATCACAATTTACCATGCCTCAAGTGCATTTCGTAGTCTCATTCTCTAAGCCACCCTCTTGAGAATGCATGCACGAGCATGGACTTATCTCTTCCTCACCATGGAAAAAACAAAGCACAAAATTACTACTCATGCCACCTATCATATTGTAGTAAATTTGCAACCATGAGCTCAGGTTGAATCCACTACATCAAACTTACAAGATCAATAAAATATTGAGTCACCACCAATACACAGGTACCATTGCAAGCTGCATCCACCATGGAGAATTCGCAACCTCCATAAGCTCCAACACCCACTCCTTAAGCTCCATAGCCTCTATCATCATGATAGGGAGGATTCATCAAGCATGCAACTAATTTTTGGTGACATTCCACCGTTAATGCATGCCACATGCACACATTTTCCAAACCCCCCTCCTTTTGCACTTCAAATGAAAGAAGAACTCTAGATCTAGAGGGATTAAGAGGAAGAGGGAAGGGATAAGGATACAAGAAAAGAAAGAATGGTGGAGGAAAAAACCAGGGCCACCAAAGAAAAATATCATTGCCCCCTTCTAAATGCAGAGATAGTGCCACCCATGCCACAACCTATGGCCCAAGCAACCAATCAGCCCGTGTCATGAAAGTTTCCCCCATTCATTAAAAGAAATATTTTGAGATCATACTTGGTGACCCAAAGTCATAAGCAAGAGAAGCAAAGCATATCAAGAGATACAAAGAGAAGTCAAAGAAAGAGGAAGCAAAAAAATAAGCACATAAGAAGCCAAAGAAGAACAAAGAGGTACAACCAGGGTAATACATGTGGAAAAGAAGGCCGAGCACAAGCTGCCGAGTAAGTTGTATCTAGGATCTCCAACCCGCAAGGTTTTTGTAACGTCCTATGAAATATGCAAAGAAAAAAAATCAATCCAACTCCCGTAGACCAGCAGGCACAAGAGGAGATGATGGAAGTATAAAAATGACCCTCCTCAATGGGCTCGCGATAGCCACCTCCATCACCACACCCACCACTCAAAAGAAATGGAGATGGAGATCAAGAATAGTGGCTCTGAGAGGGATTCAAAAATATCAAAAGAGCATTGGGCGAATCATTTCTAAAGCGGATTTCTCTTGAGTATTCAGGGAGATTCAAGATTAGTACAATGATTTGATAATGAGGATACAATGCACTACCTTGATAGAATTATAAGATGTCACTAAAGCTATTTTGTTTAGCTATTTCAAGATGGCATTTTTGTATGGTGTATGCCAAGAGGGTTACATTGGAAAATATTGATCTATCTCTTGTAATCAATTAATGAAATGAGGGTTGCCTCCATAAGCACTAGAATGTTTCCATGTAAACAATCCTTTGAGAGATGTAACCATTTCATTTAATACCAATGACTTGGCTTCTCTCATTTGTTGCAATTGTACAATAAATTTGTTTGGTTTTGTGAATTTTTTATAGTTCTACTTTTCAAGTTGTTTGATTTAATTGTTGAAGTGTGGTTTATCTTATTTCAGAACAATGGTGTTGGGGAATGGCATCCATAATAACTATCAACCGCAGTGTTCGAAGTCCAAGTGCTACAACAATTGTCCAACATTTTTGCACTAGAATTAGGGGGGGGGCAATGGATCTGGGAACAAACTTATGCACCAATGCACATGCACTATATTTGACCAAGTCTAGGGCACACAATCGCCTTGCCATCCCCCTACCCCTTCTGTGATGCCCATATGGCTTGGTTTTGGCTAGAAAATACCCAACGGTCACCCCCAACACTTGGAATCAAATTCTATAGTTGGGAGTTTCTATGGACATCATACCCCGATACATGTTTTTTTATTCAAGTTTTTACAAATAGAATACAAAAATAAAAAAATACACAGTAATATAAAGTCAAAAAAACAAGACAAAACACTACAATTTTTTCCTTTCGTATCTACATTTATGTCTAGGAGTGTTATTAGATCAGTTGGAATGAGACAAATGGCAAACTTCATGCCAAGGTTTTTAGAATGTCTTCAAGGTTTACCACTCCTTAAATTCATCTCAGGTTACAATGGGAATATAGGAGTGACCTAGGGTTCTTACCTGCAAAGGCATACATAGTGGTCTCACAATCCACTAGTATACAGTTGTTGGCATTAAGAGTGACTGAATACTCTCTAATGATGGCACTCGATACCTTGCACTTGAGTAGCTCCACACAACCATTCTTTGAGTATTTTGTGTGAACAAGTTGAAGAATGGGTGGTCCCTTGTGGCTCAGGTAGTGCCACAATGAACTATCTCTGCCAATGAACATGTTGCGAGAGCCTCGACTTCGCATAAAAAAAATTTCAATGGGGTTTATAATCTATAAAACTTTTTAGATAACACTACCTCTATTTGTCCACGTATCTTTTACCTTAGTATCCTCATCCATTTCTTTGAGAGATTTCCCTAGAAGGTCAATGTTGGAACGATCGTCTCCACCCACTAGAATGAGTGGTTTGTTTGGGTGGAAAGCGCTTTTGGCCATAGAGGATAGACAAGTAGAGTATAAAAATTTTCTCAGTTTCATGTGGATGGATTCAAAGGTGTCCATGAATTATTTTACTGACTCCCATTCTTGGGTTGTTCACTTAATAATTATGTAACTATTACATGAGTGCAACAAAAGGGGTTATTTATTTTCAGTTTTCCTCATATTTTCACATATAGAAGGGTACCATAAAATGAATTTGGGGAAAAAATTTACGAAGTGAATAGAAAAAGGGCGTATTTTATTTGTAAAAAGTTCATCGATAAGGAATTTTAGAAATAGTCCTTGAACGCACGTGATATACACAATTTATACATAGTGACCCCCCTGAGTTCCCATTAAAAACAATCAGACGGAAAAATTTATGCAAGAATGAACAAACAACAAAAATCATGCACACATTTGAAACATCCTATGAGGTGAAGGAAAAAAAGAAATAATTGTCTTAAGTATTCAAAGAGAAGAGGACGTACAATTTGTAGGAAACCTCAGTTAAGTAAATTTGTCCCTAGCTTCAATTGAGAAGCTATATACAAATGATGCACATTTTGCTAGCTTCAATTGAGATTCTAAATACAAATGATGCACCTTTTGCTAGCCACTTAGCATCATGAGTTTGCTTGAGCTCTACAATTCTTCCCATCTCTAGTGGTGTGCTTGAGGAGCTATGTGCCTTCTTCAGACCTTGTGTGCACCTCAAAGTTGATTTCACTACCACCAAGTATGTTGTTTGTACTTGATAGCAAACTAGGGACCACTATTATCTTCTACATTACTACAAGATATTGAGTCAAAAACGTCTAGGTCATTGAGCCTCCGTGGGGATGCGATGGAAGGAAGTAGCACCACATACACAAAAAGATTTATGGTTTTTTGCACATATTGATATTGTAGATCCTAACAAGTTTTGAGGGAGAGGGAAGTTCTCCAGGCCTTTGGATATGAAGAGGGATCAGATTTTGGGCCATTACTATGGGAAGATCAACAAGGAGACAATAGCTATCTACCATAGGAAGATTTCTCTATCACCCACTCTCCCCATACTTCTAGTGGCTCTACAAAGGGTGGTAGGTTCACATCCAATAAGAGTTGGAGTGGAAAAAATCATACTTCTTAAGAAGCAAGAAGTCATTAGAGTTTTTGGATTTTTTCTAGGATTTATGGGCTCAAAAATTGCATACTTTGGCACTATCGCCAGTTATATCCTGACCTCTTCCGGTGACTTGAAGCAGTTGCAGCATTATAAGAAGCAGGAGTATACTTCTAGTGGCTCTACGAAGAGTGGTAGATTCACATCCAATAAGAGTTGGAGTGGAAAAAATCATACTTCTTAAGAAGCAAGAAGTCATTAGAGTTTTTGGATTTTTTCTAGGATTGATGGGCTCAAAAATTGCATACTTTGGCACTATCGCCAGTTATATCCTGACCTCTTCCGGTGACTTGAAGCAGTTGCAGCGTTATAAGAAGCAGGAGTGCTTGAAGTGGAGTGGGGAAAATGAAAATCCCGATGTTGGCTCAAGTAGGTAGGAACTGATCATTGTATTATTCCCCATTTTCTTCCTTGACTCTCTCTAGTGGAAATCCATTGTAAACCTTTGGCATTTGTAGATGATGTACTGTATGCATCCTTCCTTTTTTGTATACTCCTCTATATAGTAGTAGCAATGTCAAAAATAACTTTAAAAAATTTAGTCTCTTGTGATCTTGTTATGTGCCACACTTTTTTGTAAAACCACTGGAATACTTCAAGCAAGCTATTAGATTTTTGAGCTCCTCCACCATGTCTAGTCACTAGTGTGTTTAAAAAACTTAGTTCTTGTCTGATAATGGGACTTCTCTGTACCTTGAGTAGATCAAATTGACAAGCTTCCATATTTCTTTACAAACCAAGGAGCGTGAGTGTAGATAATGTGCTACACAAAAAGATAATTTCTTTAGCAACTTATGCAAGTGTTGATGAAGATTAGTAGAGTCGATATTCATAATTATTACATGTAGTGTGTGTAGTCGATATTCATAATTATTACATCTAAGAGCCAAGCAATTGTCATAGCTTTCTTGAATCTATTCAACTCTTTCTCAAGATTGGAGAGGTCATTCTCTCCCAAATGACTTTTATCACAGTAAGAAAATAATGCATCCAGGGCTTCCCACACTTCTGCCTTCTCATTTCTTGTTATGCCATCAACTCTATGGTCCTTCACAAAGTTGTGCAGAGCCTTCCATTGGTGGTACTAGACTTTAGATGAACCCCTACCAAATTTCCCATGAAATCCCAAGAATGTTCTGGCCTTCATCCCACCAATAGAAAATTTCCTAGGGACATTATTTCCACCAGATGACCTCTTGGGGTTTGACTCAATCACAACATTTCCTCCCATGAAGTCCAATATCCAAAAATACCCTCTCAATACTTTTTATTGCAATTTCTCTAGCTGATAAAGGTTGTAGTTTCTATGCAAACCCTATGTAGAGGTGCACAATCTTCTCAATGATTCTACAAAGTGCATGAAGTGTGCAGTGGTGGATATTTGAAAAGGGAATATCTAAAACATCTTGAAAGTTGGGATCTTTCTATTTGGGGCTTTGTTCCAGTTAGTAGGATTCAACTCCTTTGCTACACCCATGTAGTAGATACAAGGGCTTTTGGTATTGGCACCCCTTGACACATTGTACATACACTTTAGTGTCTATAGGTCCCCCCCACATGTGCCATTCCACCTTGTACCTACCACATCCCTCAACATCTAGCTCCTCCCTAGTCTATTGAGCTTTGATTATAGCAAGGATGCTAGTGTGGGGGATACCCAATTCAAAACATTGAAGTCTTCACTATCAACCTCAAAAGCATGGACAACCACCAAATGTTCTTCTCTGACTCCACAATGAAATTTTTAGAGTTTTTTTCCCCTCTATGGTATGAACATATCTATTCATGAGGGTTATTGATATTCTCTCAAGCTTTCTACCCTTCACAATGTCACTCTCATCTAATTTGATGAAAAACATGGCTTGCCTGCTCACCTTCGTGTGTTGATGATCATAGAACTTTATCATAGCCCTCTGCAAAGTTCCCAAGTCAAAGAATAGATTGTTGAAAGAGTTAAATTGGAGGTCTTTCTTTTTACCTTGGGGGGTCACTTAATAGTTATGTGACTATCACGTGAGTGCAACAAAAAGGGTTTCTAAACGTTCTTTTTTCTCACATTTTCACATACATAAGGGTACTGTACAATGTAATTGGGGAAAATTTTTACAGATTATATGTAAGTAGGGTGTATTTTATGTGTCAAAAATTCACAGAGAAGGAGTTTTAGAAATAGTCCTTGAACACACGTGATATACACAATCTATGCATAGTGATACCCCCAAGCTTCTATATGTCATTGATGTGGAAAGAATCTCCAAGCATCTCCATGACCTTGGAATTAATTTTGAGCCTGGCGTGTTGAACAACTAATGGATTTGGAAGCAAGGAACCATTCATTCTTGACTTCTTTGATTGGATAGATTTTGGTAACCTGCCCTACTGATTCCAACTTTGCCCAAAGTTCCTGGAACTTCATCTCTATTCAAAGTAGAACTTTACAAAATCCATTGATGCATTTCTGGCTAGTAACCCTAAATCTTCTTTCATTCAATAGGTTGCCAACAAGAACAAGTGGAATCACTTCACAAAAGGATTGGGATGCACCTCTCATGTTTGCTTGTGAGCATTCTAGCTGAAATAAGGACCCCAAGTAAACACAAGGAAAGCCTATAGCACCCAGAGATAACAACATGCAAAACAAATATCAATTTGCAAAAAACATCAATTTTACCTCATTGCTTTGATTCTTCTACTGCAGCCTCCACCTCCTCGCTTGAGACTCTCAATATTCTTCAACGTCATTTGTCTTTGTTTAAGGCCAAGATTTGTCCTCTTTCTTCAGACGTATTTAGTAATGATTGGAGGTTCTTTAACTTCTTCTTGATTTCTTGAGGATGATGATTAAGAGAATCCTTAAACTATAGTAGTAGCAAATGATTTTCCAGCTTAAGAATGTCCCTCTTTACTGTTGCAAGATTTTGTGTATAGCCTAATACAACTTTCATACCATCTCCTTCAAATATCATCAATGAAGAACAATTGAAGAATGGTGGGGTGTATTTGGTGATGCATTCTATGGGATACAATCTACCATCTATCCATAGATCAATGTGACTCTTTTGTTCTAGTCTCAATGCTTCTATGACAAAAGGAGGAGCTTCACAAAGCCTATTTATTTTTTAAAGAGGAGTATATTTATCTTTCAACTCGACATGGAGATAATAGAGACCTCTTTTAGCAGGATTCATGTAGATTATGTGGGGAAAATGATGATTTGGATGGTGGAGAGAGGTGTAGAGAAAGGACAAAATGAGCAGAGGAAATTGTAAAATTTGGACCAAAAGAGGAAAACTTTGCATTGGGAGGGAGAATTTTGGGGAAAGGTATACATTCCCAAGAGATTTGAAATGACACTAGATGTGGGTCCCCAAAAAGTAACATCCCATGCACCCAGTAAAAATATGAAGGTTTCCCCCCAATTTCGAGCTTTAAAACTCCTTTCAAGTTCATTTTTCCAAAAATGAAAAGTATTCTCTCTCTACCATTTCTTAGAGGGAAAATTTGAGACCTCAAACTTCCCCTAATGCCAAATACAGGTACATTACTATCCTCCTCTATTACAAAGTTTTATGACCTTTTACTTATATATCTCACCAAACATGATACTTTCTTGAATATAATATTCTTCACAAAACATGTTAGTACATTAGGAAGTGAATGGGGTATAGGAGGGCCTCTTTATTTGACAGTTTGAGGGAATGCTTAAAGCTTCAACCAAGTTTGGCCAATCCTAAAAGAGAGGGCAAAAAGGCCTATGCTAAGATTTTCAAAAAAGCCATTTTCATATTTTTTATTTGAAAATAGTCTGTTTAGTAACCCAAAAGAGAGGTGGGTAAATGAATTTTAAAATGTTCTTTTCCCACCCCTCTTCTCTCTCTAGCATATAAAACACACTCTCTTACTTAGATCTCATTAAAGGAGGCACTCTTCAGTCCCCCCGCCAGAAAAGCAAATTTTCCACATTCTCTCACTATATTCTCTCTCTAGAATGTGAGCCAACTCTCTCTCTTTCTTTCCCCCCCATTTCTCTCTTGTCACTTCCCCTCCCAATCATTAAGGAGAATTCTTTGCTGCCTACTTTTGACAGAGTGCAGATCCTCCAAGGTTGCAAATCCTCCCTCTCTCCCACTCTCTCTTCCTTTATTCTCTCTCTCTCTCTCTCTCTCTCTCTCTCTCTCTCTCTCTCTCTCTCTCCCCCCCAATGCTTCTCCCACTCCAACTCCAATTGAGAGCAATGGAAACCTCCATTACCTCTGTGTGCAACAACATTTCTCTCTCTACACTCATGATCAACCATTTGAATTCAAAGGAGATTGAGTGACACTCCCTCTCTTTCTTCCCTCCACAACATAATCCTTTTCTCCTATCTCTGAGTACTCCCCACTTCTTTTCTCCATAGCCACCTTCACTTACTTGTAGCAGTCACCACTACACATTCTCTCTCTAATTTTCTTGATTAGTTAACACAAATGTCATTCAATCCCCTACCACTGCAAGACATTACTAACAAGACAAAATGATATCAATCAAATGTTGATTTAGAGCAAGAGTACGCTATTGTGCAACTTGACACATCTAATCTCAATGATGTTGGAGATCAGCTACAAAAACTTGGATGCAAGGCAATCAACTTATGGGTTGATGGCCATATTGACCCTAGCGATCCAATGATCAATGCATCACCACCCTTTTGTAATGTCACTGAGCTACTATGTTTTATTGGAAATGGGAGTGATAGATTATTTGGCTACTACTGGAGATTATATTCATCTTTTGTCAATTCATTGTTAGAGAAGTACGTGGAAGACATTCAGCAAGTCAGAGAGGAAGCCAATGAGAAGACAAAGCAGCTAAACAATGAGATGTTAAAGCTTAATAAAAAAATTAGAGCATCAAAAAATGAAGCTAGACTATCGTCTAGACAATTATGTTCAGCTACAACACACCACGTAATATGCGCCGACAAATCGATTGTCTCACACACATTCCATTGGCCTACCACATTCGGAAGTGCAAGAGACATGCGATGTCTATGCTATCTTCAATTGGTGGAGCTTGAAAGAAACTTATCCGTCAAACTTAGTAGGGATACAAATGCAAGCTTCAAATTTCTTACATCTTTGGAAGGTTGCTATAATATTATTTCAATATGCAGGAACTTGGCTCGGATGATAATGGGAATTAATCCCGATGCTCAAACGAATGTACATACTCTATTACAGCATATCATCAAGCCAAAGGAGTTGGTGGAGCTATTGGATGATCCATCCAATGCTGGCATTACTAGTATTTTGAACCAGAAGTATTTTAGTCAGCTAAAGAGCATTGTGTTGCCTCAGGAGATGATGGAGGTGTGTGACAACATAGGAATAAGTTTCAACGACTACAGAGCTTTGTATAGAATTGTCACACTAGGTCACAGAGCACAAGGATTGTTTAGGTTGCTGCCAACACCTTATAGTGTCAGCATTGCAAAAAGGTGCACCAATAATGATGGTGCAAGTTTGTTGGGTGGATTTCAATATGTGGAGGATGCATTGCCATTAGAAGAGAGAAAATTATTTCATTACAATGAGTTCAATAATGTCTATGTTGACTTGATGAAGCTCTAGGAGTCAATGATAAGCTTTTATGGGTTGACACAGGAAGAGTGTGATGGCAAAGTTATATTTTTTATGAATCTTGATGAGTGCCAGATTGTCAAAGGTCAACGGCTCAAAAGGGTAAGCGTAATGCTTATGAACAGAGCCTTGGTGGGCGTGGATGTTGAGCTAAATGCCAATGAGAAGGGAAACACTTGTTTAGGTGTTCAGTCAGAGAAAAATATTTGGTGGCTAGTAGATTTTCATCTTCCACACAAGACACATGAGTCCCTCAAATGGTATTTTAATCACACCCCAATTATTGATGTCATTCGGCAACAACAAGAAGGACAACGATTATAGGTTTCAGGTCTGAGTACGTTCCAAGTGGAGTGGCATCTGGTAGGAGACTTTAAAATTCTCAAGTGTATGTTAGGGTGCAAGCAAGGTGCAATGACCCTCTTTCCATGCATTTATTTCCACAGTAAAGTCTCATTAGGAAATGAGGACAAGGGTGCAAAGTCTAGCAAGTCAAAGGGCAGTAAGGGTAAGGGTGGCAAAGCTGCATTCAACTCTATGAAAGGTGTGCCCACCACACAAATAGTGGGTAAATCACTACAACAATGGTTTCAACGTATCCTCAGTTGTAACTAGAGTGTATCCCCTAATCAAGACATGGAAGATCCAAATTGGGATCCTATTCTACCGATTCCTTTGATAAATGTGCATGTGTACACTCTTCATGTCCGTCTATGAATTCTTGATAAGTTTCTTATGCTCCATATTAATTATGCTTGCAATATGGAGTCTAGAAAAAGAAGAGAAGAGTGTGTCAGAGAACTCGAATCTATTCTATCAAGTGTTGGTCTACATGGGGTTGCAATAGAGTTATCAAAGAACAAGAAGGCATCTGGAAATACACAGGATCATCCTAATAAAATATGTATGGGTCACTAGTAGAGCTAGGCCTTTGTTTTAGACTATTATGACTCCCAAAGTCCTAATAAGTTTTAATTGTGAAAAAAGGTGTATGACATTACTACCTACAGAGGTGGCAAGCACCCCTAGGAATTATTAAGTGTGCTCGTGTGTGGTAGTCTGTAGATGATATTTTTTGTTTGCTTGAAAAGGCAAAGCTAACCTGTGCTAAGATATCCACCTTAAAATTTGTAATCAATAGTTTCACAGCGCAAATGGTGGATGTTTGGGACGAGACACACATAACACATTACATGGTGGGTTGAACACTTTGTCTTTGCAGGCAAAAAAACATCAGTGTTTGAACTAAAGTTTTATTATTTTTTCAGCACGTTCTTTTTTCTCGATACACTCATTTCATTGGGCATCTGGAGTAGCCAAGGAATGGAGCGCTCACACTATCAATCAAAAGTAGTGCCTTTTAAAAATACATGGCATGGAGGTGGGAGGAAAAACAACAATGCCCTACACAAAATGTTCAATTGGTTCTACAGAGTTTTATCGGGGAGAGAAAGGAAGAAGACTAGAGTGCAAAGAAGTTTGAAACACAGAATAGAGAAAGTGGTTAGCCTGAGGCGATCACAATCATATCATGCTTCTAGTGCAAAAGGTCGATTTTGACGATGGTTGGAGACAAGGCCACAAAATGGCAGACGTTGGGTGGAAAACTAATAAATTTATGACACTTATAACCACTTCTATTGTAAACATGCATTGTAATGCCACATGATTTGTTGACGCCACAATCAGTGGTTTCGTGGGTCAGGTTTTGTCTATTTTGTATTTTTAAAATATTTTTATTAGTATTATTGAGTTTTTTAAAAACTTTAGTACTATGTAAGTCAAAACTCACAACTTGAAGTTCATTTCTTGTTTGTACATTCTAGAAGATTGTCTCAAGCACAAACATGCACGCACTCATGTCTTGCACCACATGGACGATTCACACAAGTAGATTGGCACTACGCACATCAATACCACCATAGCCACTCACACCATAGAAAATACACAGGCAGCACCCCATGCAAAATCTACGCCTTCAAATCCACATCCCTAGCCACAAGTGGATAACCCAGTGCCCCAACCCTCTCTAGATGCCCAATAGCCTCCCCAACCATCGAATCTAGATGATCAAACCACCATGCAACATATTTTTGGTGATCTCAGACTACTAAACCATGCCAACCGCACACCTTTGTCAGATCCCCCATCAATTTTATCTCTACACAGAGCCACTCAAGAAACAATAGTAATCGAAGAAGAATATCGAGGTCCACTTCAAAATCCAGAGCCCTCGCATGTTGCCATAAAACCTGGTGCTGAGGCCATCGTGGAAACCACGCCTAGAAGATTTGCACAGCGAGTCAAAGAAAGAGTAATCAGGGTAATATCAGGGGACCCGGTTTCTAAAGCACGAGAGGCCAAGTGGAGGAAAAGAATGAAGGAGATGGAAAAGAAGAAGGAAAAATAGTGCAAGAAGAACAAAGAAGACAAAGGGAGAAAGAGGAATGGTAGAGAGCCGAGGCCGAGAGAGCTCACTTGGCAAACTTACAAGCATAAGTAGAGGCAGAGAGAAAGGCGCCAAAGGATAGAGCTCAAGCCACCCAACAAGCAAAGGCTGGGAGCTCTAGGCCTTCAAAGATACCTCAAAGATCCAAGCAATGTTCAAAGAGGAAAAAGGACAAGGTGAAGCCTGAAGAACAACAGGCACAGGAGGAGAGGACGAAAAAGCACAAAAATAATCCTCCTCAATGGGCCAGGCAGGCGGCTCCTCCACCACCACCACAACACAGAAAAAGTGGAGATGGAAGCCAGGCACAATTTGCTTTGTGGGAGATTCAAAAATATCAGAAGAGCACTGAGCCCATCATACCCAATGCGGCCTTCTCTCGGGTAGTGAGAGAGATAATGGATGATTATAGCGATTCTGTTACACATATACAATGCGTAACTTTACTAGCCCTACAAGATGCCGTCGAAGACATTTTGGTGTATCTCTTTCAAGATGGAGTTTCCTGTATGGTGCATGCTAAGCGCGTAACATTGAAAAATACAGATTTAGCTTTAGCAATCAATTTGCAAAATGAAGGATGCCTTCGTCAGAAATAGTTTATCCCATGTACTCTCTCTTGATGAGATTTGTAATCTTTTGATATAATATCAAATGTTGAATTTCTACCATTCCGTGCAATTGTTCCACTTGATTTTGTACATTGTTTTTTAAAGTATTTGAATTGTTCAAGGTGTTAAATTTAAGATGACCACCATGGCACACGGCTTGTTCGGCAGTGTTGGCATGCATAGAACCTCGAACATGTAGCGACCCGTTGGCCAAGGGACACATCTCGATGATTTTAGGGGGGAGGGGTATGGGGTCAACCGGACCACCAATGAGCACGGAGGCGCTTAGAGGGGTTGGACGGGGCAAAAAAAGCCCTTGTGCACCACAGCGCGCAGGAGGCAGATCTACCACAAGGGCTTTTTTTGCCCCATCCGGCCTCGTCGAGCATCGCCGTGCTCATTGGTGGTCCCGTTGACCCCATACGACCCCCCCTCTCTTAGTTTCACAAAAAAATCATCAAGATGTGGCCCCCTGTGGGTGGACGGGTCACTGCATGTTCAAGGTTTTGTGGATGTATTGTGGAAATGAAATTTATTGGACAATATGAAGGAGAAAATAAACAATTACCGAATGTTGACAAAAATCGTTCACAAAACAATTATTTCGTATTGATTGGATATTACATCATGGTCAATTAGTTTTACTGTGAATTACATCTATGGGTATGGGGAAAATGGCTGACTTGAAGCCAAGGGATTTTACAATTTCCTTTGGGTTTGTCAACCCTTGACCTAGGCTCAAGGCGTAATGGGATAGGACTAAGCCGGGGTGTTTGCCTGTAAAGGCATACAATGCTGCCTCTCAGTCCACCAATATATATCTGTGAGCATTTAGGGTGAGGGAATCTTCAGTGAGTATGGCACTTAATTCTTTGCACTTGAGTAGCTCTGCAGAACCATTCTTGGAGAACACAATGTGAGAAACTTGAAGAATTGATGGCCCCAGGTGGCTCAGGTAGTGCCAAAGCAAGCTATCCCTATCCATGGGCATGTTGCATGAACCTCCAGTACGCATTGTGAACTTATCGACATGGTATGTCATCTACAAAGCATTTTAAACAACTTTAACACTTGTTGTATGGAACAATAGACAATTGACCAGGTTAAGATTTGTGTACCTCAGTTTTCTTATCCTTCTCTTCAACATTTTTCTTTGTACGATTGATGCTAGATTGATCATCTCTACCAATCGCGATCAATGGTTTGTGTGGATGAAACGCGCTTTTTGATATGCTTTCGTAGAATGAGGCATGGATTTGATTTCCACAAGTGTACTTGCTATTATTTGCACCAACTTCTGTTTATTTTCATTGGGGAGGAATGAGAGGCTTGCAAGGAGACCTAGGTCTTCAAAGTCAATTTGAAAATTGACTTTCTCTTCCTTTCCAACTGGGATCCTTCATGCCCACATAGATAGCAAGCACTGCGAGCGACTCATCTTCTTTGAGTCCTAATTTTTTGGCAATGTTGTCAAGGAACAGAAAGTGACGATCATCCACCACCACTCCATGCAAAGTGAGAATTTGGAGGTCTGGGTATTCCTCCAGCACCTCATCTCCCTCTATCATCCGATCTTCCTCCTCAATGGAGTTGGGCTCTTACAAGAGGACAAGTGCCATAGATGCTTCCATTTGCTCATTAATCTCTTCGATAACTTCATTTGATTCCTCCACAATGGTCACAGGTGGTCTTTAGTTGACCTTTTCCTTCTATTTTCCCTTATCCATTCTCTCAAGCACAAGTAAGGCAAGAACCATGTCCTAAGAAATAAATTGGGTGACTATGCACCCCATGCCCAAATCTATGAGATCATCCTCATCCTCATCCTCTGTCATGTAGTCCCATTCCGTGAGGCCTTTAATAAACATCAACAAGCAAAAGCAAAAACCTTTTTTTAGTCGCATAGAGATGCTTGAGGAAATCCACTGGCAACCTCTCCGTGTCGGAGCCCTCAAAGACTATGGAATATTCTTCCATGTGATGCGCCATGTAGTCAAGAAAGCTTTTGAATGCCTCTGCATGAAGGTTGGTAGTGGCCTGCATGTCAATTGTCCCCTCGAACACACTGAGTAGTTCATGTGCTCAATCTAAAAGTCCTACCTTTTCTAATTGTGTGAGAAGTGCATCAGTAGACATTGCCATGGGTTCGTTCGCGAAGAAGATGTGAAGAGAGCTTAGAGCTAGAGTTTTGTGAATGTGAGAAATGAAGTTTAAAACATAAAAAGTCACTTATATACCCAAAGTCACTTTTTGAAAATCGCTTAAAATTAACGTCAAAATAGCTTAAAACGATAATTTTAAACAAAATCACGTGGCAAAGCATTAAAAGACACCAATATTGAAAACATTTGTGCTCCACATCAAAGAAATTGTATGTTTCAATAGAAAAATTGAACAAGTTGAGATAAACAAGTATGCACAGAAACGAGATTCAAAAAACGATATGTATTAATGGGAACAAAATCCCTATCAATTACAAGTTTTTACAAAAATACATTGCGGAAATGAAACATTCTCACACAGAAAGCTCTTCTCTTTTCTGAAGCGAACAACCTTTTCATTGATTACAAAGAGATGTTGCTTGGGCAAGGTGTATTTGAGATTAAGATACTCGGGAAGGTGACTAAGGTTCCATTCATTATTCACTTTAATGTGGTGCACTGCATCATCATGAAGGTGTATTTCCAGGTCAATTGATTCTCTAGAAGCATCATCAGAGAATAGTGTCTCCCATTCTACCATTGTCAGCTTCCATCTTCTATAGGGAAAGACCATCAAGAAGCTTTGCTTCACAATATGGTATCTGCCACATTGTCAGCAACTATAGAACACTTGATTCTATCTTCCTGGTGGTTGACCACCTTAGTCTCCCATCGAGCTTTAAAGAATCCGTTGATCACACTTCCCCCTTTGCAAGTCCACATTGTTGATGTCCTAGGAGCACTCTGAAGTTGAAAGATAAACACGAACACATGAAGAGACATAAACCATGTTACCATGGCTTTGTGGGAGCCATAGGTGCACTTCATTTCTACTTACACATCCGCCTCGATTCTCCTTTTGGTTACTGCGATCAAGGCACTCTCTGGCTTAGGCCATTCCAAAATCTCCAAGCTTGTCGAGTGAATCGGAGAAATATTACCATACCCATTTTGCCTAGGGGTGACATAAGTATGATTATAAAAAAAATGCCACGTGAGGCAAGCTTAGAGGACGGACATCCAGCATAGAGCAACTTGTTAAGCTCAATGTGGATGGCCTCAAAAGTTCATGTGAAGGGCTCTTTTGGCTCCCACTCTACAAAATCAGATGGAAAAACATCTCCAAACATAAACAAGAAATGGAAATCTTACAGTCATCAAAATCAACATACAAGGCAAAAATACTAAATAGACAACCTAAAAACTTGAAAGAGGAGTAAAATTAGAGTTTGCAGGGAACCTCGATGAAGCCACTGTTGTCTTTAGCTTCAATTGTGAAGCAACATACACATGTTGCACCTAATTTGCAAGCCTCTTGTCGTCTTGTGTTTGCTTGAACTTCATGATTCTTCCCTTCCAATGGTGTGCTCGAGAAGCCATGTGTCTCCTTGAGACCTTATGTGCAGCTCTTTTTATGGGCTGCATTGTCACCCACATCATTCGTTCGAACTCCATCGTCACCCAATATCCACTATCGTCTTGTACATTGTTGCATGAAATGGAGTCAATGACACTCCTAGATCATCGGGTACCTGATGATGCAATGGGGAATAGTGGCAAAACCTGCAGACAAACACTTATGATTATACCTAGCATATATATGCTCTCATTATAAAGAGAAATATTCTTGATGGTACACAAAGGTGAAGGATGCCACTTACTATTATACTACTCCACCTGCTTATTGGGTTAATGGGGAAGATAATGTTTCAAATCTTGAGAGGGAAGTAGATCATGTCTAGACAGCTCAATGGAGAAGGAGCAGGAAAACTATTGAGGAAAGGAAGAGGGATGATCTAGCAAAAGGATATGTTGCAGATCTTCAGCTTTAGGTAGAGGTGTTTAGTGAGACCCATGGAGAAATGGAGACCTTCAGCTTGAGGAGAATGCAACAAGCTTGAGGAGAATGAAGCCCTCAAGAATGCAGTAAGCTTGAGGAGGGAAAGAAGGTTCGAACTTCTGCTGCAGAGCTTTTGGGAGGGAAAACTGAAAGGAAGGAAAGAGAAGCAACTTGCAAGGTGAATTGAAGAGAAGTGAGAGATGGTACAGTAGAGAGATAGGGAGGGAATGTTCAACACGTTTTTGGAGGAACCCCCTTTTAGGAGAGGGGGGGGGGGGGGGGGGGGGGAGAAACTGGCAGCCACCCACTAGAGAGAGAAAGGATTGGTTTTTACTCAACTATTTAGAGAAAAGTTTAGTTTTTTGAATTTATAAGATAGTCTCTCGTTTTATTTTATAAAAGAGTACAAGTTTACTTTTAGGCCCTTCCATTCCCACCATTTCAATCCACATGGTATCCACCCATTTGTCCCTTGCATAATCTCCTTTTTAATCCCATGGCAAATAAAGAGGCCTCCTTAGACCCCATTCCCTTCCTAATGAAGTTATAAAAATTCAGATGTAATTTTTGTGGTACCCGATCATTACAAGGGAAGTAAGAAAACATGCCCTCCATAGGGAAGAGTACTAGGGTGGATCCAATATGGAGAGACCTAGTTTAAAAATAGTAATCTCAAGTGTGGGGGGAGGGATTTTATAAATTTTCATTTTTGACATGCGAGTGCAACCTGATTTGTCATGAAAAGTTTACCAAGAGTGATATATTTTCCTTTTTTCCATACTCACAATTGTGAGTGGAGAGATGGTATATTGACTCGAAAAAAATCTCTACAATCAACCTCAAGAGGAGGCAAAGATTCGATTTGGTGGGGGGGGGGGGGGAGGGGGGGGGGGGGGTGGTTGTCACCACATATGTAGTAGGACACAAACATAGAGCTACTATGTAAAACCTCCCAAGTGGTTGATGTAGCAAAGAACTCTTAGTGATCTCAGTGCTCTCATGCACAATATCATTGAATTGAGCTACAACATACTTTTTCTCAAAGACATGAAAGTTCTAGGTTTTTCAAATCTGCTGCTGATTTGGATAACGGTGATTTGGGTGCAAACAAGAAAGGCTTGGATTTGTGATATATGCCCTCCTAGGATCAGGTCATCTACAAAGAATATAACCTCCCAGGTCTTCTACACCCATTTGTAGATTCTAGCGGCCATACCCCACGAGGAAAGGTAGTCATTGAACAGATGTAGGGGATCCTTTGAAGCCATTCTGCAACCAAAGAAATTGTCAATGCCAATCCCTCTAGCAAAATCTTATTCCCTGTAGGGATGGCTCCGCAAAGCAACTTCCAGATTTAAAAAAAATCTTCATGTAGTTACGCCATTTGATCTCTTGGATGATATTAACACTCTTTTGAACAGTTTTTCTTCAATGTCTTGACGAGTGGAGGGACCCAGCTTGCTTTGTATAGTAGCTTGTTATAGGGCAAACATTCTATCTTTTGGCCAATGCCAAGCTTTCTAATCTAGCTTCTTTGTTTATCATGACTTAGGCCATGATCACCCACCCATTCTTGCGTTTGACTTGTCAAGGAGACAACTAGTTTGGCACACATGGCTTAGAGTGATTTATTTTCTATTTTATCTCGATTCTCTATTGGAGAGGTTTTTTGTTTTTTTTAGGATTCTTGAGAGATTATAGACACCCAAGCCCCAAATGGTACACTTTATAGCAAATTAGAAGAGAAGACATAAGGAAGACTCGAAGCGTAATCCAAATTTTGGTCAAAAAATTGGGGATGTATGCGATTCCTCGTTGGAGCATGTACCGTTGCCTCTCGTTTGAAAGAATATGGAGCCCTTGAAAATTCAAATACTAAGACAGGGCCGCATACGCTGCACCTCCATATACGTGAATGCTAATGATGAAGGATAGCATGAGCTAGCTAGGCTGCTCGAGGGTGGGGGGCTGCATCATGCTCTCCTGCATGGTGGGGCGGCTGGCTAGCTGGCTCAATGCTCCGCCACATGCAATATATGCGCCTGCTTTTGTATTGTAGAGCGTGAAAGAGAAAGTGTGCAGGAGGGGGGCTGTCCAAGGCGCTGGAGACAACAACAAGCTGCCTGCAGTGCAGTGACAACATTCCCAACCGCTTTTCCTTTCTCATCATTCTCTGTTCCTCCTCTTCTGATTTTATTCATGTGTCAACTCAAACGCACACATGCACTACACTCACACCCACACAGACAGCAGCCCTCTCTCTCTCTCTCTCTCTCTCTCTCTCTCTCTCTCTAGATAGTACCGTCACGCTTTATCTTTGTCCAAGAAGCTTGTAGCTTTGTGCCAAACCCCAAAACAACGTCGTTCTGCCGCAGCCTTTGAGAATGAAGGCAGCAGGGCTTGCCCGGCTTGCCAAAAGCATTTTCCCTAACCTAAGAAAATAAGGGTGGATGTCATTCTGATCCTTGTTGTATTCTAGGTCCTTTCACTATATTAGATTGAAAAGAGTCACAAAAATTTAGGTCACGGAGAGTTAACACAAGTCAAGGAGTTCAACCAGAATTTTTGGAATTCCTTTGCACAAATACCATTGCACTCCTCAGAGTATATGGAATAAGTCTAACATGTCTCACTATCAATTAGAAAGATGCATGGATCACAATCCATGCTCCACCACATATATGATAGTGAGATTGTATCCACGGCTTCCAAAGAGCATTAGCATTGTATTCCCAACACCATTTTGCAAGTGAATCTCATTTGCATTTTAAAAGAAGCAAAAAAAAAAGATGCAAACAATAGATCATACTCTAGAACTTTAATTTGGAAATTGGACGCACAAATCATCTCCAAATTCTTTGAAACTTGGGGAGAAGACTCTTTAGGGCCATCAAGAAATTTGTTAGTCAAAGTTTTGATTGCTAGTCCTACATGGATCATGATCCATGGGCGACCACATATTATATTGAATTTTGTTCTTCGATCCAGCCCATAGCCTAAGCATTACAACCCTAAGATAACTTCCAATTTTGAGCAAACTTGGATGAAAAACAAGCAAGAAACAAGTCTATAGACTCTAAAAATCCAAAGTACAACTCAAATACTCGATCTAATATTTGAGGGGGTAAAAACACTCCAAATAATTTGAAATTTGAGACAACATTGTATTGGGGAGCACTTACAGGGTGGTAAAGTCAATTTGCAAAAACCTTGATGTATATGGATTGGAATCCATCATCACTTACTAAAATGACATGAAATTTTACCATCTCATAGACCTACCCTAGGACAAGTGTCTGGTGAAGTTCCATTCAGAAATAATCATAATTTTTTTTTTTGAAGTCTAGGATTTCGGAGTATCAAATCTAGCAAGTAGATCAGTTGTTTGTTAGTGATTTCTTGATTCGAATCCATCAAAAACCATAATAAGGGGTAGCCAAAGGCTAGCATAAGAGAGTGGTATAGTCATAGTTCAAAAATTGGGGTATGCATGGATCATAATAAGATGTTTCTCCAACTTGCCTATACCTTATTTTGCAATAAAGCAAGAACCACATACATAATTGTCAATCCATGGGACATAGCGAGGACATAGCTAACCAGCCTAGTGCATGGAGGGTACAAGAGGTTTTCAACTCCTTAGAAAATTCAATCATACAGTACTCCTTTCAAGTTTCAATCTTTGATTATTCTCAATCACCAAAATCTACTCTCACAACCGTGAGTCATGTTAATGCATGTTGTAGTGAGCTAAAGTGCTTCAAATCGAACAAAACTTACTAAGAAGGTGGGCGAGGCCTAATCCTGGGGCATTATCTAAGGTTCAATGTATGGCATCATGTGAGTCTACATCGAGGGATTTTATAAGGCAAAAAAGAAATATTTTTGAAAAGAGGGTCTCCTATATAGGGATCAAAAACGAAATTTTGGTGCATGTAGGTGATGGATCGCAAGTGTATCCCTAGTACTACTAGTGAATCCCCCAAGGAACTACTAGAGCATTTCTATGGTCTTAAAGAATTTATCCGATGCTTGGACAAAAAATAATTATTAATCGTAGGCCTATTTTTAGTAGGTTAGTTCCATGTGTGATACATACTATACCCCCTTTTTGGGGATCTCTAATCTATCCTATGCTTGTCAAATGTAAAGAGATATCGATGCATAAAATCAAGAAAACTAAATAGAAATTGCAAGAAGATGGCCACACCAAAACCTTGGAAAGCTCATGAGAAACTTATGTGGATGCAAAAATCTTTTACATGTGAACAGAATGTTGGTTAGAAAATTACAAGTTCACTTTGTATGAGAAGGATATGAACATTGAAAGAAGATAGAGAGAGTACTAAGGATGATAGTGCACTCATATTCCATTGTTCAAAAATGTAAGTGACTTTTATAAAAGTTGGCTTATCTACCTCAGCCAAAAGGATAAATGGGATTTTTGAGCCAAACAACTCTATGATTTGCCAATCTAAGTGTCACAAATAAATCAGATACAATCTAGAAGCTCATGGACCCAATCTACTCAATTAAGGTCTCAAATACACCCATAAAAGTAATCAATGTACAACACTAGTGAAGACAAAAATTATGGAATGGTTGAATTGAACGAGAAAAAATTACAATATGTCCACAGGGCTAAAGCATGTGTTAGTGGTACCAAAAAGGGGTGTCTTGGATAGTCCTTTGTTAATACTTTACAAGCCCCATCTTCATGTGTTACATGTAAAACAAACTAGCATGTTATATATCAATGGATAGACTTTTTCATGTAGAGTCTAAAACTATAAAGTCCAACAAGTTTTGATTTTTTTTACCGGTCCCCACTTTTTTTGAAGGGTGCCACCAAAAAGTGCAAAAAGTGGTACCACTAATACATGCTTTTACCTCACAAAAGACCGACATTCATTTGGTAGATTAGTTAAGCATCTATGCGTGCCTCATGTGCACACAAGAAGAAATACATGGTAAAGCTATAGATCAACGGATAAGAGGAATGGAGTTGGAAGAAATGGGCTAAATGGTACAAGAAGGTCCAAAGGTGGCCACCATTTTTGCATTTTTTCCCGCACATCACTATGTGGTTGTAAGTAATCAAGCCCATGTAATTTTTGATATGTACAATCCTTTTTTTTTGGTATAGAAAGCATTAAGAGCTGATTGAGAAGTTGAGTGAATTTTCTTGTAATTATCTCATACTTAGAGAGCCTAAAACTAACTATTGGGACTATAATTCATCTGCTTTGGCCAGCCAAACATGAACCCTGCCTTTTTAGCTCGTTTTGAAGGTTCAAAAATTGGAGGGAGTCACATCAAGCGTGCACCAAGGATCTTCCATAGCTTCCCCATCCACTCCAAGGAGCTATGTACTTGTATTCTTTTGCTCCTCTACAGGCTCAAGAATATGAATAGAACCAATGATTTTCCTCTCTCTTTTGCTTTGTGCAAGTGTATTTGAAATATAATAAACAAGTTTGCTAAAACATTTTGAGTGTCTAGTCATTTTGTGGTGCTTCTCAATTGAATTGTGGTCCCTTATGTTGTACATAATAATAGGAATGAGTATGTGGCATGCTTTTTTAGTCATTGATTCACATACAATGCTTTCTTAGTTCATGAATGGAGTAGCTACATCACTTCATCTTTCATTACAAAAGGATCATTAAGCATTTGTCGGTTTCAACATTGCATGAGTAGAAAAGGGTAGTGTAGTGATCCAAGAAATTAGTTCAGGGAGTAGGTGGGGCTGGGCTTCCAATGTTACCAATATGCATTTATTAAGACTATCAATGTGGTGGTGTGTGTAGATCCCTTCCTCACTCTAGAGGCTAGGATCAACATCCAAGTTCATTGAATTTACAATCCAGTCAATTGGTGCAATGCTATACAATCTTCTTTTGACGACACTATTGGGAAATGAAAGAAGAACACAGCTTAGGACGATGCATGGTTGCTTGTATTGCATGCTTCTTGGGTCGCATCTTTGTTGGGGTGTGTGATACATCCACACCACCACAAGTGACAACACCCGCTACCTAGGAAGCCTACACATTTAACATCATTGACTAGGTCAGCAGATGCTCTCCCTCTGGCCTATATAAGAAGCCAAGTTACAACCTTTGTATCCTACTCACTCACTGCCATCATTAGCTACTTTGTATCCATCTTTGCATATTAGTTTGATATCATGATTTGCAAATTGTATTATGTCAACTTCTTTCTCCAATATCCTCTTGTAATTAACTCTCTAATCACATCATGAACGGCTCGTTTGCGTTTTAGCCATAACAGCATTACATTTCATGTGGTATCACAGTCGAAGGTTTTATGCCTAGGCCAATTAATCCTTATTTCATTAGTATCCTCTAATCATACTCCTAATCAAAAATTCTTGATCAAGCTTGGGCAAGTCATTGGAAAGATAGGTTGGCCACTATTCTTCTTGGTTAATGAAACTGTGATTAGTGTCAGTAATTAGATAATTAATTTCTCATCAACTAGGACAATTTCTTTGCATGTAGTGTGCATTTTTGTGTTGTTTTCTTGGCATGCTTTGCAACTCTAATTTTTTATGCTCTACACCATAAATATTTTCATTGATTGTGTGTCACTACAACACGTCGCGTGAAAATCAATGTTTGCACTGACGCAAATAAATGTGGTCTAAAATTAAGATGCATCGAAATAAGCATCCCTATACGGGTCGGACTCGTACCGTTGGTATACGTGTTGGTATAATCACTTTCTATACCGATGGATATGCCCATGCTTATATCGACGCTCATACCGACGCCTGTATAGCTGGCGCCTGTACAGACGCCTATATCGACGCCTGTACAGATGCACATATCGACATCTGCACCTGTAAATTTTTTTTGAGCAGAGAGTAGTGCCATTTGTTGCTACATGTGCTGCAGTAACAAAGGCACAACCTCTCTACTCAAAAGAAGAAGGAAAATGTAATCGCACTTTGCATTAAGATAGATTGATAGCGCATCACAAAAAATAAAGAAGTGTTAAGCAAACAACCATAAATATGAAACTAGAAGTTGCAATAATTAAAACCATCATAACCATACCTATTACCATTGCCATAAATAAACACAAAACTATAAGTATAACCATAATGATAACCGTAAGAAAAACCATAACCTTAAATTTAAACATAATGATTATGTTAACTATAAAGAACACATAACCTTAACCAATGCCAATGACATAATCATAAACAAAATCATGATCATTGCCACTATCATAACCATAAACATAAGCATAAGCATGACCATAAAAGGGTGTCAAAACCATAACCATTGCCATTGATATAACCATCTAAATACCATCTCCAAAACCATTTTTAACACCATAACCGTTGCGACTATCATAATCATAAGCATAAACATAAACATAAACATAACCATAACCATAAAAGACACTATAAGAGGAGTTGTCTATAACCGCTAGCATTGCCGCGGAAAAACAAAGGAAAAAGGAGAGAGAAAAATTTGCGGGGGCGGCAATAACCGTGGCTATGGATGTGGTAGTGGTTTCTCAACAATAAGCGTGGTAATAGTCACGGTAATATACCCACTGCTATTATCGTGCCAGTTGCCGCTTCTATTACCGTGCTTATTGCCGCTACATGCTAATTCAAAAATAAAGGTGCTCATTGTGGCCCAAATGAGCACCTTTATTTTTGACCTCATAAAACAATGAAACATCAATTGTTTTTTGGAAGAGTATAAAAAATACCAAAGAATTGAAATTGAATTGACTTTACCTTGACAATTTAAAATGCAGAAGATCAATTATTTATAAAAGTTACAATAAAAAGTAAATAGTTGTATATACATTGTGCCACATTGGGACTTTACGAAAGTTTGGACAAAACATTTTTCTATCTAATCCTCCTCTATCTCGTCGTCGTCCAGAGACACGTATGTTGGATCACTTTGACTCTACATAAACTCAAACCAAATAAACAATTATCAACAGCTCAAAATAATTGATACAAAATTACTTGTTTAAACTTACTGCTTGTAGTGGTCCAATTGCCGTGTCGAAATGCTCGCAAGAGATGTGGTTGTTTTCAAACAACCATTTCCAAGTATCAAATTCAGTATGTCGCTCCCGATATTTGACCATCTCTCTGGTTGGTCAAGAGAGAGTGATATTTTCCTAAGTTAGCAATAACATACCAAACCATCAACTACAATCTTTATAATCAGCGATCGACGTTATAATTCAATTAATCTTACATATTTATCCTTCCAAGACGGAGTTTGTCTTGCGCGAGCCTCGCGTTGTTGTCTGTATAATGAGCCCATCGCAGCTTAATCGCTCTTGTCTTGAATTGCCCACTCCCACTCCGCGTCTGCCATGTTGTCACCACGGTAACTCCTGTCTGGATCTCTAACCTAGTTGGCTGTTGTGCGCCGCACACTGAACTGCTTGTTTTTTAGAAATGTCTTAAGTAGCTCTCCAACCATTGTTGTGAAAAACCTTGATCGGGGGTGTTTAGAAATCTAGCTAACAGAGCATCCTCAATGTACCATGCATGATCGGGCAGTTGGTTTCTAAACTTTATAAAAGAGTGCTTATACGTTGAATGTATAAGAATTTGTAGATGGCGTCGAAATGCCCTCCCATGTGATGTGCTGAAGACCACCTCCCCGCCATATTTAACCCTATAGTAGCGCCCATGTGTGTCTGGCACGGGTACGTCAGTATCCTTGTCCTCTGAGTTAGGGGCGGTACGCTTTGAAAGTGGGGACTCCGTTCTCTCACCACTACCAAAACATGCAAAACCACAAGATCCGCTGCCGCTTTGTCTCTCACGGCACTCGTTGTCCTGAGATGAGCGTCGACGCATGCTGCTACGACGATGTTCTAATGAAGCAAGAGTAGAATGGAGTGGCGTAGGACCCTGTGATGCCGTGGGAGTGGGACCCTGCGATGGAATAGGAGTAGGACGATAGGAAGGGAGAGTAGAGGGAGGTGCCTTCGGTGCGAGGGTAGATAAGGAGTCCCTCCCTGACTCCCCCATGGTGTACTCTGTGGAGAAATACCGTAGGTTGCAAGCTGCTCCGGAGTGTAGCAGCCAAACAAGTCCTTCGTTGAATGGAGGAACTTCTCTCATAAAGAGATAGCCTGCTACAGGTCCGGATCTACGATCGGTGGAGGAACCTGAGAAGGGAAGGGGTAGGATGGCCATGCCTTCAAATAAAAAAAATAAACATATGACACTCATGGTTTATGTTTAACTACGTAGAAACATTCTTTATTTCTTTGTTTGTTGTCATCCACTCAAGCTCTATCTTTCCTATCTCTCTATCTCTCTTTCTCTCTTATCTCTCTCTTTCCCTTTTTATCTCCCTCTTTCTCTCTCTCTCTTTCTCTCTATATTTCCCTCTCTTTCTCTCAATGTCTCTCTATTTCCTTCTATCTCCCTCTTTCTCTCTCTCTTTCTCTCTCTATCTCTCCCTCTTTCCTATCTCTCTTTCTCTCTATCTCTCCCTCTTTCTCTCCCTCTTTCCTTTCTCTCTATCTCTCCCTCTTTCCTATCTCTCTTCTCTCTCTCTTCCTCCCTATCTCTCTCTTTCCCTGTTTCTCTCTATCTCTCCCTCTTTCTCTCTATCCCTATCCCTCTCTTTCCCTCTCTCTCTCTCTCTCATTCCCTCTCTTTCTCTATCTCTCCCTCTTCCTCTCTCTCTTTCTCTCTATCCCTATCCCTCTCTTTCCCTCTCTCTCTCTCTCTCTCTCTCTCTCTCCCTCTCTCTCTCTCTATCCCTCATCCTCTCTATTTCTATCTATCCCTATCTCTCTCTCTTCTCTCTCCTTTCTCTCTATCTCTCTCTTTCCCTCTTTCTCTCTATCTCTCCCTCTGTATCTCTCCCTCTTTCCTTTCTCTATATCTCTCCCTCTTTCCTATCTCTCTTTCTCTCTTTCTCCCTATCTCTCTCTATCCCTCTTCTCTCTTTATCCCTATCTCTCTCTTTCTCCCTATCTCTCTCTATCCCTCTTCTCTCTCTCTCTCTCTCTTTCTCTCCCTATTTCTCTCTCTTTTTCTCTCTATCTCTCTCTTCTATTTCTCTTTCTCTCTCTCTATCTATCCCCCATCCTCTCTATTTCTATCTATCCCTATCTCTCTCTCTCTCTCTCTCTCTCTCTCTCTCTCTCTCTCTCTCTCTCATTCTCTCTATTTCTATGTATCCCTCTCTCTCTCCCTCTCTCTCTCTCTCCATTTATCTCCCTCTCATTAATTCTCTTCCCCTTTCTCTGTTTCTCTCTTTATCTATCTCTCTCTCCATTTATCTCTCTCTCTCTCTATTATCTCCCTCTCTCTCTCTCTCTCATCCTCTCTATTTCTATGTATCCCTCTCTCTCTCTCGCTCTCTCTCTCTCCATTTATCTCCCTCTCATTAATTATCCCTCTCTTTATCTATCTCTATCCCTCTTTCTCTCTCACTCTGTTTATCTATCTATCTCTCTTTCTCTTAATTTCTCTCCCTCTCTATCTATTTCCCTTCTCCTCTCTCTCTATTTATCCTCCTCCATTTATCTCCCTCTCTTTAAATCTATCTCTCTTTGTCTCTCTCTCTCTCTCTCTCTCTCTCTCTCTCTCTTTATCTATCTCTCTCTCTCTCTCTTTCTTCATTTATCTCTCTCTCTCTCTCTATTTCTATCTAATATTCTATCCAAACAAGCCGAGCAAAGCAATCCATTCCAAACAAGCTTAGCAAAGCAACCATTTTCTCTCTCTGGTAGAAAAGCAACCATTTCCAAATGAACGAGGTATGTTATGGATTCTCTATTTTCTCTCTTTTTTGTATGTATGTGTGTGTGTAGTAGTAGTAGCAGTAGAAAACAAAAGGGAAAGAGGAGAGATGTGCTTTGTTTTGTGTTTACCTCTTTCTTTGTAGCGCGGTTAAGCTTCGGTTAAGCTTCGGTTAGGTTGAGCTTCCAAAGACGATGGTGGAAAACCCCTTCGATGAAACTTGGATGAAACCCCCTTCGACGAAACGTGGGAAGCTTGGAGAAGGAGAGAGAGGGAAGGGAAAGGGGGGGGGGGAGCTTGGAGAAGGAGAGAGAGGGAAGGGAGAGGGGCGGTGGGGGAGGGGAGGGGGGGGGGGAGCTTGGGAGCGATGGCGTAGAGTAAGAACGCAGAGTATGCAGCAAAAATGTGGCATACTCTAACTTCTTGCCTTTTTTAGGTGCCAGTTATTACCGCGGATATTACCACGACTATTATCGCGTCAATTACCGCCTCTATTACCGTGGCAGGTCCTTTCAAACGGATACATGCGAATCCGAGATTGCGGGGGGGGGGGGGGGGGGGGGGGGGGGGTTACAAACCACCCCCTCTACCCTTAGCTATACATTATTTCATTTTTTAGCCTTTTGAGTTTTTTGATGAAGATTTTTAATTTTTTATGGATACTTTATTTTGTAGTACTTTTAAATGTTTATTAATTGCTTTTTTAAGTTCTCTTTTAGTTAAAAATAATTTTAGCCCTCATTGTCATTTATTCCCTTTGACTTTTAACTATATGTAATTTTTCTAATGGAATTAAGTGTTTTTCTAAATATTTACTTTTTAGGACACATGATTAAATAAACAACATTTTGCATGTGCAGGACATCGACTGGGATGATCGTGGTCCCCCTGGAGACCCTGAGCCTGATCGTTGGCTCAAGGAAAAACTCCCTTGTCCTTGCGGTGCCAAGTGCAAAAGGTCAATCCTTTGCTTGAGGTGCATTGCTTTGGAGCACGTGGAGAACGAATGGCTTTGACATCCTTGAAAAAGCGCTCATAAAGATGATAGCGTGACTCACCCGTCGCTTGAGGAGGTGCCCCATTGGTCTGTGTTCGATGGTGGTGCACCGGTGCGCAAGGCCAAAGGACAGAGGCAAGAGCGACTGGGCGATTTGGGTGCACCGCATGGTGATCCTCCCATTGGCTCTACGTCGGTAGCTCCTATGGCGTCTCTTTCGCACTTTGAGGTAGAGGATGAGCACATGTTTGACATGTGTGATGAGTTACTAGCTCATGAGAGTGATGTGTGCGAGGAGGATTGTCAGCCATGCACTAAACGGGATTCCAAAACGGAGGATAGATTGATGACGAGTGTCCGAACATCTCTATACAACGGTGTACAGTACTCGGTGCTCCGAGCATCATTGGAAGTCCTCAACTTGCAAGCAAAATTCCGTTGGAGTAATGCAAGTGTCGATGCACTACTTCTGTAAGTATGGAATGTGGCTTTTATATACTCTCCACTCGCTTTATGGTGCCGTCTTCTAGGAATTATACTAATACGCATGTTTGTTGTAGTTTGATGGGAAAAATGTTGCCAAAAGATCACCACATGCCTCCAGATCATCGATGAGCTAGATCATATGTCACTGCACTTGGAATGGAGTATGAGCACATCCATACGTGCGTCAATGATTGCATGCTATACCGCAATGAGCACGCACATGCTACATCCTGTCCCGTGTGCGGGAAGGCACGATACAAGATAGGAGTGAGCGGGGCACACATACCCTGTAAGGTATTGAGACATTTTCCATTAATTCCTCGCATCCAACACATGTTTAAAATCATGTTTGTCGTGGAGCTTCTCGCTTGGCATGTGAACCATCACTCAAATTATGGAATGATGTGTGTCCCTGCCAATTCACCTACATGGAGGCACATCGAAACTCAATGGCCAAAGTTTGGGTTGGAGCCTCGACACTTGAGGCTTGGGTTAGCAAGTGATGGTGTCAACCCCTTCGGTGCTAAGTCTACTTCATGGAGCACTTGGCCTGTGGTGATCCTCAACTACAATATTCCACCATGGGAGACAACCAAGAAGGGCAATATATTTCTTTCCTTGCTTGTGCCATATTGATATTTACCTCGAGCCCCTCATCGAGGAGTTGGAAGAGTTATGGAGAGGCATTTGTGTTGTCGATCTCTCACTTGCAAAGGGGGAGAGAGAGGCCATTGTGAGGGGAATCCTCATGTGGACTATGCACATCTATACTGGACTTGGAGAGATTTCTGGTAATCCCCTTTCCTCTATCTCTCTTTCCCTCTCTCCCTTTAGTTCACTTTAGTTCATTCATCTCTCTAACCATATGATCCATATGAAATGTATGCAAGGTTGTCCACATCGGAGCACAATGCATGTCCTACTTGCGGGCCATCGTTGGTGACGGAAAGGCCCGATTACTTGTGTAAGGTAACCTATCCAAATAACCATCGTTTCTTACCCCAAGGGCATAACAAGCACAAGTCTCCAGCAAATGGGAAGACTCCTCTAAAGCTCACAATGGCAGATTGGGCAATCATTTGGGAAGAACACCACAACAACAATCCGGCTCCGTGTCCTCCACCAAAAGGTATGTCAAGGTATTTCATATTTTCAAGGCTTACATATTGGAAGGACTTAACAATACAACACCTCTTGGATCCCATGCACATATTCAAGAATGTAGCCCAAACACTCTGGGACCACATTATTGGCAAGAAGGACTTTTTGGGTGCGAGAGAGGATTTGAGGTTTTTTTAAATGTCTCCCCATCTCTGCTACTCCACTACGTGCCCCAAATGGAAAGATTGTGATTCCTAAACACCATGGATGTTAGCCAAAGAATAATTAGACAAGGTGAAGGGTACCATTGCCTCTATTTGTACACCAACATGATACATGAGGTCGCTAAAGGGAGCTTTCACAAAAGCGAAGAAGGGTGGAAGCGTTCAATAGTATAGGTTGAAGTCCCATGATTGTAACAAGATGATTCAGGTAATCTTCATACTCCCAATTCTATCTATAGTTTGTGTGTATGACTATCACTCACTTTCCCTTTCCCTGATTTACATTGTTGTTCATTCTACCGGTGAGTATGTGTATATGTCGGGACAAGAAAGTCAGGGACGCTATTTTCAAACTAGGAGAGCTAGTAAGGTACACCACAAGACTCCACTCAACTACACCTTTTTTATGTACACAATAATTTCAACTAGCACTTAGTGTATCCTTGTGTGTTTTCTTGCAGATTTGTGAGCTCCAAGGAAATCAAAATAGATGCTATCCCTACTACTCAAACACTTGCAACAGAAACTGTGTGTGCCATTGAGGATGCATTTTCGCGATTGGTCCTTCTTATACAAATTCACCTCTTGGTTCATGTGGTGGAGGAGATCGCTATATGTGGATTAGTGCATGCATGATGGATGTTCTTCTTAGAGAGGTTTTTTAAGACTCTCAAAGATTTTCTACGGCTACGGTCTCAACCAGAGTCATGTATGGCCGAAGGGTGGATTGTTCAAGAGGCATTTGTTTACATATCAAAGTATTTGGCACAAGTTGATCCTTCAATGCCTCACATGTGGTCAGACTAGGAAAATGCAAAGATGACTTCACACTTTCCAAGTGGGAAGGGGAGACTACTTAACATGGATATGAATCTATCTCGAGTGGTCGATAAATTTTGCATTCTCAATGCAAAGATTATGACCAAGTGGGTGGACTTGTGGACAGTGGCAAAGGCAAGGCGTTTGCAAGAGAGGGGAGCATGGAAACAAGCACATGGAGGAAGGAGGGCACCCCCAGTGCCTAGACACCTTGCATGTTTCCTAGATCTCATTAATGCAGAGTGGATTCATGAGAGAATGACCGAGGCAAAAGCAAAGAATGGGAGTATGCACGAGGCTGCATAGCAAAGGTAGAGTACTCATATACCTAAACCATATTGTAACGCTATTTCTTAAAATTATCTTTATGTGTATTTGATAAATAAATATATTTTTCTATTTTGTAGTGCCTTTCCTTTAACTCTATGTGGTCAAAGGGTCATCACTTTCGTACGTGTCACATTGACGAGCGTAGAACTACCATGGATTGTGCCATCATGGGCAACTTTGACAGCCAGGTATTGCGGAACTATTGAAATGATACTAAAGGTTAATTTTAGAACCTTTCATACCTTCATCTTCGAGTACAAGTGGTTTGCAAATGGGTTTAGACGACATGAGAATGGCCTCTACATGGTGGACTCTAGTGTGCATCACACAGGGAAGTATGACAATTTAGTTTTACCGTGCATTTGTGAGCAGGTGAGTGACATGTACCTTTTTTATTCTTATTTTCTTGTAGCGTTAGTTATACCAATGTTACACTTTGAGATTCTATCTTATAGGTCATCTATATCCCAACAATCCACCAACCAAAAATTTGGTTCGTAATTCCCGTAACACCTCGGGGGAGAACCATATTTTCCACTAATGAAGTGGAGACTATCCTCGACCCTCTTCCACCTCCGACTTTGAATGAGGTGGAAACAGAGGAGAGGGAGGTCAATGAATCAAGTCCAGCGGCAGCAAGTCTTAGCGAGGGTGATTGTCATGATGATGAAGATGATGAGATGGAGGATGACGAACTGAAAGATGATGAAGGCAATGCATCCACAAACAACAATTCCATTACTCTCTTTATTGATTTAGGAGCCATGGGTTTAGAATTGGATGATGCTTCATGTAGAGATCTTTTGGAACATGATTTATTAACATTTTGCAGTTATGAAGTTTTTTGGTCGTATAATCCATTCATCTCTCTCTCCCCCCTCTTCCTCTCTTTAGATTTGAGAATACGCTCAATTATGTTAATCAATTGACAATGATTATTTTAGTTGTAACCAACTGTCATCTTATATCCCCCGCCTCCTTCTCCCCCCTCTCTCTTTCTCTTCTTTTTTAGATTTGAAAATTATATACAATATTCTTTAATTTTTATTGAGAGGAGGGAAACACCAAAATTTGAGGGGGGGGGGGGGGGGGGGGGGGGGGAGGGAGGATTAAGCCAGAATTTGAAAGTTTAGGTGCCAAATTTGGTTATCGGATATAACAACAGTATTATACACGGTAATAATAGCGGTAATTTACGCGGTAATAATAGCAAAAACAGTTGCGTTGATATTTTAAACACAAAAAAACCCCACTCTCCTCTCTTTTGTTTCTCTACTTGAATTTGCACCTTCTCTCTACAAAACGTGGTAAAACAATGGGGTAAACACTTGGAGATTTTCCTAGTGAGAGTTATCAAAACCATAATCATTGTTGCTAGCATAATAAAAAATAAATAATAACCATTGTTAGTGACATAGCAAAAAACAAACCATAACCATAAGCATAAGCATAACAATAAAGGTATTGTTAGAACCATAAACATTTTCATTATGTGCATCATAAGCTTAGTCATAATCATAATTAGTGATTATGTGTGTGTGTGTGTGTGTAGTTATGTGTGTATATTTATGCATATGTGTGTTTGCATAAAAGAAAAAGAAGAAGCACTCACATTTAAAGAATGTGAGTGTGCGAGAAGTATGAAGAGCAAATACCAGCAAAAACAAAGCATAAATATTTTTACCCACACATAGAAACAAAAATATTTATGTGTATGTGTGTGTGCATGAAATAAAAAGAAGGATCACTTACATTTAAAGAATGTGAGTGTGCAAGAAGTACGAAGGGTCCAACAAATACCTACAAAAACAAATCATAAGCATTTTATTATCCACACACCCAAACACAAATTTTCTCACACAAATACAAAAAGAAATGTACCTTCTTTGTGTAGAAATGTGTTGAAGCATAGATGAGAAGTCGGAAGAGGCAACTCCATAAGGTCTGCAAGGAGGGAGGAGGAGATGGGGAGGAGCTATGGAGGCGGCCGCGGTGTGAAGAAGAGAGAAGACACAAAAATGACCTCTTGGATATTGTAAAGCAGCAGGTCATTGATACAAACATCTATATAGGCACCGATATAGATGTCGATATACACATCGGTACATGCATCGATAAAAAAAATGTTGGTATAGGTGTCGGTATGAGCATCGGTATATGCGTTGGTATAGGTGTTGGTAGGAGCGTTGGTATAGGCGTCTATATACGCGACATAAATTAAAATTTTAATTTGAATTGAGCAATGTCTCCCTCCATCTTTATCAAAGCTTATACCGACGCCCGTCATCGATGTCAAAAAAATGGTTTCGATAACCAAGTGATCCCTTGTAGTGTGTATAGAAAGTCCTCATCAAAAGATTCCCATAAAGCTCCCAAACTCTGCATTCTGAGGGGAAAAACCCTCTCAAATCCATCGCCCAATTTTGTAATATTTGGGTGTGTGTGTCTTTCTGTAATTTAACCTGCAGTTCTGAAGCTTGGAGGAGTTGTGTGTGGGGAGAGAATTTAATGCTCATAGCATCTTTTGGGGGATAATAGAGCGTTCAAGTTTTTTATTAAGCTTTTCAAACCGTGGGAAATCTCCTATATTTGGAGATTGTTTCCTTTTTCAGGGTCAAGGGAAGCGTGACCAGCGACCTTCGACTATGTACACATTGCCAGAATTTGTTTGGCTTCACATACTGTAGTCCCCACTGAGTATAGAACTTGCACTGATCATCCACCAAAGCTGCATCAGTGCATGCAAAGCTATTTTTTATTTTCTTCACTCTTGTCGAACCTACTACATCTCCACATGCCCTACCGCCTCTGTAATCACCTGCGCTTCGTAGCTTAGCAGGCCCGTGCCACCCCATAGAAGTTCCAACTCCCTTTTTCACCCACTCTAAGGAAGGTATTGCAGAGTATGCACTAGGGAAAGTTTGTACTCAAATTTGGTCTTTTCTAGCGCTAGAGAGAGAATTCAATGCGACCAATGGATGCAGGGCTACCGTAATGATAGCTTGGATTTTCTTTGTTTTTATCTCAAATTTTGGCATTTTCAAAAAACAATTTTTAGTTGCATAAAAAACCTTAACAATAATATACGTTGTGATTTTCTTGAATCTTTCTTGTCAGGACCGAATATAGGACAAATGTACCATAACTCACACTCAATGCCATTGTGTGCACTTTTTTGATAGAAGAGACTTCATAGTATTCCCGCTCATTTTCATCATTTGCACTCAACTAACTATTTTGCTCGCATTTTATTGTATTGTGTTTTCACTCAGAAACACTCTCCCTCTCACATATGTGTTGTGCATCTTGCCATACATAGATGAATCACTAATGGCGAACAGAAGACCTCGACAACCATCCGCAAGTATTAAGTCTCTCGAAATTTTCAATAGCTTCGATTTGGACAACGGTCGATGGCTTTCCACTACCATTACAATTGGAAGTTGGGTGTTCCTGCAGACAAGGAAGAGAAAGCGCATGGGCAACAAGTTTGTGAACAGTTATAAAGGTAGGGTGAAAAACTCTTGCTTGTCACAAACGAGAAAAACAATCAAAGAGGTTCTCATTGAACACGCATATATGCACTCAGAGCTGCGTCTACGAACAACGCCGACAGGATCTCCAACAAATCGAACAAATTGTAAGTTTTCTTAATTTTAAGTTTTCTTACATCCATAATGGTCACTCGTATATTGTGTGTTTAACTTGCTAGTTGCAGATATTTATCCTTCCGACAAAGAAGACTAGCAGCTGTGGATTGCATTATTGGCATTTTTGATGCATTCCATGCAACTGTGGGAGAGCTACTCTATAAAACCAGCGTGTGAAGAGTGTTGGCTGAAAGGGGGGTTTTTTTCTTCGACCACTTTTATAATGCTCCCCATTCTGCGCTTGGCTTTGGCACTCTAGAATATCTCCCGGTTCATTCGAAGGACAATCCAGAGTGGCCAGTCCCTTCATCTGAAACCTCTAAGTGTTTCAGACTAAAGCTCCATCAGGAAATACAAAAGTGCTTAAGACCAAATATTGATAGTCGGCTGGTACGTGTTTCAATCTTCATGTCCATGCATGTGTTCGTCGACTTTTTCCATGATGAGAGATTAGGAAGACGGGAACTATGCTACTCTGCAAGACAGAGAAATGCCTCGATTTACTAGATGAATCTTGGGATGTCCATGGTTCTGATGGCGTCTTATGCAAGGTAAATAAGAATTCTGTTGTGTGTAAGTGCATGATAGCTTCTCAAAATTTCATAGCTTCCTTCCACTACATAAGGTGGCATCGAGTAAATGGTCATTTGGTAGCTTTGGAGTACCAAGATTTAATTGATGACCTTAACAATCCTTTGAGAATGCTTGAGATATGGTGTGGACCTGTGACTTGCTAATAGTTCTTATCATTTGAGGCAATGTGACACTACAACAAGTACATGATGATTTGAAGAATGAGGTTGACCTCAGCTTGCCTCCAAAATTTCTTTTCCAGTGCAACATGCTACATTAATTATTTTTGTGTTGGTTATCATCACAAAATATTGGTCTAATCTGACTGTTTGATTAATTATCATGCAGATGCCTCAGCAAAGTATTGTGAACAGACATAAAGGATGAGCGATTGTTTCTAGTGCAATGCAACTCTTGATTGAAGGAGGCGGCTCGCACAATAGATCACATTGCTCTGTACTACAAATATTATAGAAAGTTGTTGATAGCAAGCTTGTAATCGACATTCATGCAAAAATGCATTGTTAAGGAGTTTCTTACAAATAAAGTTTGAGAAGAAATATCTTTTCAAAATCGACTCAAGTTGTCTTTACATTGCGTTTACTAATGTACACTATAATAATGTCCATTAAATCTCAGTATCTCTCATTTAGAATTGAGGGGAGCTCCCCCTTGCTTGATTATCACGATTAGGATGCAAAGGCTCATGAGACGGACTGGGGGTTGGGTCACGGGCTTGGGGTTGAGCAAAAGATTGTGCAGTGGCATCGTCATCTTCCTCAGTAAAATCGAGTATTACAAAAAGACTAGAGGTCAAGTGGCCAAAAACACGAGGGGAGGCAGGTCGGGGTGCTTGTTCTGTCGTTGGTGGAGGTACTGCTTCATGCCTTTGAAGTGGAGGCCGAGGTTGTTGTCATGGTGATCGCACTACAAATGTATCAGTGACTCCTCAGGACAAGTCTCCACAAGATTGATCATATTTTGGATGATCGTCGTCCTAAATGTCTCCACACGCAAGTTCGAATAAGCTTCTAGGTTCCTTGCCTGCAAATAAATTCCATAGCTTTTATATGTATTTGAAAGAAATCATGCCTGCAAGGATTACAAAAGTGAAACATTGCACTTACACTTCTACACTCCTCAACATAAATGCATTCTAGAAGAAGCTCCGCATTTGCAAGAACTCTCCATCCACAAGAATGCACATTGTCTTGCTTTGGAACCTTGCAACTCAGAATCAACATATCTTCTCAAACACTATCTTGGGTCAATGCTTCCCATGCAGCAACAAGCTTCTGAACAGACTTGCAATACATAGCATATGGTGACCACACGTTGCATCAAAATTGCACAATCAAGAAATAAGTAACTATGTACCTTCGGACATTCCCATGAAAACCATGCGCAGAGTTTGCAAGGTAGCAATGCTTGCACTCAATGTTTAAGCCTACAAGGCTCCAATGTGAACTTATTGCACAAAAAATGGAATTAATTTGATATTGGTAGTATACAAAATATTGAAGACTAGCGGTATAAAAAAATACTTACTTTTTGTTGTAAGCTAGAAGTAAAACTTTCGTCGTGTCCAGGTTCACTCATTGAAACCAATCAAGAATTTCAATCAGGGAAATGTCCTCCGAGGTAAGCACGATTGACAATTGTGCATCCAAAATGGCTACCTTAGATTGTAGATTCCATGCAAGGTTCCAAACCAGCATGCTGCAAATTGAAAAAATTATTTAATGAGGATCTTTAATAATCCAAAATCATAGCTGCAAAAATAATTTAACATACCAGAGACCGAAGTTGATAATTTGGCCTATAAGCTCCCTCCCACTATTTCGAAAAATACCTATCTTATGAGGGCCGAAACAAAAGTATAAAATTTGGCCCCATACAAGAAGTGCTACATTGAAAGCTAGGCCGAGGAAACGTAGGGTTTCATTATTAGCTTAATCAATTGCTAACAACATCTCCCTTTTATTTTACTCCTCCGAAGGCTGTTCCACAAGTGCCTCTTCGGTCCGCTCCACATTCAAACGTGTGCTGTATATGTGCTGTGTTGATGCTCACATCCATCACCTTCATTTGGTTATTGGAGGGATTGCCAAAATGTTGTCCATTCTCCTATCAGATAGATGGACCGGTGTAAGTGTCTTGTCGTACCTAAATCATAACAGCCTCGGAGAATTGATATCCCGAGGAATCACTGTCACTTTGTGGGGATGAGCTGTGAGGACATAGCTATCTTGGAACAACTCGATCAAAAAGTCCTCGGCTACCTCTCGTAGAGGCAACCCATTGCACTTCTGGCCCACCCAAAATCCAAATTTGCGCTCTCACAAATTTCGCGAACTACTGTTGATGGGGGCTTTTCACAAGCCAAGCTCCCATACCCCTCTTCTCTCGTCCCCACCCCATGAAAACCCACTCTTAGGGAGGGAGTGATAAAAAAGCATTGGAAAAAGTAAGAAAAAAATAAAGTATGATTATGTAAATATATAAGAAAGGTAAAATAGGCCACCTCATGCCTGCGGGGTAGCCCATCCCCACCTTGCCTCCTTTTTCTTCACTGTTGCCCCGCCGGGTGTCCCTTTTTCTCTCCTCCACTCAAAAGGTCAACCCCCTCTCTCTTCCCCTTGTCATTTCTCCATTCTCTCTCCCCTCAAGCTACCCCACCTCTCACCAATAATGCATTATAACTCACCAATAATGCACCCTAACTCACATGCAACTTACCCTATCTTCCAAAATAGTATACCCCACCCCCTCTTTCTCTCTCCTATCATATCCCATGACCCAAATACCCCCCTCTCTCTCAAAAGGGCGCCATGTCTCTTGTCTTGTAGCTAAATAACCTCCCCCACACTCACACACACTCAGTTTCACTGAAAAAGGTGCCCACAGACCCATCCCCACCCGGTGGTTACCTGATTTTTCTTGTGTTCACACACATCTGCACACAGATTCACCTCTGAACACACTCCCCTCTCTCCCCTCTTGTAATTACTTTATTCTCCATGTCACCTCTCACTTTTTTTCATCAACCCATCTCTCTCTCTTAGTCTCTCTCTCATGAGACTGTTGTTCTGGCACATATACACACAGCCAGACAAGTGGGGCCCACAGTCACATGGCCTATATAGATAATGATTTCTTCATTTCTAAATTCTAGAATTTCTCCCCCCTCCTCCCCTATATAAAGAGGGGTCACCATCACACTAAGGACACAACATCACCAAAGAACACACTATGCACTATGTGTGCCTAGTGCACACACACACACACACATCCACACCATCACCATCACCGCAATCACCATGCTTGTCTTGAGCATGACCTCTACACCCTTGGCTATGGAAGATGAAGGGCAACTAAATGAAGGATGATGGCCATAATCCTCGTGCGAGTCTTCGCCATCAACTCCCACCTATCACCCATGTGCTCTACCACTCTCTCCCTTCTCATTCCCCTACCCTATGCTCCCCATTTCATCGCCTAATTCTCTAAATAAAGCTTTAGGTTTTGTGATTATGTTTTCTTGCAATGTTTTGCCCATGTGAGGTGTGCGGAATCGTCACCTAGTCTTGTGTTTTGGAGTGAGCTTGTGTATGTGTGAAGGGTGTGCGGATTCGCCATCCTTTTGTGATGCCTAAGTACTAAGCCGCTATACCCCCTCCCTCACTCTCTCTCTCTCTCTCTCTCTCTCTCTCTCTCTCTCTCTCTCTCTCTCTCACTTGATCTCAATCCCTTTCCTTTTCATCATTACTCCCAAGCATCCATCTCTCTTGGATGAAAACTTTGTTATGGTGGTGTATTGTTTGCGTCCTAGCCGCTGAAGCTAGGTGGTGCCCCCTGTTTGCTTTACCATGACAGGCTCGAGGCGCGCCATTTGGTCCCCGGTGTTTTAGAGGCCGTCGAGGTTCGGGGTTCGCTTTGCTCCCGTCATTTGGTGCCCCCACTGAGGATCTTTTCATGAAACCCTTCAGTTTACAAGACTGAAACCCTTAAACTATTGTGAATGGATGAATGGCTAGCAGGATTTGCTAATTGGACGACAGAAGAAGAAGATCTCCAAGCACAACTAGACGAACTCCGCATCTCCATCAAAGCTCGAGTGCCAGGCGTAACGGTAATCGATTTGCAGTGGGAGAGTCAACCAACACGCCAAACCCAGTGGATATACATAGGCCAAGTACCAAGAAGAAGAAGGAGAAGGTCGAAACCATGTCCGCAACCTACAACCAACCCACAACAACAAAATGGAAGGAGCTCTACACAATAGAGAATCAACACTATTCTACTTTGAGAATCGGGTAACTCAAGTCACCGAGGTAATTATCACAATCAGTTTTCAAGTCGCACCTGATGCTGCAGCACAGATAACGGAAGCATTGGCTCACACTCTCACTAGAGAAACTAGGGATCTACTGAGTTTGTTTCAGGAAAGAACACCACCCTCTCCCACAAGCTTGGACAGTGACTAAGCACCTCTAAGCTTCACATGAATCAGTACAACCTACCTCAAGACAGATCACACATACCAACACGTGTACGCTCAATCAAGGTAATACTGGATTTGAAGGCTCACTACCAGCACGTCATTGACACCATGCCGGGTGGGGAGCGGTTTTTGGAGGTTCTGGCATCAGATCAACCATTTGTCTTACCTTTGGTACAAGGCAATGTACCGTTTGAAGTTTTAATCTATGTCCTAGTATAAGAGGGTATACACGCCTCCTTGTAAAGAAGAAAAAAACTTTTGCAGTGTCTTTCTAGCTCTCTCTCAGTAATCATGGAAAGTGTAGCATTTCCAACATTTAAAGGAAAGAAGGGGGAGGATTTGGTAACAGACTTCCTAGATGACTTTGAAGTAGCATGTGTAGTGAGCAACAAAGATACGGATGAATCCCGGGTTAGAATCTTTAAGCATCTCATGAAGCTAGAAGCTAGATCATGGTACAATGCACTTCCACAAGCAACCAAGGATGACTCGGAACCCTTAAAAACCGCTTTTAAGAGGCGCTCTGGGGGAGGTACCACTTCAGAAAAGTTGTGGGACAAGTTGAGAGACTTGAAGCAGGAGGGTCTTTTAGAATATGCCACATATGAGTCCAAATTTGTGGATTTGTGGGAACGGTGGGTTGAGTCACTGGCTAGGGGGGAAGCTACACCCGATTTCCTAAAAAAAGATCGGTTCACGCATGGCTTATGGCCGCTTCTCAAGGAGAAGGTGAAAGGTAGATTCCCGGCTACGTACGAGTTAGCCGTTGAGATTGCTCGCCTTAAAGACAAGAAGCTGTGAATGAAAGCCAAAGAAACCGAGTCAACAGAATCAGGAACATCGCGTCGACCAGCAACTACGACAACCACCATTCCACCACCACCACCGGCTCTTGGGGTAAGAGATGACCAACAAGATATGTTGGCCCATATTATTGACCAACTGCAGAATTTGTCTGTCCACTTAATACAACAAGGGAGGAGTCAAGAAAGAGATCAAGACCCTGGAAGAGCACGACGACAAAACAGAGAGTATCATTGCTACAACTACGGAGAAGACGGTCACGGTATGTACTACTGTCCCAAACCACGACAAAACTATAATAGAGGAGATAGGAGGAACCAATTGTCACCCCCTAGAGAAAGAACACCCCCACCCCGAGCACCACCCCCACCAACACAAATTCTACGTCCACCCCAGACACCACTACAAGCATCCATCCCACCTCTTCCACTAGCCCCACCACCTAATCGCCCTGTAAACATCATAAGGCTAGAAGAGAAAGGAAAAGCCATAGTAGTGGATCCACCCAGAGCAAAGGAGAGGGACAAGGGTAAGGAAAAGGTAACCTTTTTAGAACCACTTGAAGCCATGACTGTGAAAAGATCTAGGAGGGAGAAAGCTACACAATCAGATGATGAGAGAAGCATGAGAGGAGAAACTAGCAAGAGGCCATCCAGGCCACGACGGAAATTGGGCATCACCGACTTCCAGCTAGGGGAAAGTTCTAAGCCCTATGATCTAACATTGGATGTGGCAGATCAAGGACCGAAGATTACATGGCCACAGCTGCTACATCTTGCACCAAAAGTAAGGCGACAATGGTCTAAAATGGTAAGTACAAGACGCTCCAAAACAAAGGTAGCCGGAGCAATTTCGGGATGCAACATGGATGACATCCTTCCAATTGTCGACGTAAACATAAAAGGAAAGAGGGTTGGAAACACCTACATTGATGGAGGTGCACAAATCTATGTAATGAGCGAAGCTATGATGCTTCGATTAGGGCTCGAGGTTGACAGGCCTTCTCCATGCAAGGCAAATATGGCAAACAACGCAAAAGTAAAGTGTGTGGGTGTGGTAAGTGCCGTGAAAATCAAAGATTTCAACACTGAGGTAGAGGTAGATGTTTTTGTAATGCCTACTAAGGGGGAGGGCTATCCACTAATTTTGGGAAGGCCATGGTTGATGGCCATGAAGGCAAAACAGGACTGGGGTACTGGCCTTCTACGCATGACCGGTAAGAAAGGGGAGACAATCTATTACGACATGAGGATTGGCAAGCAGAAGTAAATGAATCTGGAAACATCGGCAGATGAAACCACTAGCGAATCTTCCAGTTCTGAGGAGGAGACCACATCCACCGACGAAAGTGACAATTCCATTGATGTGATGGGTATCATTATGAAGGATCCACAAAGGGTAAGCACAACTGGTGATCCATCACCAAAAGGGCAACCCAATGAAGAGGAGAGCAAATCACCTGGCCTAGGAGGAAGTAGGTTGAAGGGTATGTTGTCTACGGAATTAACACTTGAGGAGAAAGATAGTTTTTTGCAAATGTTGATGGGATTTCCTAACCTGTTCATTGACAAATATGAAAGAATCACAGGCATTACAGTGGTGGAACATCATATTAAGCTGAAGGAAGGGGTAAAACCAGTTGTGCAAAAGCTACGACGATTGGGGGTCATACAAGAAAAGGAACTCTTGGCCGAGGTAAGGAAATTGCTGGAGGCGGGATTCATCTATCCTGTAGAAAACTCAGAATGGGTGTCACCCGTAGTGGTGACGCCTAAAAAGAATGGTAAGTGGAGGGTCTGTGTTGACTACAAACCACTAAATGCAGCTACAAAGAGAGACCACTTTCCTCTCCCTTTCTTGGATGAAATTCTGAATGAAGTAGCGGGTTTTGAATGCTATACCGTCTGTGATGGTTATTCTGGATACTTTCAAATACGCATAGCCTTGGAAGATCAGCTAAAAACCACTTTTATCACGCCATGGGGTTGTTTTGCATATAGGGTTATGCCATTTGGTCTCACAAATGCACCTGCCACATTCCAAAGATATGTCACATATGGTTTTCAACCGTTCTTTGGAACATCCATAAGAGTGTTCATTGATGATTTTTGTATATATAGCTCCCGTATTTCACATTTAGAAAAGGTAACTGAAGGTTTGGCCAGGTTACAGAGCCTATGTGGGCAATTAAATGTGGATAAATGCCACATTGGGGAGAGTAAAGTCATTCTACTAGGCCATGAAATTTCAGCAAAAGGTATCAACGCCGACCCAAGTAAGGTGTCCGCACTCATAGCCCTACCTTCACCAACGACCGCACGCCAACTGGTCTCTTTTCTACAGAAGGTGAGGTACTTAAGTAGATTCATACATCTACTATCACAACTTGTTCTACCACTGCAACAACTCACTCAAAGATCAACTTTCACTTGGGACGAGGAAAGCGAACATCACTACAACAAAGCAAAGGAGGTCTTAGCCGCTCTGCCAACTATCTCACCACCTAAGTGGGATGAAAAATTCTATGTCACCTCAAGTGTTGGTGATGACTCATTGGGGGCTGTGCTACTCCAAAAGGATACGACGACATCTTTCATGAGGCCAATCTACTTCTCTAGTCGAATGATGACAGAAGGAGAGAAAGGTTTCACCCATGTGGAACACTTAGTCCTAGCTCTTAGATTTGCAACTACAAAGTTTAGGTCATATTTGCTACCTAAGCAATTTGTGATTCTAACCACGGATGAAATATTTCCCTATGTTGTACAACACATGGATGTGTCTGCTAGAATTACTAAATGGCTAGTTCGTCTGCAAGAGTTTGACTACACGGTACAGGTAGAAAGCACGACAAGGGCAAGTTTGGGGGGACTCATGACCTACCAAGTCTTTGAAAGGAAGGAGAAGCAATCTAAGGAAGGAGAAGTCCGATTACCTCCAGTACCACTGATGGTAGAAGGAGCATACTCTCTCTACTTTGATGGAGCCTACAAGCGAGCGTCCGACAAAGCAGCTGCAAGCATAGTGGTCTTTGATGACAAAGGGACAAAGGTATTTTCGTTGGGCCAATTGTTAGATTCACATTCTAACAATGAAGCTGAGTATGCAGCACTAACCAAGGGTCTACAATGGTGTGTCTCGCAAGGTGTACAACGCCTTAATGTATTTGGGGATGCTCTACTTCTGGTAAGGCAAGTAAATGGAGCATGGACATGCAAGAATCCTAGTTTAAGGACTCACTTAAGTGGTGTAAAAACCTTGTTGGGTAAGTTTGAAGAAGTTCAAATACACCATATCCCAAGGGCTCAAAACCAAGAAGCAGATGCCCTAGCAAGTGAAAGAATACAGGAAGTGGTGGTTGGAGCAATAAAACTAAAGCTCCCTCTATTTCAAGGAAGTGATGTCTTGCCTGACATCATGCATTTTTTGGAAACAGGGGAATGCCCATCAGATTTAACAAAGGGACAGAAGCAATGGCTGACGCAGAAGGCCACAAGGTATCGACTCATCAATGACGGTTTGTACTATAAGGGTAAGGACCAAATACTCAGGAAGGTCCCTCTCTCTCAGGAAATCACGGGAGTAATTTCTAGCTGTCACGACGGGGTTTGTGGTGGTCACTTTGCCCTAGACATAACAAGTAGGAAAATCTTGCAGGCAGGCTTCATATGGCCTAGCCTCAACCGTGATGTACACCGCTGGTGCAAAACATGTAAGTTGTGTCAAAAGGCCGGCACTAGGTCACTTATGCCTGAACCACAGACACCTATTCTCTCATATGGCCCATTTGAAAAATGGGGTATTGATGCCATTGGGCCATTACCTAGGGCCAACTCAGGAAAATTCTACATTATCATGGGGGTCGACTACATGACTAGATGGGCAGAGGCTACAGCCACCACTAGAATCACAGCGGTAGAGGTAGCTAAATTTATCTACGAGCACATATGCTGTAGGTTTGGCACACCTTTAGAGATCATCTCTGATAGAGGGCCTGGTTTCAGAGCAGACTTGGTAGGAGAATTAATGCAGAAACTGGGCATTACAAGGAGGCACTCTTCACCATATTACCCTCAATGTAATGGCCTAGTTGAAAAGGTAAATGGAATGGTTTCTAATATTATTACCAAGTAGGTAAACAATCATCCTGGAGACTGGGATAAGTATCTACTACCAGCTTTATGGGCCTACAGAACTTCATTTCGTACATCCTTGGGATTCACACCGAATCATCTAGTATTTGGTAAGGAAGCAATCTTGCCCATTGAAGTGCAACTACAAAGTCTCAGAGTAATGGCAAGCCAGCTTCAATAGCCCAACATGCATTTGAGAGATCACATCATCAACTTGGAAAGACTACAGCTAGACAGAGAAGAAGCAATAAATTATTATGCGGCACAAGCAGAGCATAGGCGGCTTAGCTTTAACGAGCATCTCTGAAAAAAAGAATTGAAGAAAGGAATGTTGGTGCTCCGCTATGACAATCGCTTCGACACGCGCAAGGATAAGAAACTCCTACTCCGATGGGAAGGCCCTTTCATCATCAGGAAAAAGTATGCCAATGGAAGCTACCAACTTATGGAGGCTGATGGAAAACTTCATAAAACCAGGGTAAATGGTTGGCGACTTAAACCTTATTTTATTCGATTTGACCAGACTCCACCAATTGACATTCCAGATGAGAACACACCATCAGCTACCACCTCCGACCATAATGATCAAACAGATGAGCTAGAGACATGAATGCCTCTAGCCAAAAGGGGAGGGCTAATGATGGGGGCTTTTCACAAGCCAAGCTCCCATACCCCTCTTCTCTCGTCCCCACCCCATGAAAACCCCCTCTTAGGGAGGGAGTGATAAAAAAGCATTGGAAAAAGTAAGAAAATAATAAAGTATGATTATGTAAATATATAAGAAAGGTAAAATAGGCCACCACATGCCTGCGGGGTAGCCCATCCCCACCTTGCCTCCTTTTTCTTCACTGTTGCCCCGTCGGGTGTCCCTTTTCCTCTCCTCCACTCAAAAGGTCAACCCCCTCTCTCTTCCCCTTGTCCTTTCTCCTTTCTCTCTCCCCTCAAGCTACCCCACCTCTCACCAATAATGCATTATAACTCACCAATAATGCACCCTAACTCACATGCAACTTACCCTATCTTCCAAAATAGTATACCCCACCCCCTCTTTCTCTCTCCTATCATATCCCATGACCCAAATACCCCCCTCTCTCTCAAAAGGGCGCCATGTCTCTTGTCTTATAGATAAATAACCTCCCCCACACTCACACACACTCAGTTTCACTGAAAAAGGTGCCCACAGACCCATCTGCACCCGGTGGTTACCTGATTTTTCTTGTGTTCACACACATCTGCACACAGATTCACCTCTGAACACACTCCCCTCTCTCCCCTCTTGTAATTACTTTATTCTCCATGTCACCTCTCACTTTTTTTCATCAACCCATCTCTCTCTCTTAGTCTCTCTCTCATGAAACTGCTGTTCTGGCACATATACACACAGCCAGACAAGTGGGGCCCACAGTCACATGGCCTATATAGATAATGATTTCTTCATTTCTAAATTTTAGAATTTCTCCCCCCTCCTCCCCTATATAAAGAGGGGTCACCATCACACTAAGGACACAACATCACCAAAGAACACACTATGCACTGTGTGTGCCTAGTGCACACACACACACACACATCCACACCATCACCATCACCGCAATCACCATGCTTGTCTTGAGCATGACATCTACACCCTTGGCTATGGAAGATGAAGGGCAACTAAATGAAGTATGATGGCCATAATCCTCGTGCGAGTCTTCGCCATCAACTCCCACCTATCAGCCATGTGCTCTACCACTCTCTTCCTTCTCATTCCCCTACCCTATGCTCCCCGTTTCATCGCCTAATTCTTTAAATAAAGCTTGAGGTTTTGTGAGTATGTTTTCTTGCAATTTTTTGCCCATGTGAGGTGTGCGGAATCGCCACCTAGTCTTGTGTTTTGGAGTGAGCTTATGTATGTGTGAAGGGTGTGCGGATTCGCCATCCTTTTGTGATGCCTAAGTACTAAGCCGCTATACCCCCTCCCTCACTCTCTCTCTCTCTCTCTCTCTCTCACTTGATCTCATTCCCTTTCCTTTTCATCATTACTCCCAAGCATCCATCTCTCTTGGATGAAAACTTTGTTATGGTGGTGTATTGTTTGCGTCCTAGCCGCTGAAGCTAGGTGGTGCCCCCTGTTTGCTTTACCATGACAGGCTCGAGGCGCGCCATTTGGTCCCTAGTGTTTTAGAGGCCGTCGGGATTCGGGGTTCGCTTTGCTCCCGTCATTGTTTGAAAGGGTAAGTTACGAATAGCAAGAGAAACATGCCTCTGGAGTTTGTGCAGCTCAAGCAAAACGCTTTGGTTCTGCTTGTACCTCAGACTACGCATTGTTACCCAAAGATTAGGCATGGTTTTGCCTGCAACTCTTGAGGATGAAGGTTGGTTGTCTTGCAGGTAAACCTTCCTTGTGGTCTGCTTCGTGTGAGCCATGGAAACAATTGTTTGCCTTGGAAAGCGTTGCGAGGAAGAATAAGAAGAAGATTGAGCAATGAGAAGGTTACATCGTAAAAGCTGATTCTGAGGTTTAGGACAGTCCTCAAACAGCTGTGGGGTATTCGAAAATAGAAACGTTATATAATCGTCAAGGACATCATCATCATTACCAAACGTGTGGCAACCACAATTAATTGAGTCTCCCATCATCATTGGCAAGAGTGTGTCATCGCATGGATAACATGTGGCATACAGCATGTCGACTGGGGCACGAGATCAACAATGTGGTTGTCGCGACACAACATGATAGGGGATTTGCCTTGTTCGACCAAACCACCTCCTTGCGTTGTGTTGCAACAAGAAAAAAATTTGTGGCAGTACACGAGTAGGGGGAGTGTATCACAGCCAGACCTCCATATCCCATTGTGGCACGATACTCTTAAAAGCACTTTATAGCACGATAGGAACTAACCATGCCTCTCTATCGCGTTGTGGCGCGACATTTTGATGTCACATCACAACACGATAGGGACTACCATACCGTGTACATGCCTCCCTATCGCGTTGTGGCGTGACATTTGGATGTCACGTCACAATGCAATAGGGACCACACAAATCGTGGACATGCATCCCTATCGTGTTGTGGCGTGACATTTGGTTGTTGCGTCACAATGAGATAGGGACCATCGATATCTTGGGCACGCCTTCCTATCGCATTTTGGCACGACATTTGGATGTTGCATCATCACAACGTATCAGGGACCACCCATATCATGGAGAGAGCTCCCTATCGCGGAGAGAGAGAGAGAGAGAGAGAGAGAGAGAGAGAGAGAGAGAGAGAGAGAGAGAGAGAGAGAGAGAGAGGTAATATACGTGGGAAAGATAGGAATAGAGAGACTTAGGGAAAGAGGGAAAGAGAGAGAGATAGGTAAAGAAAGAGAGAGAGAGAGAGATAGATAGGGAAGGAGAGAGAGTGCTTGCTTTACATGGAGGCACATGCATGACTCTAGGACGGAGCTTCTGCTTCCTAGTTTAACTGCACGATCGAGAGGGGGAGAGCGAGAGGGGGAGAGAGAGAGAGAGACTCACTGAGAGAAACGGAGTTACTTATTGCATTACATTAGAATTGTAATGTTACAATCAATTGATCACTTAGACGTTGAATCTAGGTGCAACGAACACAAAACGATGGCTACATTTACAATCATAGCTTATATATGTGTATACATATACATTTACAACCATAGCATATATATGTGTGTACATATATATTTTTTTATGCATGTATGTAGGCACTAAGTACGGGAGCATAGCACCCGAAGGGTAGACACTTCCTCTTGGGTATAGTCCTTTTTTAATCGTGGCGCTTCGGTCATTGATCCACTCATGCATGGATTACCGCAATGTACCTTTGGTTTTACCATGGTTGAGACAGCGATGATATCTAAAGAGGTGCAGTTGACCTTTGGCACTACTAGCCTCTACTCAGGTCTACTAGTATGTATATGTATCTACGTGTTTGTGTGCTAATATACTTGTGTACGTGTTTATAGATGAGTGAGTAGGGTGGAAAGCTTAATCTTATATTTCTCTTTGTAATGTAGATGTCAGACAAAAGACCAACTGGTGAGGAGCAGCCAACTGGCTCTTCTTTTGGTTGGTTCACATCCCAGGTGGGCTCCCAGCCGGGGTGGACATCGCCTCCACTGGACACACACACACACACACACACACACACACACACAGAGAGAGAGAGAGAGAGAGAGAGAGAGAGAGAGAGAGAGAGAGAGAGAGAGAGAGAGAGGGAGAGATAGAGAGAAAGAGAGATAGGAAAGAGGGAGAGATAGAGAGAAAGAGAGGGAGAGAGATAGAGAGAAAGAGGGATAGGTAGGGAAAGAGAGAGAGTAGATAGAGAGAGAGATAGAGAGAGAGAGAGAGAGAGAGAGAGTAAATAGAGAGAGGGAAAGAGAGGAATAGAGATCGATAGGGAAAGAGGGAAAGATAGAGAGATAGGAAGAGAGAGAGAGAGAGAGAGAGAGAGAGAGAGAAAGAGGGGAAAGAGGGAGGGAGAGACAAAGAGGGAGAGTGGAGGTCCACAAACGGTCCATGTCTTGGAAGCAAGTGGAAATTTAATGCAAAAAATATGCCTAATTACACTGATAGTACTGGCGCACGCTTTGACTGGCAGACATACTCAGGTGGACATCAATTTTCAGGGCAAGCTAAGGAGGAATTTCTAAAGAAGCGGGCCTTTGGCTCGATGGGAACATTTGGAATGTCAAATGTTTCCTCAACTACATTTTCTACGTCAACGGCTGATGTAGCAGTTATTTCTAACATGAAGGCTAATGCTGTTGAAAAGTTAAAAGAGAAGCAGCATTGTCTCGAAGCAATAAAAATTGCTTTAGATCAATCAAAGACAAAGAGAGATGACCAGGTTGGTTTGATGCGAGGCGCCGCCAAGATCGTAGAGAGACTGAACAAGGATATGGAGAAACTCAAGTTGCATAAGGCTGGGCTTGTACCAAACGAGGAAGCAATGGCAAAGCTTGACCTTGATTCAAATCAGAAAGGAGGCTATCAAAGACATGGGACTTGATATTGAAGTGCACAATTTCGATAACCTACGTGAAGAGGCAGCACAATTACAGGTATGTAAGCTTGATTGATTCACCTAGTATTAGTTGATATTACTTAAAAGTGGTTAAACCCTAATTAGGAAAAAAATAGTTAGAGACCATTTTATATGGTAAAAGACCACTTAGATGTGTTTATATAACACTCTTAAGTGGTACCACATAAAGTGATGAAGACTCTTGAAAGTAATGCACAAACACTTATACTGTTTTATAAAGTACGCAGTGCTTTTTTTTACAGGGTCAGCATGACACTTTGTTATGGGAAGTAGAAGTGGCGACAGGGCATCTTCGATTTTTGGAAATGATTATTAATTGTTCAAGTCAAGAATGTCTATCCTTCCTGTGAGGCCGCCTGTTCATTTGGGATCGGACAATAGCTGTGTGCAGTTAGGTGATTGTGTTGCTTGTGGGATGTCTATCATGCAGACTGTTGTTACCGATGTCTACATGCTCCGGTGTCAACATCCGTATCACCCACTTTGTTTTGTAACTGCCTGTAAGTCTACCGGCCAGTGTCTATTTCATGGATGTGAGGAACCTTTAAAAGATGCTTTGAAGCTACTGGCACCTGGAGAGGCAAACATGGATGAGCATGTTGGTACAGGTAATCGATGTTTTTATACCTTATGATATGAAGCTGATTGTAGATTCATTTCTTGACCATTTTGTTTCTTTTCTCCATGTAATTGCAGAGAAAGATCCAATGGAAGGCATCTTTGGATCTCCCGTTGATGGAATTGGTAATATTCTGTGGAACATTATTCTCTTTGAATGTTCACATAACTTAATATTGAGTATTATTACATTTTCTTTTATGTGGCACACTCCCAAGCTGGGTCATCACACAAGCCCACTATTGATAGCATGTGTGGTGGGTGCGGGGATAAGAATGCATCCCAAAAACAAGCAGGTGAAGACACTCCGGACCAACAAAAGGCAGAAAAAAGGGCTGCAAAAAGAGCAGATGTAGTGGGAGCTCAAGGTGACGCATCCAAGGAGTCAGCCGAGGTGCCTCTAAAGACAGAACCTGCAATGAACAAGGACGTAGAGGACGCTGAAAAATCATCTGAGAAGCCAATTGAAAAGGATACAACATAGAACTTGTCTAATGAGGACTTGGATCTTCTTATTTCAGATGTTTGTGCACAGATTTTGGGGCGTAGGAAAAAGAGGAGCAACACTGAAGAGCGTGCCACACCAAAGAAAACAACTAAGGTTGCATCCGAGCCTCAAGAGCCTACTCCAGGAGGTAAAAAATCCAAGGAGCCTTCATCTGCTCGGAAAAAGACTAACCTCCAAGCACCCAACCTTAAACCTCCCAAACCAAAGTCTCGCAAGAAACTTCTGTAGCCCCTATTAACCTTTTGTGCTTTGTAGCCTCTTTGTAATTTTGTCTTTGTACCCTCATTTTGATGATAATGAAACGACGGCTTTATTTTTCGTTCACTAGTTGTTTATTTCTCATTGATTGTCTATTTATTGTACTTGTATTGTTCTTTCTGACATCATCATGAGCATCTTCAAGTAGAGCTTATTTTTTCTCCAGTATCTCCTGCCAAGTGGACTGTTGCCATAGAAGTTCAGGAAATTAATGAAATGGAAATCAATAGCCTGGAAGGTATACTTTTCAAGTGTATTTTGAAAAGGTTAATATGTTAGTCTGATTGAGGTTTTTAAGGCATGGTACTTGTCTATGGCAGAACTTAGCTGGATTGGAGATGTTCAAGAACCAGATGAGAAGGTTGAAGACATAGCATCTAAGAAGGATGCAGAGCAAGATGCAGATGTAACACCAGATAAAGTAGAGGAAGACCAGGAACCAGCAGTTTGCCCCAAAATTGAGGAGATTTCGCCAAACTGCCTTGGATGGGGATATCTTGTTTCGAATTTCTGCAAGATCAAAAAGCTCATCATCCTTGATCTCGATGGACTATTCGTGAAACGAGATGTAACCAAACGTGATCCAAAGACTGGACAACTTAAACACCCTCCACGTCCAGCTTCCAACAGACTTAAACTAAAAAGAGTGGACGAGAAGTTGTGGATCTACTACCATAGAGATGTTGAGCAATTTGTTTGGGATTTGAGGCAAATAGTAGATGCAATGATTTGGAGAACTTGTACTGCTACTAACAAGCTAATCCTCAGTACATGTTGGCCAGACATATGGGAACATAGGACTTATTACTTTAGGGATCTCTTCTCAAACTGGCAATGTGAGAAGTGGTTGTATTTTGAAGAGATTGCTGGAGCTCCAAGAGACCTTGCAGGTGAACCTGTGTCTTTCAAGCCCCTTTACCATGTCTGGAACAAGTTTCCAGAATATGACTCCTCTCGGACATTGCTGGTAGATGACTCCAGATATAAAAATCTACGCAATGTCTGGGACAACTGTATATGTCCACCCACCTTTGATCCTCTTGATGAAGACCAAGACCCTGATTACCTCACGCCCACACTGTTGCCATGGTTGTGCAGATGGGCACTAACCCCCAAAACCCTGGAGTATACAAAGGCAAACCCCATCATCAATCCCAAAGATGAACTTTCGAGTCTAGTCTTTGAGCACTTTGTTATAAATGGAGATGAATGAGATTGTACATCTGTAATTTAAGAAACGTTATATATTGTACATTCTTGGTGGATATGTAGACGTTTCTAGATAATTGTTGTAATATACTTTTTGTAATATAAAGAAGTTCTGGCACTTTACATGTCTCTACACTTTTGAATGTCTCAGCACCACTTTTTAGTGGTGCTAACCCCCTAAAACGTGGTTAAATTTTTATTGTGTTATTGCAGCAGTTTTTCTGGAACTGCAACACCATTTAATGGTGATGTTCGGGGGGAGTGGTGAAGCATTCTAAACCACTTTTAGTGGTGCTAAACCACTTTAGCACCATTAAAAAGTGGTAAAGTTTTATTGAGTTTTGTTGGAACTGCAACACTTTTTAGTGGTGATGTTTGGGGGGGGAGGGGGGAGTGGTGAAGCATTCTCAAAAACCAACATGTCAATTCCATCGTACGTTTACACCAATTCCATCTTGTTCAATCTTTCACTAAATGATATAAAATCAGATTTGATTTACAATTCAAAGGGCATGCTATTGTATATTGCCTCATGGTTTTCATTGGAAAGTTCGAACACTTCTCCTATGCCATCGAGCACTATAGGCTCCATAGGGAACTTTATTGCCCTTATCAAGTGGGAATATATGAAAACTACTGGCTTGTTATCCCACAGCTCATACAAGTTTTCTTGTAGGGATTTATACCAATGGCCCGTGACCATATAAGTATGCTTCTCTATCTTGTTGCCCCATGCATCAATTTGCTCGTTAGTTGTTAGGCCCTTAGCTACTACACACTTCAAAATGTAGAAGTCAAAAGACTCCTCATTATTCTCTTCAGAAGTGACAACAAAATTGTCCCAGGTGTGAGAGCATCAATTAAGGAGTCATAATGACCTGCATAAGTGGCACCATGGAACTCCTCATCGTCTGAGTCTTCGTATGACTGGGAATCATTAGCAAGTGGCTCCAAAGTGTGATATTGCCACGTCTCCACATGTGATCTGTTCATACACTTTCTCCAATGGCCAAGCCTGCAAGGAAAACAAAATCATGACAACCGTTTTGATCGCAATGCACAAGTGTTGTTCTCAGAATACCCATTCACACAGTGCATTTCTCTTGAGCCCTTCAATGGTTTGCAGTCCCATTGATGGGATCGCTGAACATCGCCTAGCTTGACCTCCCAGAACACCCTACTGACCTCCCTCTTTTGCTTGTCATACATAGCAGTTGCTCCAGTACTGAGATGCATTCTCTAAAAAGATACAACTTCAACTGCACAAGTCAACCGCACGCTATTTTGCTTCAATTGCTCATGAGTTAGAGCCCTTTTAATGACAGCCCCAGCCCCATCATGTTCCCCCTTTCCATGTCCTGAGCAAAAAAAATTCCAATTCATTTCCATGCCAGTAAGGCTCCAATATCTAGAAACAAGTAAAACGGTCGCTTTGCTTTAAATTGTGAAGCTGCGCCATCTGACCAAACCCAATGTTTTTTTAAGCTTAGCCCTTGATCTCTCAACCATTGAGCATGTAAGAGAAAAGCATGCTGCACAAATAAGGTGTCATGTTGTTTATCATATGAGACAAAAAAGTGCATGGTCTTCTTTATTGCACCTGATGCGATGCGGAAATAAGTAATCAGGACAAAGATAGTGACCTGCTTAGTGTACCAATGCATTGACTAGATCTCATTTTGCTCCTTGAAGGAGTAGTTCTCTGCAAAGTCAACGACGGAGACAACCACATCATCTGGAAACAAAGAAATGCAGTCCTTGAACTATTGTACTTGCCACCTAAATATAAAATTGTGAGTGACATACTTCTTCAAGTGGTCTTGGTACACTCGCAAAAGTTCTCTAGGTAGCATTTTCTTGTGGACAATGTCTTTCACAGTGCTCTTTCTAGCTTCATTGTTTAATCCAGTAGCACCCACTATATTTTCAAAAAACTTCACAGATACTATCTTACTCTGCTCAACTTCTTCTCTTGGACAGATCTGAATATTACCTACACCACATGCATTGCATGTTCCCATTAAGCATTGGTAGCTATGGAAACTATGCTCTGCAAGTATAGGGCAGAGTATAGACTCCAACGGTGAAGTGGTACTCATACTTGCATTTTTGTATGCAAGACATCCATGGTTGACAATTTCATCATGATGAAGGCATATAGGTCAGTTGCACATGCATCAAGAACCATGAAGATCAAAACTTTGAGTCCGCATGTGACTTACTGCCTCTTTAAGGAAAATCATTTGTACATGCACAATACAACAGCAGGTGTAGCGATCCCTCAATTTTCGGGCAAAGAACGGTTTCATAGACTCGAAGCAATGTTGTGAAATCTAAATATCTGCATACTTTGTCTTGAATCTTAAATAAAGCTCCACCTGCAATATACATGTATACAAATGTTAAAAATAAACTTAGCATTCAAAACTAGTTAAATTGTTTCAAAACATTAAAAAGTGATTCTATATCACTAAAAACTGGTGTGCACCACTAAAAACTAGTAATGATACATTCATTAGTATTGTTTTACCTGTGAAAATAATGCACCACAAATACAAATTAGTGTAGAAACTAGTAACCATACAAAAAGTAGAATATTAAGAGGTTGTGGTCACTTGAATGTGGTTTCTGGCCACTTGAAAGCGGGAACTTGCCGCTTGATTGCAGTGACAAGGTTTTAGCTACCACTTGAAAGTGGTGTCTTGCCACTTGGGAGTGGTGCCTCATCACTTGCATGGAGTGATGACTGACGTAGTGACTTAGCACATGAAAGTGGTGTCTCACCACTTCACGACCACTTGAAATTAGTGAGAAACTACTTCAAAGTGGGCAGTCACCACTTGAACGCTGATTCTGGTCACTTGAATGCGGTGTCTAGCCACTTGAAAGCGGGAGCTTGCCGCTTGATGCAGTGACAAGGTTTAAGCTATCACTTGAAAGTGGTATCTCACCACTTGATGACCACTTGAGAATGGTGAGCAACTAGTTCAAAGTGGGTAGTCACCACTTGAACCCGGATTCAAGTCATTGGAATGCAGTGTTTGGCCACTTGAAAGTGGTGTCTCACCACTTGCATGGAGTGATGACTAATGTAGTACTTTGCACATGAAAGTGGTGTCTCACCACTTGATGACCACTTGAGAGTGGTGAGAAACTAGTTCAAAGTGGGCAGTCACCGCTTTAACACGTATTCTTGTCACTTGAATGTGGTGTCTGGCCACTTGAAAGTGGGAACTTTTCGCTTGATTGCACTGACAAGGTTTTTGTTACTACTTGAAAGTGGTGTCACACCACTTGGGAATGGTGCCTCACCACTTGCATGGAGTGATGGACTGACATAGTGACTTAGCACATGAAAGTGGCTTCTCACCACTTGAATGCGGTCAGACACCACGTGAAAGTGGTTTTTATACGTGTAAGTGTTGTGTGCACCGCTTCATTGTGGTCTGACAGCACTTGTAAGTGTTCAAACTCCACTAATATGGTTTTGGTTACCATCATAAGGTGGTGGGCACCATTCGTGCTGCAGAAGTAAAAAGTTTATGGCACTACTATAACTGTTGCACCATGACTAAAAGCTACTACATCACTTGGACAAAGTGAGCTGCACCCCCAAAACCGTTTGCACCTGTAACACCCCTACGAGTTTGTAAAACACGTCTATTAGCATTGGGTAAACAAGACTTTTTAGTGGATGAACACCACTTTGTAGGGTTTACGATGAAGCGTTGGTGTATTTCTAGTAAAAACTGTTTTTTAAACATTAAAACCTGTTGTAAAACATTAAAAACTGGTTCAAACACACTAAAAAGTGGTGTGGAAACACAAGTAAAAGTGCTTCAAAAACATTTAGAACTATTGATCAAATTTTAGAAGTGGTTCAGATACAATTAGAGACTAGTATAGTAATGTTTCACCACTTTTTAATGTTGCAACACAACTAGAAAGTGGTGCAAAACACCAAAACAATCTGTAGCACTAATAAAAAGTATAGAAACATAATGTTGTGGCAGTAATGAGTTGTAGCACCAATAAAAAGTGGTATAGAAACATTATGTTGTAGCAGGAATATGAGTTGTAGCACCAATAAAACGTGCTAAAAAAATATATCAATTACCTGAGGCTCCTCAAGAAGGTGGATTGGATGCTTTACATATGAACATCTAGCTAGTCTCTTACTGCAAACATCTTTCTTGTTGGGGGGACACCCTCGTCTCATCCGTCCAAAATTGAAAGACTATGTCTTTAACAGTTTGAGTGATGTGAGTTCTCCGTGCATCATCTCTATGACACGCAGATGCAGGGAACGAACCATCGGATTCACTTGACATTATTAAGTGATGTTTGGCTGAATATAAGTTTCTTTTGTGGATCCCCATAAGCTTGGCAGCTTGAGGTATGCTCATGTCAATGTTTTGCTCCTTGCTTCCACCATTCACCAACATCATCATTGTTGATTTCTTCTCAAAAAACTCGTCTGAAGATCTTGGGACCTTCACATGATTCAAAGTGTTGCGGATGTTTCTCAGCATAATTGCTTCCAACTCTTTGGATTTACTCTGCATGGTAAGGAAGCAAGTATGTTGAAGAAGTTCATCAAAGATTTCCTTCCTACCACTTGCATCCATTCCCACGGTTAATTTATCAAAGTGTTGTACCATAGATTGACATATCCTTCGTTTCTTTCTTTCATCCATCTCCCCCGTATTGCTTTCTGTCACAAAGTTGACCGTTGCCTTACATTGCTTTCGTTTCTGAGCAGCCCAATATTCCCTCATTAATTTTCTACGCTGAAGTTGAGCTTCTCTACTCAATGACGATGAGCTGATAGATAGTTCTTCCCTGTGCTCCATTGTTGCAGTACTTTCAAAGGATTGCTCTACAAGAAATACAATACAAATCATAACTACACGCTATACTTTTAATTAATACATGTCACTTCTTGCACTAATTAGCAAGATACTAACAAAGCATAATAAGTGTTTACATACCTCAAGAATCATCAAGTAGAAGAGGAACCTATAGAGATAGAGTTCGTGAGAGCGAGAGAAAGAGTGCTGAGAGAGAGAGAGAGAGAGAGAGAGAGAGAGATGAGCGTGAGCTCAGACACAAGAGGAGCCATGCTTAGAGAGAGAGAGAGGGGGGGGGGGGGGGGGGGGCTGAGCGATACAGAAAGCTCAGCAAGAGCTCTGTGAGAGAGAGACAGAGGAGCTAGATAGAGCTCCAAGAGAGATCTCAGAGACAAAGAAAACTCAAAGCAGAGAGAAAGCTCATACAGATTGTAGCGGGAAAGAAGAGGCAGACAATAATCCAGCATTCAGTAGTAAATTACATTTAGTCTCATTAATTGTGGTACGTTAGGAGACTTAATTGACGTACCTTAGGAGAGTGATATTAATTTTGATATTTGAAGCAATTTTAAAACACCCACTTTTAAGCAAAAAAGCAATCTCCTTGACATTACTTTCCAGGCCACCTATACATGCTTTCACCCTTAATTGATTTTTTAAAAATCTCTTTTAGTTAAAAAATAATTTTAACACTCATTGTCATTTATTCCCTTTGACTTTAACTATATGTAATTTTTCTAATGGAATTAAGTGTTTTTCTAATTATTTATTTTTTAGGATACATGACTAAATAAAGAACCTTTCGCGTGTGCAGGACATCGACTGGGATGATCATTGTCCTCCTAGAGGCCCAGAGCAAGATTGTTGGCTCAAGGAAAAACTACCTTGTCCTTGCGCCAAGTGCAAAAGGGCAATTCCTCCCTTGAGGCGCATTGCTTTGGAGCACGTGGAGAATGAAGGGCTTTGGCATCCTCGAAAAGCGCTCAGAGAGATGATAGCGCGACTCACCCGTCAGTTGAGGAGGTGTCCCATTGGTTTGTGTTCGGTGGTGGTGCACCGGTGCGCAAGGCCGAACGGCAGAGGCAAGAGCAACTGGGCAATTTGGGTGCACCGCATGGTGATCCTCCCGTTGGCTCTACGTCGGCAGCTCCTATGGTGTCTTCATCGCACTTTGAGGTAGAGGATGAGCACATGTTCGACATGTGTGATGAGTTACTAGCTCATGAGTGCGACGTGTGAGAGGAGGATTGTCAAACCTGCAGTAAACCGGCTGCCAAAATGGAGGATAGATTGATGACGAGTGCCCGAACACCTCTTTACGACGGTGCACGGTACTCGGTGCTCCGAGCATTGTTGGAAGTAAACTTGCAAGAAAAATTTGGTTGGAGTAATACAAGTGTCGATGCACTACTTCTGTAAGTATGGAATGTGGCTTTTAAATACTCTCTCCCTCTCTCTTTATGGTGTCGTCTTCTAGGAATTATACTAATACGCATGTTTGTTGTAGTTTGATGGGAAAAATGTTGCCAGAAGATCACCACATGCCTCTAGATTGTTGGAGAGCTAGATCTTATGTCACTGCACTTGGAATGGAGTATGAGCGCATCCATGCGTGCGTCAATGATTGCATGCTATACCGCAATGAGCGTGAACATGCTACCTAATGTCCCGTGTGCGGGGAGGCACGATACAAGACAGGTGTGAGCGGGGCACACCTATCCCGCAAGGTATTAAGACATTTTCCATTAATTCCTTGCATCCAACACATGTTTAAAAGCAGGTCTATCATGGAGCTTCTCGTGTGGCACGCAAACCATCGCTCAAGTGATGCGTGTCCGTGCCGATTCACCTGCATGGAGGCACATCAAAACTCAATGGACAAAGTTTGGGTTGGAGTCTCGACACTTGAGGCTTGGATTAGCAAGATGGTGTCAACCCCTTCGACACTAAGTCTACTTCATGGAGCACTTGGCCTGTGGTGATTGTCAACTACAATATTCCACCATGGGAGACAACCAAGAAGGGCAATATACTTCTTTCCTTGCTTGTGCCAGGGAAGTACAAAGTGTCAAATAATGACATTTACCTTGAGCCCTCATCAAGGAGTTGGAGGAGTTATGGAGAGGCATTCGTGTTGTCGATGTCTCACTTGCAAAGGGGGGGAAAGAGGCTCAAGTGAGGGGAATCCTTATGTGGACTATGCACGACTATCCTGGGTTTGAAGATATTTCTGGTAACCCCCTGTCCTCTATCTCTCTTTCCCTCATTCCCTCTCTCCCTTTAGCTCACTTTAGTTCACTCATCTCTCTAACCATATGATATGTATGCAGGGTTGTCCACATCGGGGCACAATGCAAGTCCTACTTGCGGGCCATTGTTGGTGACGGAGAGGCCCGATTCCTTGTGCAAGGTAATCTATCCAAACAACCATTGTTTCTTACCCCAAGGGCAGAACAAGCACAAGGCTCCAACAAATGGGAAGGCTCCTCTAAAGCTCACGATGGCAGATTGGGCAACCATTTGGGAGGAACACCACAACAACAATCCGGCTCCGTGTCCTCCACCAAAGGTATGTCAAGGTATTCCATATTTTTAAGGCTTCCATATTGGAAGGACTTAAAAATACAACACCTCTTGGATCCCATGCACATATTCAAGAATGTAGCACAAACACTATGGGACCACATTATTGGCAAGAGGAACTCTTTGGGTGCGACGGAGGATTTGAGGCTTTTAAAACATCTCCCCGCCTCTGCTACTCCACGGCATGCCCCAAATGGAAAGATTGTGCTTCCTAAAGCACCATGGATGCTAGCAAAAGAAGAATTAGACAAGGTGAAGGGTACCATCACCTCTATTCGCACACCAACATGATACATGAGGTCGCTAAAGGGATCTTTCACAAAAGTGAAGAAGGGTGGAAGCATTCAATTGTATGGGTTGAAGTCCCACGATTGACACAAGATGATTTAGGTAATCTTCATACTCCCTGTTCTATCTATATTTTGTGTGTATGACTATCACTCACTTTCTCTTTCCCTGATGTACATTGTACTTCATTCTGTCGCAGAGTATGTGTATATATCGGGACAAGAAAGCCAGGGATGCTATTTTCAGACTAGGAGATCTAGTAAGGTACACCAAAAGACTCCACTCAACTACACCTTTTTAATGTACACAACAAATTCAACTAGCACTTAGTGTATCCTTGTGTGTTTTCTTGCAGATTTGTGAGCTCCAAGGAAATCGAAATAGATGCTATCCCTACTACTCAAACACTTGCAACAGAAATTGTGTGTGCCATTGAAGATGCATTTCCTCGATCGGTCCTTCTTAGTCAAATTCACCTCTTGGTTCACGTGGTGGAGGAGATAGCTATATGTGGAGTAGTGCACGCACGATGGATGTTTTTGTTAGAGAGGTTTTTAAAGACTCTCAAAGATTTTGTGCGGCTACGGTCTCAACCAGAGGCATGTATGGCCGAAGGATGGACTGTTCAAGAGACATTTGTTTACATATCAGAGTGTTTGACACAAGTTGATCCTTCGATGCCTCGCATGTGGTCAGACGAGGAAGATGAAAGGATGACTTCACACTTGACAAGTGGAAAGGGTAAACTACTTAACATGGATATGAATCTATCCCGAGTGGTCGATAACTTTTGCATTCTCAATGCAAAGATTATGACCAAGTGGGTGGACTTGTGAACAGTGGCAAAGGCAAGTCGTTTGCAAGAGAGGGAAGCATGGAAACAATCACATGGACGAAGGAGGGCACCCCCAGTGCCTAGACACCTTGCATGTTTCCTAGATCTCATTAGTGCAGAGTGGATTCATGAGAGAATGACCGAGGCAAAAGCGCGCTGAGAAGACATCACCAACAAAGAATGCGAGTATGCACGAGGCTGCGTACCATGGGTAGAGTACTCCTATACCTAAACCATATTGTCTCGCTATTTCTTGAAATTATCTTTAATATGTATTTGATAAATTAATACATTTTTCTATTTTGTAGTGCCTTTCCTTTAGCTCTATGTGGTCAAAGAGTCGTCACTTTCATACGCGCCACATTGACGAGTGTAGAACCACCATGGATTGTGCCATCATGGGTACCTTTGACACAGACGGTGATGAAGCCAGGTACTGCGGAACTATTGAAAGGATACTAAAGGTTAATTTTAGAACCTTTCATAGCTTCATCTTCGAGTGCAAGTGGTTTGCAAATGTGTCTAGACGACATGAGAATGGCCTCTACATGGTGGACTCTAGTGTGCATCACACAGGGAGGTATGACAATTTAGTTTTACCGCGTAATTGTGAGCAGGTGAGTGACATTATTCTTATTTACTTGTAGCGTTAGTTATACCAATGTTACTCACTTTGAGCTTCTATTTTATAGGTCATCTATATCCCAACAATCCACCAACCAAAACTGTGGTTTGTAATTCCCGTAACACCTCAGAGAAGAACCTTTTTTTCCACTAATGAAGTGGAGACTATCTTCGACCCTCTTCCACCTCCGACTTTGGATGAGGTGGAAACAGAGGAGAGGGAGGTCGATAAATCAAGTCCGGCGGCAACAAGTCTTAGCGAGGATGATTGTCATGATGATGAAGATGATGAGATAGAGGATGACGAACTCAAAGATGATGAAGCTGGCAATGCATCCACAAATGACAATTCCGTTTCTCTCTTTATTGATTTAGGAGCCATGGGCTTAGAATTGGATGATGCTTCATGTAGAGATCTTTTGGAAGATGATTCATAAACATTTTGCAGTTATAAATTTTTTTGGTCGTGTAATCCATTCACCTCTCTCTCCCTCCTCTTCCTCTTTTTAGATTTGAGAATATGCTCAATTATGTTAATCAATTGACAATGATTATTTTAGTTGTAACCAAGTGTAATCTTATATCCCCCGCGTCCCCCCCCCCCCCCCCCCCCCCCCCCCCTCTCTCTCTCTCTCTCTCTTTCTTTCTCTTCTTTTTTATATTTGAAAATTATATACAATATTCTTTAATTTTTATTGAGAGGAGGGAAACACCAAAATTTGAATGTGGGGGGGGTGGGGTTTAACCTAGAATTTGAAAGTTTAGGCGCTAAATTTGGCAGCGGATATAACGACGGTAATGAGTGCGGTAATAAATGTGGTAATAACAGTAGTAATAACAGCGGAGAAAGTCACGGTAATACTTTAGAACACAAAAAAAAATCCCCACCCTCCTCTCTCTTGTTTCTCTCATTGAATTTGCACCTTCTCTCTACAAAACGCGGTAAAATAGCAAGGTAAACACTTGGAGATTTTCATAGTGAAAGCACATTACTTCACATTTTGACTTGTTTGCCTCTCTCGAGCATGTCCCTCATGGGAATACAGTCACTTGTGCCAACAATGCCTCTTATTTGGTCAAGGGATTTTGAAAGATTGTGCTAACTACTGTGAAAGGTGGTTCTTTCACATGATGATGCACTTTACATACTAGGGATTAATGAGAACTTTTTGTCTATATCTGCACTTGCGAGACTTGGTCTTGTTGTCAAATTTGTGGATGACAGATGTACAGTTCACGATCTTAGTTTTGGTGATGAAATAGTTTCATCTAGAATTTTGTGTTGTGGGCTATATAAGCTTAGTTTCTATGACAAGTGTGGATAGAATTCTGCAAATTCAATTGTGGATTCAAAGGTTATACTAGATGCACAGTTAGCATGCACGTATTTTGCTAGTTTGCTGCATTTGCAAAAATTTGATATGGTTGCTTCTTTCCCGCCTCTTGAAGAACCTTCTAAGCATGTTTTTGAAGGCTATATTTTGGATAAGATGCACCATTCAAAGTTTCCAAAGGATGGTTTAGTAAGGGCTACATGCGGTTGCAACTTGTGCATAGTGATGTTTGTGGGTCTATGCAAAATCCATCCTTAGGCAACTACCTATACTTTGTGACTTTCATTGATGATTATTTGTGAGGTCCCTAATCCGGAGAATATTGGGGCAACTTGATAGATGGCCTTCCTTATTCTCAAGTTCCATTGATGACAACCTACTCCGTTTTCATGAAGCAAAGTTAAGAGCAACAGAAGAGAGGAAGTCCCCTATCCATAGTGATCGTGGTTGTAAGGGTCATACGCCACAGACCAAGTCGATAAATCAAGGATTCAAATGGAAGCTATTTTCTATAACATAAAGATGAAATCTCATTGACATAATCCATAAACAACGCCTTTTTCCCCACGTTTAAGAGGCACGGCCGCTATTCATAAACCCTAAATATGATATGAGACATAGTCTAAACTAACCAGTAATCTTGTGAAAAGTTACCCAACTAATCGGGTCCACCCATCCGTAGACTAGTATCCGTTAGGATACTAGTCTCCCACTTTCCACACCACACTCACCCATTCTTCTTATTTTCTAATTACTACCACAGTGTTTTACATATACAAACAATATTCTTTAATAAGTTTTGGACACAGGTTCTCTTATATAGCCCTTCAAACAATACCAAAACAATTCAAACAAGTCCTAATCAAGACATTCCTATATTTTAAAAAAATAACTTTTCCAATTTCTTATGAGTTGCCGCTACTTGCGGATTTTCTCTGTCTAACCAACAGAGCCTTTGCAAAGGATTTATTCGCTAATCGTTTGCGAATTGCACAACCTTTCCAATCTTGCTAACCGCCAGGTATCTCGCTAATTGTAAGGCATCCTACTAGCTGCGGGGAACAAAAGAGTGCCGATAACCTCAGCTTAATCTCCGCTAATCGAGGAATCATCTCGCTACCTATGAGGCATCTCGCTAACTGCTACGAGGAAGAAAATATTCCAACAATTCTTCTCTTTAAATGATTCTTCAAACATGATCAACCAACTCTTCATATCAACCAGTAACAACTTATCAAACAATAACAATTTAACAAACCATGATAATTTATCAAATAGTTCTTTCACTAATCTATGAAAACATATGCTTGTTTGTTGGGGTTCAACAACACAAGAATCTTTCTCTCACACATGCTCTCAAACAGAGAATAGATACTCACTCCATGATCAGACTCCACAAAAGACACAGTCAGATAACTTCAGAGTCAGCAAACAAAACACAGGGAAAAGATCAGACAGAGCAAAGAACACCATGGCTAAATCTTATCTCGCCTTCCCCTACTCAGACCTCGTCCCAATACAAGTGCTAATTGATGGTGGTTATAACTGTCCAACCCAAAAATTTTCTTGGCATAAAATATCAGAGCCAGCAAAATCCGTCCTAGCCAAAATCCGACCTAGCAAAATCCGATTAAAGCTAATTCCGACCAGCATGACATAATCCGACTAGCATGACCAAATATGAGACTCAATAATAATCAGAGTCAGCAAATATTTGACTGACCAAATATCAGACTCGGCAATATTCAGAGTCAATAATATTCAGAGTTAACAATATTCATAGCAGCATCCCAATTTCAGACCAACCAATATTCAGACTCAACATATAATATCCAGTCAACAAATGGCACGTCTCGGTGGTGGATTTCGTAGAAATACAACTCGGATCCACACATCCCTTGATCAAAGTCAAATGCCTTATCCCAAAATATCAGTGCTAATAGCCCTATATGATGCAAAAGTGTAGTGCTTGGAACTTAATCCAAGATACACAACATACACCATACAAAACAACTAGACACCTCCCAATAATTCCCAAAAAACTTACATTGATATCCCAAAGTATTGCGCAGTACCTCACTAGATCAAGTGAATTACATATGCACCAATATATAGCAACATGCCAATACTCCGACATCATCATATACAAACACATCCAATCCTCCTCATACAAGATAAACTTGTAAAACCAATAATCAACAATCATACTGAATCTTCTTGAAAATAAATTCAGCTAATTCAAGAACATCTTCATCTCTGCAAATTCTGATATCTGCATAAAAAATTCAGAATTCTGATATTGCATCCAAAATATTGTATCCATCTAAAAATTTGCAATATCTGCTTCATAAAAACTTTGCAAATAGACAAAACTCTTCCAACATTGAGTTAGAATTGTCCCCAAATCTAAAATAAAGTCCCTCTCTTCAAAATCAAGAATCTCAGGTAAATTAGAGATAGAACAACTCCTTCCATAGGAATCAATCATTCCACTCAGCAAACTCTATAATTTTGTCATGAAAAACATCCAAAATATCATATTCCTTTGAATTCCATTGAGTTCTGTAAAATCAAAGAGAAAATACTCTTTGCTTGATCATTAATGTGCAAAATCTGATTCAAACAATAAGAAATATGGATCCTTTGAGTCATCATGCTCAATATCTTGCATCTGCAAAATCTGATTTGAAAATTTTGCATTAAAAAAATCAATAATATCCACTTCAGACATAGAAATCTGATCTTGAAAAACTCCAAAATTTTCAATATCTGCAAATTCTGACTTTGAGAATAAGCTCATATAGTTGATATGCTTCTCTAGTGTCAACTTCAGCCACCAATTTGCAGCAAAGAGCACTTCCAATAAATCAGATTTCACTTCAAAGTGAAGTAAAATAGGTTCATTTTTAAAAATAAACTTTGCCATTGATAAAGAAAGCTTCTTCCGCATCTCCAACATCACTAAATATGGATTAGTCATTTCAAAAACAATTGTCAATTTAGCTTCTTTGAGTAATTGATTTATCTGACTTTGTGGATCTTCAAATAGCAAACTGACAATCTGATTTGCTATCCCTGCATTTTGATTCAATTCAGATGCACAAATCAACAAATTACACTCAGCTTCAGCTTCCTTTGGCGATAGCAAATCAATTTGCTTCTCTTTATCAACATCAGGAATACCAAAACTTGATTTTTCAAAATTCAGATTGATGAAAATATGATTGCACATTCCAGTTAGTCTGCATTCTGAAAACACTCCCATCATGCCATATTGATCATTTGAAAGACACACAAAATTCAGATTCACCATCTGATTTTGAATAATTGGATCAAGAAAAATCACATCCAAACAACTTTGAATCTGCACTTCTTCAATTTCAAATTCTGCAAAACCTAACTCTTGCTTCATTTGTGCATCCATGACATTCTCCTCATCAAGATAAGACAAAAAATATTCAATTACATCATCCTCTTCATCAAATTCTGATTGATCTTTTATTTGAGAAAAAACATCCTCAAAATTTTCAACCTTTGCTTCATTTTGGTTTTTACTTTCACTTTGCATTGCAACATGGAGAAAACTTCCAAAAAGAAATGACTTTTGGAAATCAGAGTAGTTAGAAACACCACTTGAAATTGAGCCTGATATTTGTTTATTGCTGAAATTTTTGAAATCTGCATTTTTGAAACAAGATCATGGTTGACACATGCATTGCATGGATCACACATCTCCTTGAGGTTATGGAATTGAAGATCTACCACGTTAGGGTTAAAGCCTGATGTTGGTTCTAGGGTTTGGATAGGATTTTTGTGGCTTCCTTGGCTCACATTCATCTCTACTCCCTTCTTCACAATCACCGACACTCCCATTGGGTGACTCCATTCCGCCTCATCATCACTAGTAGTACTATTGTCATACCAATCAGAATATCATGCATACTTCTCCTCCAAATGCACACAAGCCTTTTGCAATTGCTTGATTCCATTCTTGGTAGAACAAGATTTCAGTTTTCTACCCTTATGCTCAGAAAATACTCCAATGCATCTTCAAGTAGACACTCCAAATCATCTAACTTCTCCTTCTCTAAATGCAACTTTTCCCTTGACAATGTTTTATGACAATGCTTCACAACTTTTGCAAACTTTGCGCACAAATTGGCCATACAAAAATACTTGCAAACATCATCTTCCTTAGTGCATTCTTTAGACACCAATGGACAATCATCCATAGCATGGTCATGTTTTAAACAAACGTCACACCTTTTCTTCTTCTTCTTTTTCTTACCCCCCATGACAACACCTCAATTAAAATATAGCAATCATATTCAGCTCTCAAGACTAGTGCACCACACCAATCCAAGACCGATTAAATTCACAATACGGAGAGCCACGGATACAATACCAGGATCCGCAAAGTCCATTCAATTGGTTGCTTAAACTGATTGAGATATTTTAGTTTAGGTGATGTATTTTATGTGTGTCAAAGATCAGAAAAATAATACCGCATTCAACACTTCCATTTCCATTTAGAATTCAGAAAAGACTTCCACTTCAGAGTTCAAGTAACCGTGAAGTTCAGATTTTAGGTAAATCCCCCTTCAAACTGCAAGTAAATCTGATTTTTTGATCTCTGCAACATCATGAATAAACTTCAATCCTTTATTGCGGTGAATACTACAATTCAGATATAGCCCTTTGATTCTTTGAATTGAAAAACATCTGAATAGATATCAAAATATCCACTTTGTCGGAAAAATCCACTTTGTTGAAATATCTGATTTGTTGAAATATCTGCCAAATCTTTTGAAAAATGTCTTCCAGCGCAAGAAAATCCGATTTCGCTCTCTGTGTTGATGACTGTTACCTTTTCTTAATGGCACAACAACCAGGGAAAGTGGTCCCCCAAGAGGGAAGCAAAAACAATAATAATGTCGCTGATTGATTCTTTGGCAAATACAAGGCAACAATTCTTTCCATCAGCGATTCGCACCCATGCTTGGAGCTTCAGAACAAGGAGCCTTGGCTGAAAAAATATTCCAAGAAAATTTGTTCTTGAAGTAGCCCTGATGTATGTTTGAATCTGCCCTTTGGATAAGTTCGTGTATGCGTGAGTGCAATAAATGGGTACGTGTATGCAAGTGAGTGTGTGAGTGTGTGTTTGTTATGAAACTTCACAGGCTTGGCTATGGTTGTAGCGTACACCTTTGCAATTCAACGAACGAGAAGGACCGTCAACAACGTGGATCGGCAATGAAAGAAGGCTGTTGAAAGTAATGTTCATCTGCAGGAGATTGAGTAGATCGTGTAGGACCAGATTGCTCATCGTATCTCGGTATATTGCAACACTCCTCAATCCAAGAATCTGAACTAAACAGGAATTTCTGCGCTTCAAGTCAGAAATTTACACATTTGGACAAAACCAACTAGCATCGAGACACTGTTGTTTTCTTGCTTCAAAGTGATTTAGCAAGGTGTTGTTTACTGTTGTTGAAAGAGAACGGCTGCAAACTTTGCCATCGTTATGGAACATCATGCCACCTTCTTCCATCCTTGTAGAATTGCATGTTTGAATTGTCTGAGATCGCTCCAATGCAATCACAAAGATTGCAGCTTAACAAAGCTTTAGCATAGCCAGAGAAATAGGCTCACCTCAAAAACAGGCTGAGCCGGCCAGCAGGATTGCCAAATGTGTTTGGGTTCAACAACACAAGAATCTTTCTCTCACACATGCTCTCAAACAGAGAATAGATACTCACTCCATGATCAGACTCAACAAAAGACACAGTCAGATAACTTGAGAGTCAGCAACAGAACACAGGGAAAAGATCAGACAGATAAAAGAAAACCATGGCTAAGCTTCTCTCACCTTTCCCTACTCAGAACTCGTCCCAATACAAGTGCTAACTGATGGTTATAACTGTCCAACCCAAAAATGTTCTTGGCATAAAATATCAAAGTCAACAAAATCCGACCTAGCAAAATCCAACTCAAGCTAATTCTGACCAGCATGACATAATCTGACTAGCATGACCAAATATCAGACTCAGTAATAATCAAAGTCAGCAAATATCTGACTGACCAAATATCAAACTCGGCAATATTCAGAGTCAGTAATATTTAGAGTTAACAATATTCATAGCAGCATCCCAATTTCAGACCAACCAATAATCAGACTCAACATCTAATATCCAGTCAACATTGTTTGTTGTGATAGAATCACGTTTCTTGGATGGTTTAAAGGAATACCTATGCTTAGATTCGTAGGTCAACATGAATAGAAATACAAAATTTTAAATTTGTCTTCACAAATTAGCTACATGTTTGATTACCTCTCATGTTGGAGGTTGGATGGCTTCAACTTCTTGTGGAGTCAATACCTTCGCTTGAGTTATGATTGGAGTAGATGATACCTTCTTTTGCACCTTCCTTGGAGGTGGAATGACATGAGCGTGCTTCCAGCTTTGAGTCACTCATTTCGAGGCCATCGTATTGAGGTAGAAAAGACAGAAAGAGAACTCAAGAATCCAAAGGACAACATGATGATGGTAGAGAGAGAGTTAGAGATGAAGATGGTTGAGGGTGAGAGGTTGAGGGAGAGAAGGTAACTCCGACGTTATGGGAAGAGAGCTTCCTCTTCTGAGAACTTTTGTGTGTGTCTGTTGAAAGTGAGGAAAGAGGGGTCTTTATATAGGCTCTCAAGAGCCAAAAGAATAAGCTAAGAATAGCAAAAAATAGAAAGATATGTTTGTGCATGTTTACGGCTCTCTCTCTCTCTCTCTCTCTCTCTCTCTCTCTCTCTCTATATATATATATATATATATATATATATATATATATATATATATAGGATTGCACCAACAATATCTATACCATCAACAAATGATGACTCAAATTATGGTAAGAGAAATGGAATCCCGGATTTGTGAAGCAAGGAAAGTAGTAATAGATAAATTGGGGTGATTTGAAGGTAATGATGTTTCTAAATTTTGCAAAATGTATGAGCAAGCTATGAAAGACAAGGGGGTAGATGAGCAAGGTGAAGTGGAAAACTTTGCACTGGCTGTCGTATCTAAACTACGAGCATGTATTGAGGAAATATGGAATGCACATGGGACTACACGGGAAGCTTTTAAAGAAGCCCTCAAATGTGAATAAATTTTTGAAGGTAAAGAACATGTTAGAAAGAAGATCTTTCTGAAGAGGGTGTAGTAGTATAATCAAGGACTGTGTGCACCATATTTGCCGAGATAATTTGAGAAGAGATTTTACCAATTATTTGCAAATGAGCATACGGCTTTAAATTTCAAGAAGGTGGAACTTTTTGTGCATTTTGTAGATCAAAAATTGAAAACGATCTTATTGGATCTTCTTGAAGATCCAACAAGAGAGTTAGGGATGAATTCAGATTGGAAGGAAGTGATTGAAGCAATCAACAAGGTTGTAAAACAACAGAATAGACTTGATAAGTTAGTTGGGATGAGTATAGATGTGGAAGAAAAAGAAGGAGAGATACCTGTGCAACAAAAGGAAAAGTGCCCAAAGCTCAAGAAATCATTTATGGATGAGATCATGAAGGGAATTCAAGAGTTAAACCTTAATCTAAAAGTTGTGAAGCTTGAGGAGAAAGGATCAACATCATGATCAAAGCAAGGTAGTTCTCAAAAGGGAAGTTGTTGAAAGGGTAATTACTTAGTTAAATTGATGCTCAGTCAGATTTATGCTGAATCGGATTATGCTCAGTCAGACTTTTGTTTGGTCGGATATTGTAAGTTGGATTTTGGTAAGTCGGATGTTCATGTCAAGAAGGTTTCAGTTAGAGCAGTTATAACTTGCTAGAGATAGAAGTAGTCGTATGTACAAGAGAGAGGAGATGTCCAAGTTTTCAGCAATGAAGTTTTCTGATGTTTGAACTCGTTTTGGTTCTGTTTTTACTCAGTTTGAAGTTGCTTATTCTATCTTATGCAGTATTCTGATTATGAATTGAGTGTTTATTTCTCTGTGTAAAAGTATGTGTGCGAGTAGGATTCTTGTGTTGATGAACCCCAACACATTTGGTGATCCCGCTGGGTCCGATTATCTTCTCAGATAGCATTCAAGGTTGGTTTGTGGTCTTACTGAATGATGATGTATGTTCGAGGGACATAGAAGGGCATCTCAAGTGTATTACACGAGGGCTCAGGCCCAAGCAGGAAATAATGATCCTTTTCAATATGGCCCAATCATAGAGGAACAAGGAGAAAGAGATGACTCTGAATCACAACCAGAAATTCAGGTAGGAGAGAGTTCAGGAGCACCACAAGGCAGGCACGTGAGGCAATTTGTTGGAGCTTTACCCTTCACAGCAAGATATGCAAGAAGTAGAAGAAGACTCCACTTTGACCCATTACAAGTATTAACAAGGCAAAGACCTAAGAGAGTACATCAACCTCCCCTATGGCTCAACCGCCTCCTAACCCCAAGGTTAAGGAAACAAAGTTCAAAGGAAAGTGAGGATGCAGATTGTCATGTGGCTCAATTTGAGACCAAGTGGCAAGCAAGTGGACATCAGGCTGTATATGGTGATGATATAAAATTGCAGAAGCACTGGAGGGCAAGGCCATGAGTTGGTTTAGCCAATATGGAATTGCACATTTTGCAACCTATGATGCACGTCGAGTGGCATTTTTGCAAAGATTCAGAAAGGAGAAGACTCCAACTGATATTTTAAAGAAAATTAGAGACAACAAACAAGGGAATATGTTGGTGAAAGATTATGCTTAGAAATTTAAAATTTTGGTGGAGAGATTGCAGGGTAATGAGAGACCCACAGATGAGAGGTTGGCATGTTATTTCTTGAAAGGTTTGAGAAAGGGATTAAAGAATGCTATGGCCAGCATTCAGATTGTAGGTGGCTTCAATAATTTGGTCACAACTACAGCAAGAGTTGAAAAAAGACTTGGTATGACCAAGACAAAATCAGAAGCAAGGATAGTTCTGAATTTGAGGATGAGTCCAATACTGAGTCTAAAGTTGATACATAGAGTGATTCCGCGGTGTCATCAGGCAGTGAGGCTGAAAGTAGCAAAGGGAAGCACAAGAAGAAGAAGCATGGTAGTAAGAAGAGAAAGGATAAGAAGGATAAAGAGGAGGAATTGATTAATCAATAGAAGAAAATTGGATATTCCATTGTAGCCCCCAAGGAAAAGCAATATTGTCAGATTTGTGAAAGGGAAGGACATAACACAGCTCAGTGTTGGTACAATCCCAACAATAGAGGTAGATCCACTCCTAATGCAGGAAGAGGGAGAAATGATGTTGAAACCAATCAAGTAGCTCCTTTTAGAGGGAGACCACCATTTCAGAGACCTCCTTGACCTCCACAACCACCTTGGAGAAATCAAGACAATAATCAAAGAAGACCACCATGTATTATGCCATGTGTGTATTGTGGTGCACCAGACCATTGGGTTGGTCTAAATTGTGCCTTGTGGGTTAAGCATCGAGAGGAGAGAGGAATACCAGTGGTACCCTACAATCAGAATAATCAACTAGTTAACCCACAACAACAACATCAAAATCAACCACTAGCTCAAGACAATGTAATCATCATTGATATTGATGAGCAACAACCAGCAGGGGAGTTACTTGAAGAAAATCGAAAGCAGCAACCTCAAGAGCATTGTGATGAATGGGCTTGTGATTGTAATCAAGCTTGGGAAGATCAGGAGATAGATGTCATGGCTGTTACTAGGTCTAAGGGCAAGTTCCTATTGACTGGAAGGAGCAAAAAGGAAGCCGAGATCGAGTTCAGAAACAGGTTTAGAAGGACCAGTAGAATCAGAAGGTGGATGACATTACTTCAGATATTGAAGAGGATAAATTGCAGCAACACTATGAGAGACCTTTAGTACCAAAGGATGATAAGGATTGGTTTGAGGTATTAATATACTCTCCTTTACAGATATCTTTGGATCAGTTATTATGTATGGTTCCATCCTTGAAAGAAAAGTATTGTTATCAAGAGAGTCTCCAATTCTGACAGATCATGTGCTTGAGTCTGTTGTGAACAATGTTGATCTAGCAGATGTGGACAAAGAATATTCCTTTTAAGGAAAGACCATTGTATGCTCAAACAATTAATTTGGCAGAAGAAGTGGCAGATGATGAAGAAGAAGCATTCTTAAGAGCCAATCCAACCATTGTACCAGTCTATGAAGTTGATGTTGAAGGTATCTTGCAGAAAGAAGCAAAGGTAGAATTGGAGAATTTTGATTTAGTACTAGGAAAGACAATTCAGGGATCATAATTGGTGCAAATGGTGGATCGAAATTTGGTTCCTCATCCAAAGGAGGCTTTACAACAAGAGGAAAAGGAAGCAAGGGAATTGGCTGAAAAGATTTACAATAAAAGATTTGGAGGATCAGCTAGAGTCTCCCAAGATTGTCAAGGTCAGTATTCATGTGGATGGACAATTTTTGCATGAGTTGTTTCAGTTGTTGAAGGAGTATAGAGATGTTTTTGCATGGGACTATTCTGAGGTGAAGGGTATAGATCCTAATTTGTGTTGGAATTAGGGTTGCAAAGAAACACACACAGCTTGGAGAAGACGAACACTACAAGAGGCTATTCATATTAGCGACGCTCACACAGCGACGCTCAAAAAAAAAATTCCCGGCGTCGCTATAAGCGTCGCTATGAGCGTCGCAAATTTCTTTGTAAATTTGCGATGCTCATAGCGACGCTCATAGCGACGTCGGCTGGGCTAAAAAAATAACCGAGCGCGCCCAAAAACTCAGATCTCAGATCTGAGTTTTTCGGCGCCCTCAAGCAAGGAGCAGGTAACGCTCTCCCTCACTCTCTCTCTCTCTCTCTCTCTCTCTCTCTCTCTTTTTCTTCTCCACACACACACACACACACACACGAGGAGAGGAAGGAGAGCCAGGTATGCTCCTTCCCTCTCCTCATTCTCATGTTCCCTTCCCCTCTTTCTCTCTCCCTCTCTCTCTCTCTCACACACACACACATACACACACACACATAGTGTTTTTGAGAGAGAGAGAGAGAGAGAGAGTACAAACAAAAACAAAAACGCACACACACATACATAAACAAAGAATGCACACACACATTGAGAGAGAAAAAGAGAGAGAGAGCATGCATAAACAAAAAACGCACGCATTGAGAGAGGAAAAGAGAGAGAGAACATACATAAACAAAAAACGCACACATTGAGAGAGGAAAAGAGAGAGAAAACATGCATACGATCCAAAAAAACGCACACACATTGAGAGAGAAAGAGAGAGAAACTAATTTAACGTCGTAGGAAACTAATTAAAATTAAAAGACCTAAAGATCTAGCCGACGAGGAGTTGAACTCAAGACCTATTATTCAAGAGGGAAATGGCATAATCAATCTATCATACTTGGCATGGGTGATAGAAAGGTTATACCATTTATCTCTTTTTATTGGCACACACATCCACACACGTGCACACACACAAGAAGAAGAGAGTTATAACGTCGTAGGAAACTATCTTAAAAGACGTTAAAGATTAGGTTATATGTAGACTTACATTAAATTAGATTTAGGTTTATTTACGCTAGATTTATTAACTAGATTTACGTTTATTTACGCTAGATTTAGATTTACGCTATATTAGATTAGATTTAGGTCTCCATAGACTGCGATGCCTGCATGAAGCGGGTGAAGAAAGCCCTCAATGAAATATAGGGTATTGCTGCCTTCACTCATGGTGGGCTCCGTCGATCCAAAAGTACTGGTGAAATGTCTTCAGAAGATAGGGAAGAAGGTGGATCTTCAGGGCGGCAAGAGTCACTACATCCCCGACACAATGACCATCTAGACAACCTCTAGTCATTCAACAGCAACTTCAAAGTTAGTAACAAGAGCAAGAACGGTCTAAAGGGCCAATTGCTGTCGTCAGATGTGGATGGAGATGAGGCAGCGTCACCGCCGGAAGTTAAATCTCACATCTTTAGTGATGAGAATGCCAACTCTTGTCGAGTTATATGAAAAATTATGTGTTAAATGAGTTATAAGGTTCTTATAATCCCTGTTAGTTTAGTTCTTTGTTTTTAATATAACATAATTTACGTTAGATTTAGATTTATGTTATATTAGATTAGACTTAGGTTTATTTAGGTTTACCCACACACACACACACACACACACACACAAGAAGAAGAGAGTTTTAACGTCGTAGGAAACTATCCCAAAAGACGTTAAACATTAGGTTAGATGTAGACTTACGTTAAATTAGATTTAGGTTTATTTTTAGTTAGATTTACGCTTATTTACGTTAGATCGAGTCCACGCAAGAATTACTTACGGTTTAGGGTTTAGAGTTAGACGAACAATGAAAAGATCTACTGTGAAAAGATGTTAAGATGCTGTGAAGTGCTACAGCTAGAGAAGAGGCAAAGGGGTTTTGTCCACTACATGCAGTATCATGTAGATGTGGGTGTGTAGATTTCTTGTACCCACAAATATAGGTATTGACCAATAAAGACGAGATTATAACCCGGTGGTTCTGATCTCCGTGCACCTCTAGACCGAGGTGTGCGGGGATTGGACATGACTAGAGAATGTAAGGTAAAGAGAGAGAGAGAGAGAGAGAGAGAGAGAGATAAGACGAAGAATGCCAATAGAATATTAAATTTGTTGTCCAGGTTATAAGTTTTTTATCCTCATTATGAGTAGCGACGAGGATGTGGGACCGTCCAACCGAAACACCTATCTCTCAATGAGGGTCTTATGTCCTTGTAATCAATGCAAGCATGCTGTGCGACGGACAAGACGTGTTTCTTTGCAGCACGTTCGCGAATTTGGCGAGTTCGATCCATCTATTATAGATCGAGTTGTTGCCAATTATAACTCGTCGGACTCTGACGCTGGCCAACAAGCAGCAATCTTGCAACCCAATAGACGTGTTCGCAGGCGCTTTGATCAAGCAGCATATGTGAGGCCACAAGATGTAGCCTCTGACAGCTCGGGGGATGATCATGCAGAGCACATTCCCAACGAGGCAATGTTTGAGCCCGAGATTGATGAAATGATCGAGACGATCATGGATTCAGAAAGGCTTATCTATGATGATATGAAAAGTGAAGCCGATACGCCATTGTATAATGGAGCACGTATGTCTAGATTGAAAGCACTCCTGGTTCTTCTCAACATGCAGGCAAAGTTTGGATGGAGTGACACTAGCGTCACAGCGCTTTTCAGGTGATCTATTACAATTAGTTTACTTTAATAAAACTCTAAATGTATAATGATCTGATAGATTTTTACACGACTGTATCATATTTTTATGTTGTGTAGATTGCTTAAAGAGCACATACTACCAGCTGACAATGTGATGCCAGATTCCCGAGATGAAGCAAGAAAGATTTTGCGAAACTTGGGGATGGATTACAATTCTATCCACGCTTGTCCTAATGACTGCATTCTTTTCAAAGGGGAATACATAGACATGGAGAAGTGTCCGAAATGTGATTCCGAAAGATATCGAGTAGATCTCCACGGGACAAAAATTCCACAAAAGGTTTTGCGACATTTCCCTCTGCTTCCTCGCATCAAGCATTTCTTCGAATGTAAGTCCATGGCCGCCCTAGCATCATGGCATGAGGAGAATAAATCTTCGGATGGTGTGCTACGAATTCCTGCAGATTGCGTAGCGTGGAAACATATAGATGGAACATGGTTGGATTTTGCCAGGGAAGCTCGAAATTTGCGCTTAGGCCTGGCTATGGATGGCGTAAATCCATTTGGTCAAAGATCAACATCTTACAGTGTATGGCCCGTTGTCATCGTCAACTACAACATTCCCCCGTGGTTGACTACGAAGAAGGGGCACCTATGGCTAAGCTTGATTGTGCCAGGGCGATATAAAGTGGGGAATATGGATGTGTATCTTCGTCCACTATTGGAAGAGCTACAACAATTGTGGATTGGAATAGAGGTGGTGGATATGAGCCGACACACAGGACGACGGAATGCTTTGATCAGAGGCATTCTAATGTGGACCATGCATGACTATCCCAGGCTAACAGAATGCTCAGCTGATCTATTGACACTCCTCACTCAGACACTGTAAATCTTGTTTTTTCCCATAGCTGATCTATTATCATGTGTATACATGCAGGGCTTCAAACAAGCGGATACAGAGCATGTGTCACATGTGGACCTAGACTGAATGCACGTAGGGTACCCTCACTGAAGAAGCAAATCTACGAAGGTCATCAAGCGTATCTTCCAGAGAATCATGTGTTACGCGACGGCTTTTTGGGAAGAGAGCCACCAAGGATGTCTGCACAAGCATGGTTAGAGCAGAAGGAGATGTGCGATGACGGATTGCCTCCAGGGATGAAGAGACTATCTCTATGGTACGAGTTACCATACTGGCCCCGACTCATGATCAATCACTTGCTCGATCCAATGCACATATTCAAGAATGTGGGTAATCTACTATGGGACCATCTGACCGGCAAGAAAGATACTTTGGGAGCCAGAGTTGACCTTAGAAATGTGGATCGTATGGAGCAATATTGGTCGCAAACAGCGTCTGATGGATCGATAAAACTCCCTAAAGCACCATGGATTTTCACAGGAGCCCAAGAACGCAAAGTAAAAGAGACCATTCGATCTTTGTGGACCCCCACTGGCGTAATGCACTCGCTCCGAACGTGTTTTACTAAAGAAGGAAAGCTTACCGGTTTGAAGTCAAGCAATTGGCATAAAATGTGTCAGGTACGTTCATAGTGGACTTTAATATCATTGCATAAAATGTGGACTTTAATATCATTGTTGCACATATTTTACAGTTTATTTTACCGGTTGCCATTGAGGGATGATTGTCTCTCGACATCCGTAACACAATCTACAAACTTGCAAAGCTGGTGCAATGGATCTCACAAAAGGAGATCAACGTAGACTCCATACCATTCGCCAAACCATACCATAAGGTGCGAGGATGAGAGAGAGATCTCTTAAAGCCACAAATATTGTATTTGAACAATTTTGCTCCGTGTTGTAAAAGCTCTGGCTCTCTAAGTACCTTCCATGGTGTATAACGCTCTTTTCTACTCGCGCTCACATCTTTTGATTGAAAATTCTGAGTTTTCGACTTGCCTCTTCTATCACTCAATTCATTGCGTCATTGTATTTATATGCGTCATTACGTCATTGTATTTAATGGTCTTTGCATCATTGTCTACTCTATTCATTCAATATTAAGTTTAAATATTCGTGTGTTTAATGCAGGTATGGATGATGAGGAGTTTCTTTCTTCTTTGTCACCGCAGCAGAGACAGTGGTACGTGGAGCGTCATCGCTCTGGCGCATCATCGCGCGTTCCTACTCCATCCGCATCTCCCTCTCTTTCGGAGCATTCGGCACGCTCCGAAGCTTCGGCGTCGACGAGACGAGCTTCACACTCGTCTAGACACCGGCGCTCTAGTGGTGGCGGTGGCGGTTGTTGTGGGGATTCCGCCATCGATGCCTCCACACCGCCTCGCGTTCGACGAGGCTCTTTACCCTCCCCTTCTTTGCCCGCCCCCACACCAGCCACAGCATCGCCATCTACGCCAGGTTTTGCACGGCTGACTGTTCCTAGAAGCTACACACCTCTACCTACTCCGCCAGGAGCCACCCCACTCGACACTCCTCGCTTCGGGGCCCAGACGCCGTGGAGACACCTGACGTCCGTACCCCCATCGACACGCCGCTAGAGACCCCTGCCGGGACACCCAGGTTCACGCGTCACCGGCCAGAGGGCTTGTCTTACTCCATCGACTTCAGCGGCGGCATCATCATGGATGATGACGGCAAGAAGGTGATCTCGCGCATGCGTGGTCTTTGCTCTCAGCTGTTTAGACACTACATACTAAACAAATGGAGTGAAGTACCAAGTGATTTAAAAAACAGAGTCATCAGCATACTTCATGATGAGTTTCCCGTTCCAACACGGGATCAGCGCTTCAATGAAGACCTGATGAAGATTCGAATGCGCGAATACTGCAAACACAAGCGTTCTGAAGTGCAAAAAGCAATCAAGAATGGGTGGAACAGGCCAGATTGGCTAGCCAAAGAAGATTGGAAGAATGCAAAGAAAGCAGCGCGTGAGAATCCCGACAAGTGGAAGCAACAAAAGGATGCAGCCAGAGCGCGAGTAGAGGCAGGGAGCTCGCACCACTTGGGGAGCGGTGGATGGGCATCATTTGAGGCCGATTTTGTAAGTGTTTTCACATTGCTCTTTATGTTCGATAGTTTAGGGTTTATGAGTTTTTTAATTCTAACATAATGAAATCTTTGTATGTTTTGACAGTGGTCGATGACAGGACGTGATCCCACACCGTACGAGCGCGAGTACGCAGGCAGAAAGGGCTTAAATGCCCTGATGGACATTCTCAGTTCTCGCGGCGGCATGGTTAGTATTAGGGTTTACTCTTTTTTATTTTTTGTATTGTTTTATAAATGTCGTTATATGTTTATACTTACTGAAAGCTGTCTTATTGTCTTTTTTTGCAGAATCCGACAGATACGCCGCTTGGACGCGATGAGACGTCTGACTAGACGACGTCAGTTTAGCCGTAGCTAGATAGCATTAGTTTAGGGTTTCTCATAGCTTATGTATCATGAGACGGATTTTATACGTCTTTTTGAACCATGTATATTATTACATTTGTCACCGCAGTTCCTTTTGCCAATCAATTCTTTATGCCTATGATGTTGTACAATTGTCATTATTACATTTGCCAATCAATTCATTTTGCCTATGATGTGTACAATTGTCAATTTTGCAAACACTGCGTCTTGTGGGTGACTATTTTGGGTCTATTATCTACCCTTGCACTTTTTTTTAAAAGTGAATCAAGTACAATATGGTGATGGGTGAATGCCCTGCCACCAAAAAAAAATTCTCTCGGGCATCGCTATAAGCGTCGCTATTTATGGCTCTGTAGCGTCGCTATGAGCGTCGCTATAGTCTTCTGTGTAAACGTCGCTATAACCGTCGCTATGAGCGTCGCTATATAGCGACGCACATAGCGACGCTCTCGTAGCGACGCTCGTAGCGACGGTTTTAGCGACGCCGGGGGTTATAAAAACCCAGTGTATTTCCGTCGCTAACAGCGTCACAAGAGCACACAACCTCTTGTAGTGGAAGGAAGCTCAAGGCACACAATAGAGAGTGTGTTACTTAGTATGCAATGGAAAGATAGATAGCCCTAGAGTGATGGGCGTATATACAATGCTCGGGGGAAAAAACCTCCCAAAGAGGGAAAAAATGCCCCTGGCGGTCCTAGTGTGTTCACACACATCACTACTACATGTATATGGTAACAAATCCCCCCTAAAGTGATGCGGTGAACGAGAGCTGGCACATGAGTAAAGGGAAGTGCCATGCCCTGAGGACATGATCAGTCCACAAAGGGGAGTAAGCCCAAAGCTTTGCGGAAAGCTTCAAGCTTCTCACGAGACAATGCCTTTGTGAAAACATCTGCAAGGTTGTCCTGTGTTGGCACATAAGCCAAGCTGATCTCTCCTGCTGAGAGCCTCTCCCTGACATAATGGTAATGCACCTCAATGTGCTTTGTGCGAGCATGAAAAACTGGGTTCCTCGCAACTTCCAATGTCCTCTGACTGTCAGTGTAGATAGTGTTGGCAGTGTCCTGTCCAACACTCAAATCAGACATAAGGCGTCTGAGCCATACACACTCAACCGTAGCTGTGAAGACTGCCCTGTACTCAGCCTCACAAATCGGCCACAGTACGTTTCTTCTTGCTCAACCATGATATACATGAACTGCCGAGCATGAAACAAAAACCACTCGTGGACACTCGCGTGTCAAAACAACCAGCCCAATCTGAGTCCGAAAAAGCATGTAAGTCTGGCGGAAATGATCCCCCCTTGGGATAAAACAAGCCAAGATGTAAAGTGCCACTAAGGTAGCGGAAAATCCTCTTGACAGCCTGCCAATGCTTAGACCCTGGGCTATGCATAAATCTGCTGACCTGTGAGACTGCAAACTGAATATCCGGCCTCATGTTGCATACATAAATGAGGCAGCCAACAGCAGTTTGGTAAAGAGTGACATCAGCAGGATCGCCAGCATCATGTAGACTCAACTTCAAACCTGTTTCCATGGGAGTGGCAATAGGTTTGCAATCCTCAAGTCCAAACTTACATAGCAATGTCTCTATGTAACTTTTCTGTCACAAGGCAATACCACCATCACACTACTTAAACTGTATACCCAAGTAATGATGCAACAACCCCAAATATTTCATCTTGAAAGTAGCATTCAAATCAGCCTTAAATTCAGCAATATGTCTCTCATTTGGTCCAGTGATCAGCAAATCATCAACATAAAGAACCACAATGAGAAATACATCATCCTCACACGTTACATACAATGTGCTTTCTGTTGGACTGTTACGAAAGCCTCGTTTAACCAAATGAGTGTCAGTTTTCTCATACCAAGCACGAGGAGATTGCTTCAACCCATACAAAGCCTTCTTACATCTGCACACTTTGTCCTCTTGTCCTTTTATAACAAAACCGCGAGGCTGCGTTACATAAACTTCCTCAAATATATCACCATTCAAGAAAGTAGTAACAATGTCTGATTGATGTACATCCCAACCAAAATGAGCTGCCAATGCACATAGAAAATGCACAGTAGTCATACGACAAATGGGAGAAAAAGTCTCTTCATAATCTATGCCTTTTTGCTGTGCATAACCTTTTGCAACAAGTTGAGACTTATGGCGATCGATCTCACCATCCGGCTTGCGTTTCAACTTGTAAACCCACTTCGTACCAATGGCCTTTTTGCCAGGAGGCAAATCACATAAAGTCCATGTGTCATTTTCTATAAGTGCATCATATTCTGATTGCATGGCAGCCATCCAAATTTCTGAATTCTGTGCTTCATCAAAAGACAGAGGCTCCTCAACATCATGTAAGCTAGACACAGCCAAAGCATAACAATCTGATGCATAGGACGCATGGCGAGAGCCTAAACGAGTACGACTAGACAAAGGTGCATCCAATTTACTGTCACAAAGCGTGCACCAGCCATTTTGGCATACCTCTAGCCTGCTCATTTTAGCCCTTTCCTCATCAAGTACATCATGTACATCTGCATCAGTATAGGCTGATCTAAAACATTTTCAGAAACCCCCATAGGTTGTACATTTGCCTCATTGGAACTTACATTCGTATTTCCACCACTGAAAAGAGGCAACAAAGTGTCATAAATGTCATGTGAGCTTACATTACTGTCTCTAGTACATGACAACAAGGGCTAAACAGAATCTTCCACAAACACTACATCCCGTGAAACCAGAATACGTTTTGTTTGCGGATGATACAACCTGTAACCTTTGCTTTCAGTACTATAACCAACAAAAATACATTTGACAGCCTTATCATCCAATTTCCTACGCTGCACTTGTGGCACCAAAGCATATGCCAAACAGCCAAAAACACGCATGTGCTCAATATAAGGCTTTCTATCATGCCATGCTTCATATGGAGTAATAGAATGCAAAGCTTTCGTAGGACACCTGTTAAGTACATAAGTGGCACACATGATGGCCTCAAGCCAAAAATAATGTGGCAAAGCTTGACTTTGACCATACATCGTGCCATTTCTATCTCAGTGACCTGTTTTTCCTCTCAGCAACACCATTTTGCTGAGGTGTATAAGGCACTGTACATTGGTGTTTTATCCCACGACTAGCCAGAAATGCATTAAATTCATGAGACATATACTCCCCCCCTCGATCGGAACGGAGGGTGCCCATAGTACATTTCCAGACATTTTCAGCCATAGCCAAAAATTGTTTGAAGCACATAAAAACTTCGGACTTCGCTTTAAGCAGAAATACCCATGCATGCCTGGAGTAATCATCAATGAACGTCATGAAGTACAGGTATTTGCCCAAGGACGGAGTTTGCATGGGCCCACAAACATCACTATGCACAAGATGCAACCTGCATGTGGCCCGAACTGAACCATCCTTTGGAAATTTAGAACGCTGCATCTTACCCAAAATACAGCCTTCACAAACATGTTTGACAGGTGCTTCAAGAGGCGGCAAAGAAGCAACCATATCAGATTTCTCCATACGCAGCAAACTGGCAAAATTCAGATGACCAAAACGTGCATGCCAAAGTTTTGCATCTGAAATAGCCCTTGAATCTGCAACAACATTTGAAAAATTTTGTCCACACTTGTCATACAAAGTGAGCTTATACAGCCCACGGCACAAAAACCCAGATGCAACAATTCACCAAAACTGAGATCATGAACTGTACATCTGTCATCCACAAATTTGACTACAAGTCCAAGTCTAACAAGTGCGGATACAGACAAGAGATTCTTGTTGATAAAGTGCATCAACAAGTCTGAAGGAACTGCCATTAGCAATAGTGAGCACAATCTTTCCAACTCCCTGAACTGGATAAGAGGCGTTGTTGGCACAAGTGACTAAATTCCTATGAGGGACAGACTCGAGAGAGGTAAACAATTCACAATGTGAGGTAATGTGCTTTGTAGCACCACTGTCAAAATACCACACATGTGAATCTGCAGCAACAACTTACAAGCATGCATCATGGACAGCAGGATTGTAAGTGCACTCTACGCTAAAAGCCCATTCTGCATCAACATCAGCATTACAGTCTCCTTTCACAGAAGACTCAACAATGGCTGCATTTGTAGTGGAACCAGCATTTGCAGTGGAACCACCCTCTTTGTTCTTAGCCTCTTTAGCCTTCAACTTAGGACACGACTTGATCAAGTGATCATTAGCTTTACAATAATGGCAACGCATCTTCTTTTTGCCCTTATCACCAAAATTCCTAGACGAATTGCTGCCAGCAAAAGCATTAGGAATAGAATTTTTGCCACTCGCAGCAGAACCATAAGAAGTGGCTGCATTGCTGTTACCACCCTTTCTTTGAGAAGCAATAAAAGCTTGTTCAACTGCACGCTGTCTAGTCCTGTTTTTTTTTGGAAAGTGACTCTTGCAACAACAATGTGCATAATGCATCAAACTAGACAACTTCTCAATTTCCTTGGGTCATAAGTCTCTAAGTACTAGCAAATGTCTCGTAAGAATCTGGTAAGGCATCAAGAACAGTTTGCACAAGTGAACTATTTGAAATGACTTCACCTGCAAAAATAAGCTGCTCATTGATATCCTTGACACTAGCAAGAAAAGTGTCCATATCATCTTCCTCATGCATAATCTTCGACTCCAGCTCTTTACGCAGCAAAGCAATTTTAGCCTCATTGTGGCTTGCATAAAGACCAGCCAAAATATCCCAAGCTTGTTTTGCAGATTTTGCTGAACGGATGTGAGGAACAATGGTGCGCTTTACAGACAACGCAATCAATGCATGAGCCTACGCATCCTTAACATCCCAACGAGCTTTTTCTGCCGTAGGCAAAACAACTCTAACAGTTGCAATCCTTGCAGCAAGACCTGCAACATCCTCAACATCGCCTACATCCTCAGAACCAGGACGTACATCAATGCCCTGCACAATGTTCCAGACACCCTTTGACACAAGAACATGTTGCATCATATAAGCCCACATAGGGTAGTTGTCCCCATCCAACCTGTCCTCAGCAGCAAACATCTTGAACACATCTGTGTTGTTGTTGTCAGCCATGGTAAATGTTGCACCTAATGTGAAAACTGCCCAAAAATAGGAGAAACGGAGCGGGAACAACCTGTGCTATATAGCATAAACCGTAGAAGACTATAAGGCACCTGTTATGCAGAAAATGACACTCACAGAAATTTTGCACAAAATGACGAAATAGCCTGTGCAGTACTGCCTATAGTGGAAACGGAGGCCAAAATGAGCCCAAATCGAAAATCTGAGCAGACCAAGCTCTACGAGTGTACCCAAATTATTTGTCGACCTACAAAAGCTCACCAAAGCTCACTGAAATCGGAGAAAGTGAGTAGGCGTGTGCTGGAGCAGCTAGCGACTAAGCTCGAGAGGACGCAACCTGCTATGATACCAATTGTTGGAATTAGGGTTGCAGAGAAACACACACAGCTTGGAGAAGACGAAGGAATCTCAAGGCACACAATAAAGAGTGTGTTACTTAGTATGCAATGGAAAGATAGATAGCCCTAGAGTGATGGGCGTATATACAATGCTCGGGGGAAAAAACCTCCTAAAGAGGGAAAAAATGCCCCGGCGGTCCTAGTGTGTTCACACACATCACTACCACATGTATATGGTAACAATTTGCATCAGCATCATATTAATCTGAAGGAGGATGTAGTTCTGATTCTGCAACAGAGGTATAGAATGAATCCCATCTTTGCAGCACAAGTTAAACAAGAGATTGATAAATCAAACCAATTCATGAGGTTACATGGTTGTCACCAATCATTGTGGTGCCCAAAAAGAATGGAAAAATTTGAGTTTGTGTTGATTACAGAAAGTTGAATGCAACCACTATTATAGATCCTTTCCCAATGCCATTTTGTGATGCTATATTGGATGTTGTAGCATAGAAAGAAATGTATAGCTTTTTGGATGGTTTTTCAGGGTATAATCACATTCAGGTGGCTAAAGAGGATCAACACAAAATGGCTTTTATAACTGAATGGGGTACTTTTTCATCTACAGTGATGAATTTTGGCTTTAAAAATAGACCACCATCATTCAACTTTACAGCATACAAAACATTTGAACCATATTTGCAGGATTTCATAAGAGTCTTTGTGGATGATTTTCCAGTATTTGGAAAGAAGGAACTCCATTTATAGCATTTGAAGTTGTGTTTTGAAAGGTGTCGGGCAATTCAGAACGTGTCTTAATCTTTTCAAGAGTGTCATTGGTGTCAAGAGTGGTGTACTTTTAGGTCATGTGGTTTCTCATGAAGGGATGTCATTGATGAGAAGAAGATTGAAGTTATTAAAGCAGCAAAAAGATCCAAAGAATGTAAATGAAGTTAGCAGGTTTGTTGGCCAGGTGAAATGGCATGCTAGGTATGTCAGATATTTAGCAAATGTTTGTATGCCTCTAACTCATTTAACAAAGAAGAATGTACCTTTTGTGTGGGATGAACCTCGAGAGAATCCCTTCCAGATGCTAAAGAAAATGCTTTTTGTAGCACCAATATGACAACCTCCAGATTGGTCATTACCTTTTCATGTATTTTTTGATGCATCGGATATGGCTATTGCAGTGCTGTCCTTATGCAGGAAAAAGTTAGGGGATGGTTCAGACTTGTTTACTATGCTAGTAGGGTGTTAACATCAGCTGAGAGGAATTATGTTGTGACAAAAAGAGAAGCTCTTGGCATGTAATATGCTTTAAATAAATTCAGGCATTACTTGTTGAGCAATAGAGTCATTTTTCATGTGGACCATCAGGCATTGCTTTACTTGATTAAGAAGCCATTGCTGACAGGGAGATTAGCAAGATGGATGTTGTTGTTGTAGGAGTTTGACTTCGTAATTGTTCATACTCTTGGCAAAGAGCATACCATAACTGATTATTTAAGTAGAATTGATATAGGAGAGGAACCATCTGGGGTTTCATATGATTTACCTGATGCTCATTTGTTTGAAATTCAGAATTCAGTCTCTAAATCATGTTATGACCAAATTATCATAATATATCTGACAGATGTTACAATGCCAATTGGATTTTCACGAGACCAGAGAAGGAAGTTTTCTTTAAACAGTCGACCATTTTTTGTAATAGTAGTAGCATTGTACAAGAAAGGGATTGATCAGGTAATGCGAAGGTGCATTTCAAATTTTGAACAGAGAGTTGTTCTGTAGGAAGCTCATTCAAAAGCAGCAGAAGGACATTTTTCAGGTGACATTACAGGCAAAAAAGTGTTGCAAGTTGGATTGTGGTGGCCCACTATGTTAAAAGATGCTCATGAGTATGCTAAAAGCTGTGTAGTTTGCTAGAAGTTAGGTCAACCAGATTCTAGAGATAGAATGACAAATCATCCTATTTTACCTCTGGAACCTTTTCAAAAGTGGGGAATGGACTTTGTGGGACCTGTAAAGCCCACCACTAGTAGAGAATGCAAGTAAACCTTGGTAGCTACAGATTATTGCACCAAGTGGGTTGAAGCAGTAGCTCTGAAAGACAATAAAGCTCAGAGTGTTGCTCGGTTTCTCTATCACAACATAATGACTAGATTTGGATGTCCTGTGGAGCTAGTCAGTGATAGAGGCAGCCATTTTCTCAATGAGGTGATTTGCTAAGTTAACCAAAACTCATATGATTATGCACAAGAAATCCACAAACTTATCATCCTTAAGCTAATGGGCAGGCTGAAAGTACAAACAAGACCTTGGTAAGGATACTGAAGAAAATTGTTCAGGACAACAAGAAAGATTGGGATCAGAAGCTTGATTCAGCATTATGGTCTTTTAGGACATCTTTCAAGGTGACCACATGTATGACTCCATTTAAATTGGTTTATGGTTTGGAAGCTGTGGTCCCTATGGAATTTGTGGTTTCAAGTCTTTGACTCAGTGCTGAGAAAATGAGTCCCAAGTTGTCAGTCAAGTACAGGAGCAAGTATTTGATGCAGTTAGATGAAGACAGATTGATTAGCTCATATATTTCTGAAGTGATTCAAAGGAGGAAAGCTTGGGTAAGCATGAATGTTAAGTTTAAAGCTTTTCAGGTTGGAGATTGGGTTTTGTTGTATAACTCCAACAGATTAGGGCCACATCCAAGCAAGCTGACTTTGAGATATATTGGTCCTTATAAAATTGTCCAAGACATGGGCCAAGGAACATTCATAGTTGCTGATGTTTTTGGTACCACAGTTGAGAAACATAATAATGGGTTCAGGTTGAAAAAATTTCAAGGAAAACCACCTTATTTGGACTGGCCTTTAGCAGGGCTGATTCAACCTGACCAGTTTTCAGGGTGCAGTATGGAAAGATGGTGGGCTTGTCAAACTTTTCCCAAGGATATTGTTAAGTATGGAGCCTGATTTACCCTTGTAATTTTCTGTGGTAAAAGCGCACATTTGTAAGGCCCCCATTATGAGGAGAAGCCATCGTGCGTGAAGGAAAATCACTCACCGGAAACCAAAATTTTCACGGACAAGAATCAGGGGCAACTTTAGAGGCCTCGGGGGTAGAGGCCCCCGAGACTTTTTTTTCGCCGGAATATTATGACCGGACGGCGGCCGAAAAGTGGTCGAAAAACAACCGGTCGGTTGGCCGGTGGCCGGTAGTCAATGGCCGATGGCCGGTGGTCGAAAGTCAATGGCCGGTGGCCGGTGGCCGAATTCAAAAGCGGACTTGTCTTCTCAAGGGCGGCCACACATGGGCGGATTGGAGGGTCCGATTTGGACTTATTCGCACAAGGGCGGCTACACATGGCTGTCTCTCATAAGAGAGGGCAGCCCTTTTGGCCTATAAAAGGAGGCCATTTCTACACACATTTCATAGTGTGAAGTTGATGCAACAAGGTGAGTGTGAGGTGGTGAGAGTGAAGCAAAGCGGGAGCTCCATTAAGGGTATAATCCCTTTGTAAACTACTTCTTGTTTTGAAGTACTAAAGCCATTGAGTGGCTGCTTTCCCGTGGACGTAGCCCACATTGGGTGAACCACGTATATCGTGTGTACTCTCTCTCTCTCTCTCTCTCTCTCTTTCTCTCTCTCTACTCTATAATCTCGTGTATATAAATTTGTCTCTCTCCATTAAGTAATCTACTCAATTATCTATTTAACTACGTTTTATTTCCTAACAACTGGTATCAGAGCAAGGTTTGCTCGTAGCTAAATTATCTCAAGGAAAGGATTCCTTGAATTGAGTGGGAGTTATGGCGGAGGAAGGGAAGCTCAAGATTGAGAAGTTCAACGGCAAAAACTACCAACATTGGAAGATGCAGATTGAAGACTATCTCTACCAGAAGGACCTCTATTTGCCACTAGGCGGTCTTGCAAAGAAGCCCGCAACAATGGCAGATGAAGCATGGATTGTCCTTGATCGAAAGGCACTGGGAACAATCCGGTTAAGCTTGGCGTCAACGGTGGCCTTCAATGTTTCGGAGATGAAGACCACGGAGGACTTGATGAAGTCACTTGACGACTTCTACGAGAAACCATCGGCATCCAATAAGGTATTTTTTATGAAGCGCTTGTTTAATCTAAAGATGGCAGAGAAAAGTTTAGTTGCAGAACACCTAAATGACTTTAACACAAACATAAGTCAACTTCGATCAGTGAAAATCAATTTCGATGACGAAGTGCGAGCTCTCCGTATACTATCATCTCTACCGGATAGTTGGGACAGCCTTGTGATGGCTGTAAGTAATTCTATATCTGGCACAAATACTCTTAAGTTTGATGATGTTGTGGGTGTTCTCCTAAGCAAGGAAATGCGAAGGAGAAGCACAGGAGAATCATCAAGTGCTGCACTATCAGTGGAAACAAGAGGAACGCTTAAGGAGAGGTTCAAAAACCAAAAGGGTCGTGATCGCTCAAGGCGGAGCAAGTCACGCACAAAGTCAGTTCTTGAATGTTGGAACTGCGGCAAGAAGGGCCACGTCAAGAAGGATTGCTGGTCCAAGAAGAAGAAGGAGACTGAGTCTCAAGACAACAAGCCAACATCGGAGGCCAATGTGGCAGGTAAAGTAGAGCAAGATGCTCTAATTCTCTCATTAGACAATGTGTCTAATTCCTGGATAGTAGATTCCGGGGCTTCATTCCATGCGACACCACACAAGCAACATTTCCAAGACTACACCAAAGGTAATTTTGGGTATGTATACTTGGGAGATGATGAAGCTTGTGAGATTGTCGGCAAAGGTACAGTTTCTGTCAAAACTGCTAACAGAAATGAATGGAAGCTTAAAGATGTTAGGGATGTTTCTTCTCTTTGCAAAAATTTGATCACTACAGGACAATTGGACGATGAAGGTCACAACATTGCATTCGGAAACAAACAGTGGAAGATCTCAAAGGGATCTTTGGTGGTTGCCAAGGGTGAAAAAGTCGGTACACTTTACTTGTGTACTGTTAGCACGCAACCTTCAGCTTGTGCAGCAACTACAGAAGTTGACAGTGCGGTGTGGCACTACCGACTTGGGCATATGAGTGCCAAACAAATGCAAATCCTTCAAACAAAGAAGCTTCTACTAGGTTCGAAAGAAGTGGACTTAGAGTTCTGTGAAGATTGTGTTTATGGTAAACAAAAGAGGGTAAATTTTCAAAAATCAGGAAATGAAAGAAAAAATAAAAAACTTGAGTTGGTTCATTCTGATGTTTGGGGTCCTGCAAGTACACCATCACTTGGTGGCTCATTGTACTATGTAACATTCATAGATGATGCGACTAGAAAAACATGGGTTTATGTCATGAAGAATAAATCCGATGTATTTTCCATATTTCAAAGGTGGAAAGCCTTTGTGGAGAATGAAACAGGTACTAAGGTTAAATGCCTTAGATCCGACAATGGAGGCGAATATTGTAGCCAAGCTTTTGAAAGCTTTTGTGCTAGCAATGGCATTCGGAGGCAAAGGACAACCCCAAGGACACCTCAACAAAATGGGATTTCGGAAAGGATGAACAGGACAATCATGGAACGAGCACGAAGCATGCGGCCACATGCAGGCTACCGCTTGAGCTTTGGGCGGAAGCTGTAAGTACGTCTGTGTACTTAATCAATCGGTCACCCTCAACGGCATTGGATGGGGGAGTTCCAGAAGAGGCATGGAAGGGTAAACCGGTGAATTATGCATTTCTCAAAGTGTTTGGGTGTGAGGCTTTCATGCACATAGATAGAAGCCTAAGATCAAAGTTAGATGCAAAGTCCAAAAAGTGTTTCTTCATTGGCTATGGTGAAGGAGACTTTGGGTATCGCCTATGGAATCCTGAAGATGGTAAAATCTTAAGGAGTAGGGATGTAATTTTTAACGAACAAAATATGTACAAAGATTACTTGGAAAGAAAACAAACAAAAGAAACAGGTGATGAGTACATGGAGCTTGAGGACGGTGAAGACTCAAGGACTGCAAACGGTGACAATGTGCAACAACGTCAACCAAATGAGGAGCCTCAACCTATTTCCCGAAGATCTACAAGAGCAAGTAGACCTCCAGAAAGGTTTGTTCCTTCCTTCAACCATCTCTTGATCTCAGATTCTGGAGAGCCGGAATCATATGAAGAAGCTATGCAACATGAATCCAAAGAAGAATGGATGAAGAGCATGCAAGTGGAGATGGACTCACTACATCGCAACCAAACATGGGAGTTGGTTGAGTTGCCTAAAGTTAAGCGGGCACTTCAAAACAAATGGGTGTACAAGCTAAAGGAAGAAGAAGGTGGGAAGAAAAGGTACAAGTCTAGGCTTGTGGTAAAAGGGTTTTCTCAAAAGAAAGGTATTGACTTCAATGAAATATTTTCTCCTGTTGTAAAAATGAACTCAATTAGGCTTGTCTTAAGCCTTGTGGCTGCTCATGATCTAAATCTCGAGAAAATGGATGTAAATACAGCATTCCCTCACGGTGACTTAGAGGAGGAAATCTACATGCTTCAACCAAAGGGGTATGAAGTAAAAGGTAAGGAGAAAATGGTTTGCACATTAAATAAGATCTTGTATGGTTTAAATCAAGTATCAAGACAATGGTACTTGAAGTTTGATCGATGGATGTTGGATCATGGATTCACAAGATGCAACTCGGATCACTGCGTCTACACGGAGAATTTGGGAGATGGGAAATTCATCATCCTAATGTTGTATGTTGATGACATGTTGATTGCAAGTGCTAACATGCAGGACATCAAAGACCTAAAAGAGGAGCTCTCCAAATCTTTTTCAATGAAAGATTTAGGTGCTGCAAAGAGGATACTTGGTATGAAAATATCAAGGGACAGAACGAAGAAGACAATAAAGCTATCTCAAGAACATTACATCAAGAAGGTACTAGAAAGGTTTGCAATGCAAAATGCAAAACCAGTTTCTACACCTTTGGCTGGTCATTTTAAACTAACGAAGGATATGTGTCCAAAGACACAAGAGGAGATAGCCTATATGTCTAAAGTTCCATATGCTGCAGCGGTAGGTTCTCTAATGTATGCTATGGTCTGGACAAGGCCAGACATTGCACATGCAGTGGGAGTTGTGAGTAGGTTCATGGACAACCCAGGTAAAGAGCATTGGCAAGCTGTGAAGTGGATACTTAGGTATCTAAAAGGGACAACAAAAAATGCTTTGTATTTTGGAGGAACTGATATTTTTCTAGAAGGATATGTTGATGCAGATATGGCAGGTGACAAAGATACTCGAAGGAGCACTACTGGATATGTGTTCACGGTTGGAGGCACAGTAGTAAGCTGGGATTCAAAGCTGTAGAAAGTGGTTTCACTTTCTACCACAGAAGCAAAGTATGTAGCAATGACGGAGGCAAGCAAAGAAATTATGTGGCTTCACAGATTCTTAGAAGAGCTTGGATTCAAACAAGACAATTGTGTCTTGTACAGTGATAGCCAAAGCGCTATCCATCTTGCGAAGAACTCAGCCTTTCATTCAAGGACAAAGCACATTGAGGTGAGATATCACTTCATACGCACTCTTTTGGAAGAGGGACAGCTCAAGCTAGGAAAGGTGCAAACAAGTGAAAATCCTGCAGACATGTTTACAAAGGTGGTCAACAAGGAGAAGTTGAGCTTTTGCTCATCTTCAATCGGCATTCAAGGATAAGAAGCCAGAATTGAAAGCAGTCACAGGTTTGGTTTGGAGATCAGTCTCCAAGTGGGAGATTGTTAAGTATGGAGCCTGATTTACCCTTGTAATTTTCTGTGGTAAAAGCGCACATTTGTAAGGCCCCCATTATGAGGAGAAGCCATTGTGCGTGAAGGAAAATCACTCACCGGAAACCAAAATTTTCACGGACAAGAATCAGGGGCAACTTTAGAGGCCTCGGGGGCGGAGGCCCCCGATACTTTTTTTTTCGCCGGAATATTATGGCCGGACGGCGGCCGGAAAGTGGTCGGAAAACAACAAGTCGGTTGGCCGGTGGCCGGTAGTCAATGGCCGATGACCGGTGGTCGGAAGTCAATGGCCGGTGGCCGGTGGCCGAATTCAAAAGCGGACTTGTCTTCTCAAGGGCGGCCACACATGGGCGGATTGGAGGGTCCGATTTGGACTTATTCGCACAAGGGCGGCTACACATGGCTGTCTCTCATAAGAGAGTGCAGCCCTTTTGGCCTATAAAAGGAGGCCATTTCTACACACATTTCATAGTGTGAAGTTGATGCAACAAGGTGAGTGTGAGGTGGTGAGAGTGAAGCAAAGCGGGAGCTCCATTAAGGGTATAATCCCTTTGTAAACTACTTCTTGTTTTGAAGTACTAAAGCCATTGAGTGGCTGCTTTCCCGTGGACGTAGCCCACATTGGGTGAACCACGTATATTGTGTGTACTCTCTCTCTCTCTCTCTACTCTATAATCTCGTGTATATAAATTTGTCTCTCTCCATTAAGTAATCTACTCAATTATCTATTTAGCTACGTCTTATTTCCTAACAGATATGTTTATATATGATGTTGAATCCCATTGTGCAATACAGATTGCTGCAAAATCAGGTCACAAGGGTCAGAGTTCAAGGTTAAAAATTTGGTTATGTAGAGCATCTGCAATTGGATTTTCTCAAATCGGATCTGCCTGCCAAGTCGGATTGTCCCCGGATCGGATTTTCTCACATCGAATTTTCTCAGTGGGTATTATTAGTGGAGGGTGCGCTAATCGAAGGTACCATCCATCACCTCTGTCACCCTCAAACTTGCGTTATGTTGTCGCCTGACTCTTTCAAGTACACACCCCCTCTACGCTCACCTTCAGCCATGGTACGCGGGAGGCAAAGCAGCGCATGCAGCCGGAGTGGGAGAACGATGAGCCACCACGACGCTTGCGATGCAAAGGGAAAGTGTAAGCATTGATGTGAGCAGCCCGGAAGAGGAAGAGTCTTTCGGTGATGAGGATACACAGGTGGCAACTCCCCTTAGCACGACAAAGCTGCAACGATCCCTGATGGAGCCCTTCATCGATTTCAGAGTATCTTTGGACTTAACCATGGAAGCAAATGTGGCATGGTTGCAAACCATTGGATTGCAGGAATTTGCCTTGTTGCCATGGGAGGACTGGCGGAACAACTATTATGCCAAGGCCCAACTTGACATCCTCAAAAAAACAAAGGGTATGATTTCAAGCAATCTGTCTTTTACTCCTGATTTGGTAGCCCAAGTGTTTCAATTGCCATCAAAAGGAATTATCACCATCCCCAAGTGTTCTGAAGTTTTGTTGAAGAAGGAATTTGGTCCCACTGAGGGTGGCAGGAAGTACTACATGCTTAAAAATGTGAATTATATATGAAGAGAGCAGTTAAAGTGGTACCTAGAAAGATTGTGTTTCTTGATTAAGTTCGACTACATGTCCAAAGAGAACTATGGGCCACTGTGTTTTGCAGAATAAGGGGGTAAGGTAAATTGGGCTAACTGGTTATATGATAAGATTTTTGCTGAGGTATACATGTCGGACAAAAGAAAAGCTCAGAATTTTACTAGGCTCTCTGTATTTTTGGCAGCATTGTTTAGTTTTCCTTACAAAGCTCCTAGTGCATATAAGGATACAGGTGATCAGGCCCTTACAAGTTTATTGGGCAGAAGTTCAGAGGTGCAGGTGAATTAGAGTTCAGGTCTGAAGTTGGAATTGCTAGCAGATATGTAGGAGAATAAGCAGCAGATGTCTTCTTTTAGATTCTTGGTGCAAATTGGATATTCAGAGGAAGAAGCTTTAAAAGCTATGTAGAATGCAGAACTAGTTCATTCTATGCACAATTTGGATATGCCCATTATGAGCTCTAATGTCACAGTGCAGACACCAACCAAATTGGGGAAGCTGTTTACTTTGTCAAAGAAAAAGAAAGTGGATAGTGAAGTGTTCAAGGCAGTTAGGCAGCTGGATTTGGACCCTGGCACTGTTGAGAAAGCTAAGGGACTGGTTGACATTGAGGATGTTGACATGGCTGTACACATGTTAGCATAGGTTAAGCAATTTGTCCAAAAACAACAGCTGCAAGTAGATAATCACATGCATGCAATGTCCAAAATAGGGGCAGGAGCAGGTTGACATGGTCAAGAATTTGACTATCGAAATGGAGGATTTGAAGATCAAGCATAAGGATGAGATGCAAACTGTTTTGGGGCAACATAAAGATGAATTGGCCAAGGTCAAGCTGTCTTTAGGGCTGTTCAAAGAATGGACCATGACCTTGGAAGGGAAGGTCAGCAATGAGTTAGAGCAGCTCGCTAACAAAAATGTAGAACTGCAGGTCCAGAATTTGATGTTTGATCAAAGACTGTAGCCTTTGCTGGATATGGAGAAACAGGTGTTGTCTCAAGAGGAGTTGGATGTGACTAGGACTTAAATGTTAAAAGGGGATGTGCAGGTCCTTAAGCAGCAGCTCAAGAATACAATGGAAGAGGTATGGCAATCCATGAGAGCTAGATTGACTATTGTGTTGAAGCACCCATATGAAATCGTGAAAATTGGCTTTGTGAGTGCACATGAATCTGATTTACTGGTAGAGGCAGCTCAACTTAAGAAGGAAAGAGAGTTTTGGATTAAGCAGGTACATGAGCTTAAAGCAAAGCACAAGGAGAAGCTGGTGATTGAAGAGCAGTCACAGTGTGCAGAACAGGCTGAGTGTTCAGATAAACCATTGCATGACATGGAAAATTCAGAATTGGAAAAGAAGCAAAGTGCTGAGCTAGAATTGGAGATTGATGAAGATGTTCTAGTAGGGTTTGCAATACCATTTGTGGAAACTTTTGACCCAGTAGAAGTTTCTAATCCTGAAGCTGAGGCTGGTGCTGTTTCTGAGGCTATGGAGAAATGATGTAGTATTTAGCATTTTCAGACTGAGCAGCATATGTACTATTTTTGGAACTTGTTTTATGGTCATGTTCTTTTTTTATCAAGGGATATGTAAGTCACTAGCTACGATGTGTGGGTCTTGGATTGCACTGCCTACTCCTCCAAGGGGGAAAGTAGGCATGTGGGATAAAGGCTCCATATTTCTCTCCACAAGCCTCCCTCAAACTTCTCCTTTTTATCCACATGGCTAGCAAAAACTTGCCTATTTTGGGGACTATGGGAGCTTTGGGTAGTCGAACACTGTGTTGTAAAGCACGCCATGATCCCCTAAATGATACATTCATTTTGAGCTATCACAAGCACCAATTCACATTTGGGAGTCAAAAAAAGATTAAAAAAAGAAAAAAACAAGTGAAACTAGGGAGTAAATTGCCCAAAAACAACAATAAGAAAGGACTCCAAGGGTACTTACCGATGCAATTACGGTACCAGAGCCACATCTATCTACACTCTGGTTGTGTGCTAGAGTCTGAACACTTAGAGAGCACTATAGTTTACATGGGTACCCACTATTCCTAGTGTTTTCCCAAGTGAGACATTCTTGAGGTCTATACCTCCACTTGTTGATTGCACCTCAAATTATGCACTATCAACAACTGTTTTAGAGAACTTTTTCATGCAAGGATGGTAACCTCAACCTGTGTACCCATGCTCGACCTCGATTGTGGGATCCAACACTACCCAAGTAGGATGTGCGCTCACCTAGGGAGAAATCTCTCCATGTGAGAATTGAGAATCCTTTTTGGTTTATGTGGTTGAGTTGGAGGCTCAATAAACTCAAAAAAAACATTTTTATCAACCACATTATCTCTTCCTCAACAATTTAACATGATAAACACGATAAATAGAGATTGGGCTAGTACACCTAGCTTATAAGCTCACACGATGAATAGAGATTGGGCTAGTATTCCTAGCTTATAAGATCACACACTGATATTCTAAACAAGTTTCTACTTGCTATAGTCCCTTAATGCTCATGTAGAAAGTCCTTTGCTAATTGAACTCTTTCATTAGCCAACCCCACCATAATTGGTGATCAAGGATGGCAAGTAATCCTCTCAAACTATATTCTTTTTACTTAGTATTGGAGCATTTCCTCAACTGCATGATTAACATGCTTAGTTTGATCATCATTCATAGGATGATTAGATATATAGGGAAGTGTCATGCCCTAAGGACATGACCAATACACAAAGGGAAGCAAGTCCAAAGCTTTGCAAAAGCATCAAACTTCTCATGAGGCAATGCCATTGTGAACAGATGTGCAAGGTTATCATGTGTCGACACATGATAACCTTGCACATATATATGGAAGTGTTATGCCCTAAGGACATGACCAATACACAAAGGGAAGCAAGCCCAAAGATTTGCAAAAGCATCAAACTTCTCATGAGGCAATGCCATTGTGAATAGATGTGCAAGGTTATCATGTGTCGATACATAAGCCAAGTTGATCTCTTTTGCTGAGAGTCTCTTCTTAACATAGTGATAATTCACCACAATGTGCTTTGTGTGAGCATAAAAAGCTGGGTTCACTCTGACTTTTAGTGTAGATGATGTTGGCAATGTTTTGTTGAACATCCAAATCATCCATAAGGCGTCTGAGCCATACACACTCAACCGTAGCTCTGGAGATTGCCTTGTACTCAACTTCACAACTGGAAGTGTCCACACTAGGTTTCTTCTTGCTCAACCATGATATGCATGAACTATCAAGCATGAAACAAAAACCACTTGTGGACACTCATGTGTCATAGAAACCAACACAATTTGAGTTTGAAAAAGCATGCAAATTTGGCGGCAATGATCCCCCTTGGGATAAAACAACCCAAGATGTAAAGTACCACTCAAGTAGCTAGAAATCCTTTTAATAGCCTACCAATGCCTAGGCCATGGGCTATGCATAAATCTATTGACCGGTGAGACAACAGAGCCTTGTCAAAATCTATAGATGCACATGCACAATTGGTTTAGGGAAAACTCTTGCTAAAATGGGAGCTGTCCTCCCACATCCAAACTCGAGGCACAACCCTCTGAGATGACATAACAACTAAATAAAACATGCCATAAAAGAATGGCTCTTCTGTGCATACCCTCTCCATGAAAATCCATGGTCCATAAGGGCCTGACCTAAATTCTTGGGGTAAAGGCGAGATTTGCCTGAACCCCAAAGCCAAACACCTCGGATCTGGCTGCCCACTAGCTTACTAACCCTATTCTTTCATAGATAAAGAATAAGGGAGACTCAATCGCTGCCTTGAACATGAGATCTCCACTAACCCACACTATGTGTCGTCGTTGCAGTAGCCTCCCTATGTGCCCCACTGTGGGTATGAACTTTGACTATAGGCTAAGCCTCAAAGAATTATGAGAGAGAGAGAGAGAGATTCATTCAGTTTAGTAGAGCTCACAATATAGAGTTTTGGAAGCCTGGAGACGCCGAGGAACATTAAACAAATCGTAGCATTTAATACTCAGGAACATGTAATACTGGTAGCTAGGAACATTAAACAAATCGTAGCATTTAATACTCAGGAACATGTAATACTGTAGTAGAGCTCACAATATAGAGTTTTGGAAGCCTGGAGATGCCAAGGAACATTAAACAAATCGTAGCATTTAATACTCAGAACATGTACTACTGGTAGCTAGGAACATTAAACAAATCGTAGCATTTAATACTCAGGAACATGTAATACTGGTAGCTTCGTTTATTTAGCGGAATCTCCACATATTCCCTTGCTTCCCTCCCTTGCTCTAAGTTTCTCCCAAACGCAGCATCGGTGTTCGAACACAGACAGTCGGAAATTGATATGCTTACGTCTCATCTAACCACTCGGACTGCCCTTGATCGCTAATCATAAAGTGGATATTATTTATTAGAAAAGTTAAAAACCTCGTCACGCTGCTCAGCCTACCTGCGCGTCATCTCCTTCCTGCAACTCAGCCTACTTGCGCATCCTCATCTCCTGCTGCTGTTCCTGCTGCGCATCGCTGTCGCCGTCTACCTCCCGCATCTCAGTTTGATGTGCGCATATTCTCGCAAGATTCCACTTTATAGGAACTTTTTGAAATCGTAGCTACATATTCGTAGCATTGGAAAATTGACAATGCTGGTGACTCTAAAAAAAGCGTTGGAGTTCTTGCGCACCAGAGAGGGAGATGTCAACACCATACAATGAGAGAGCAAGGAAGAAGGGGAGAGAGAGAGAGAGAGAGCGTGAGCTCTCGTGTGCTTGAAAGAAGCAAGGCATGTGTGTGTCTCGCGCGCGCGCACACACACACACACACAATTCGGACAACATAATAGAGAGGAGAGAGCAAGGGTTTGTGAGCCGGCAGGAAGAGGCAACGATTGACCATGTATCTTCCTTGACATTGGCTCCAGTAGATTGAGCGAGAAGAAGGGAATCAGAGGCGATTTATCTCCAGCTACTTTTGTATTTGGCTAGCATTCAATTGCTAGTACAGGTACATGTACATGTGTTTGCTCCTATACTTTCCTTACAGATTGAGGTCCCGCAACAGGTGTTCATTGTTGTAATAGCAGGTGCTTGTTTGCATGCAGTGGCAGCTGTTGAGAGCGTACCACTGTATGTATGCATGATCGTGGTTTGCAGGAATATAGGCGATTGCAGCAATCCTCTCATCACAATTGCATGTAGAAGCTTTGTGCTTGGTTTGACAGACATTTGGTTGAGCATGTATCACTCCCATGTATGTGATTGTGGATGTATGTGCATTGTTGGTTGAGCATAGCGCTCCCAGGTATTGACAATATGTTTTTGACACACACATACTGGTTTTGTCTATGTTATGTCATGGCATTCTGGTGCTTCGTGACACTTGGTTGGCTATGCTTTATGCCGGTTTTTCCAATGATTGTTGGCATTTGCTTGAGACTAATTTTATGGTTTATATGACATTTTTGCTGCGGGATTTTGTTTGTTGTGCATCGAGAATTCTACACATAATTTGCTCTCAGACGCGAGAGTGGTATTGGCAAGACAGATTTTCTCTCAAGTGGGAGATCGTTGTAAATCTCAGGTCGGAGGTATGACATAGATTTACAAAGTTTTATGCATGTATTTTGGGTGCAGTTTGAGGCGCATGGTCTTAATCGCACATTGACTGATGAGATCCACGTTGTGCTTGCAGGTTGCACTCAGGGTCACTATGTGTGGTGTTCTTTGCAGGTGGGAGATAGTGAATGTATGCATCGATACTGCACGGTGTGAGCTTGGCAATTGGGGTTTGCTAGAGTTGTTGCCAGGTTTGTGACATGTTTTAGAGAGGTGCTTGAGCTTGGTTTTGGCTCATGTTTACAAATGGTCTTCTGTTTGCACTCTCATTGATAGTTTTCACACTTATGCATTGGTGGCAGTGTGTTTTAGGAGAAAGATTTTGTGGTTGATGCGGTTTATAAATTGACAAAGATCGTCTCATAGTTTTGCATCTCTGATGCCATATTTTTTGGACAGCTGGTAGGTGCTTTTGGATAGGTAGTTTTGCCTTCTAGTTTGCTACTTTGGTCTCATGGCAAAGACTAGTAATCGTTGAGATTGTGACCTCTCAGGAATGAGTAGGTTTGATGGTTGTACTTTGTGCCATGGCAAGAGTGTATGCTTCATGCATTGACACGATGAGGTTTGCATGGATCATTGAGTGGTGATTCAGGGGATGTAGAGGAGATGCATCATCTACTATTTGTCTGATGATCACTGGTAGGATGTAGAGGAGATGCATTATCTACTATTTGTTTGCACCTTGGAGAGTCAATATATGCTTTTGTTATGCATGATCGTACTACGAGAGCATTGTGGCAGAGAATACATGTAATGTATGATAGATCTGAGTCATCTACGACTCGTGTGAGACAGAGACGTTCACGTCCACACTAACAGGTTATGTGTTGGCATTGTGATCATTTAGGACACATCAGAAGGTGTTTCTTTGTCGTATGAGACAATGCAAAAGACATGGTTGTCTTCGAGATGCAGTTGATGATGTTAGCTCAGTTGATTTGATAGCTAGAGGAGTAGATGTAGTGTCTTGAGTACATGAGTGATGGGGATGTCACATTTGCTTCATCTTTTTCTTCCAACATTATTATGTCTATGGATTGTGTACTTCCTTCATAGTGTCTGCTAGATGTGGATGCTATGTTTCATGTCACTCCACACCGTGACTCATTTTGTAGCTATTTTGATGGGATGCTTGGCAATGTATACTTTGACTGATGGTTCAGTGCATGACATAGTTGGTGCACGAGAGGCGAGACTGTCATTATTGAGTGGCACATCTGTGCATCATGTGCGAGACATGATAGCAAGTTTGGTCTCAATTGGATCTCAGTCATTCAGCTTAGAGATTATGGATGCCATACTTGGCTTTGAGAGCGATCGTTTACAATGCATTTGTTTCACTGGTCCTTGCAAGAGTTGCCAAGGATGGCATGGCTAAACCTATACACGTGGATCAATATCAAGATGTCATGGTCTTAGTTTTATTGATGGCATGCATTGAGTGAGAAATGAGACGTTCCTCCTTCATGGTGGGTGAGCTCCACCATGCTCACAAGAAAGAGTGTTTATCTGTGAACGATGTGTCATCAGTAGAGACAGAGGTAGAGCGGCATTTCTCTAGTGAGACACAATAGGTGTTGTCAAAGTCTGTGCAGGTAGAGTTAGAGCGGGTCTATTACCTAGAGACCCAAGCAGAGATGACAAACATGGAGTCCTTAGGGTGCGTGGTTCCGTCTATGGGTGATAGAGACGTAGCCATCCCAGTGTTGGCCATGATACATCCATACGCGATGAGTAGTCTTGATTATGCAGTGCATGCAGATATCACAGGGGAGTCTAGGACAACCAGGTTTGCATAGATTTTGTCAACATTTAAGCATCTCATGTATGACCTGTAGTGTCGAGCCCAACCTAGTACCTGCAGTGGGAGCATTTGTAGCAGGGATTGTTAGTCATACGATGGCTGACACTAGCATGATGCATTGTGGAGATTTGTAGACCATACAAAGTTGTCTGCGGGATTTACATACAGGCTTGAGCATAGATACTCACGCTCGTCCACCACTACAACTGATACATCGGCATGCAAAGAGAGTGAATGATCTAGTGGGCATAGGTTGAGAGATTCTCTCACCTATATCCTTTGTAAATACTAGTCATTAGCTAGTAGGTTCATTTATCGGCACATTCGTCTATTAGTGGGAGATTGTTGGGGTAAAGGTAGGATGTGCCCAAACCCGAAGCCGGACACCTTAAATCTCATCACTCACTAACTTACTAACCTTGTTCTTTTATAAATAAAAGAATAAGGGAGACTCACTCACTGCCTTGAACATGAGATATCCACTAACCCACACTGTATGTCTTCCCTCTACTGCACTACACCGCACACACACGCTCCTACAATGTCTCACATAAATTTGACAGATAGTGTCGCATAGTGTTATTGGTAGAAGCCATCCCTAATGTTCAAAACACGAGATCATTCTCTATAATGTAAAGCAAGTGGAGCAATCCACATGTATGCACTAGGAACATGACAGAAATGTCGCACTACAAGAAAACACAAGACATAAATAAGCAAACCAACATTCAAGCTTGCATATCATGCAACCATAAATGAAGAACTCACCTCATGTCTCTCCGAGGTGACTCCACATATCAACCATCACATGTCAATAAATAACCAACTTTGATTCCTTGCAAAACCTCTCAACCTAGATAAGTGTCTCCTGCATACACATGTAACATCAATGATAGAAAATGCATTTCTTCATGAAAATTTGTACATCCAAGAAAGGTTTTATATCTACAAGAGAGGCCATCACTAATAGCCATCCTGAGTCAGCCAATGTATTACGGCTCAAATGATATTTAATGGAGATCAAACATGATCCTCTGTACATGTATCCCATGAAGATTGCCTTGACGGTGAGTGAAGATAGCCTCCCACAAAGGCACTGGCGGGCATTCAAAACAACTAAACACCCTTGTTTTATGAATGTCCTCTCCCCTATCCATATGAAAGTGACTCTCATCCACATAATTTGATACAATCCCCACCTCAGATGCAATATTATGAAATGGAACTACCTCCATGGTGGCTTCCTATCTAGTTTTGTGATGAGAATAGCTTTGACACAACTCATTGTTTTATGACAAAGGTGTTGAAGAAATTTAATGAAACTTGTGAGTATGAAAGCAAAATAGGTGAGTCAATCAATGTCATGAATCATGGTGCAAAAGCACAAATGAAGGAAGAAGACATCATTGACATACTTGAAGAATCGACAAAAGTTGTTTCAAAGAAGCCAACTCTAGAAAGTGCACAACTAAAAGCAGATGAAGAACCAAGTTCCACATCGGGTGTTCAAAAAACATGATCAAGAGATGAACAAGGATCTGACAGAGGATCGAGTGTCTCTTGGGATGATGTATTTCAACATATGCGGAGAAACATGACTCAGAATCACATGTTCAGTTGTGATAGATCCTTATGCTACCAGAAATTTAATGTTATATAGCATGTGGATAATGATGGAAAAGCTACCAATAAGAGAGCTAGAGGAAACAATGTACACAAGTACTAGAATTCCAATTCCTAGCCGTGGCATGGCAAAAGTCATACTCAAGTTGAGTACTGGGGAGTACAAGGACACAATTTACATAATCGACTCCCATCAGATCAAAGAGAGTTTAGATCTAACAAAAAGTTATGGATGGACATCTTCTTTCAACAATAACCAAAAGTTTCAACAACATCAACAACCGTAGTCCCAAAAGCATCTCAAACTCATGTAGAGAAGAAAAAACCAACTCTAGCTAAGAAAGGTAAAGCTAAAGCAGACATTAAAGTATATCAAACTTGCAAAACGACTTTATCTTCATGAATGATTCTCCTCCAAAATCCTAATGCAACCTCTATATCAAAAGCCCAACCATCAAGAATGCAATAGAAACCCAAGAAAAAAGTTTATCAACCAAATTTTCCATCACAAAAAAGCCTCCAACAAAAGCCAAAATGAACCAACCAAATGTGTTAGTATCCAAAGAGCACATCAAGGTCAAAGATCCAGTTTGGATACACCAAGCACAAGTTTAGCCTCAACAACCAAAGGTAATAGGGTGGGTAGCATCAAATGGGTCAATTTTTTCTCAAGGCTACTTTCACAGGAACACCAATGTTTGGGCCAAAAAACCTAAAGTAACAGCCTATAACTACTTACCTCAAGCAAAAGGTTCTACAAGGAGAAAGCCGAGCCATCAATGGAAGACAACCACCTCAATTAGGAGAAATAACAACCACAAAAGACAAAGAAAAGGACCTTCAAAGTAGCAAGAAATGCGACAAACATGAGTACCAAAGTCAGATTTCAACCAAGCTACCCAAAAACGACATCTGAAGCAGTAGATGATTTCAATCAAGCTACTCAAAGTGCAAGTATTTTATGAAGGTAACACTCAAATATGGTTACTAAAAGTAGTAGCTCAACCTAGAACAACTAAGATCAGCCATGTAGCACAAGGCTTCACCCAAAAGAAAGAAAACACAAAGAAGAGCCAACAAAAGCCAATATCAACCAAGGGTGATGCAACCTCTAGATGGATACCTCATCTCCAACTACAAAAGCAAAGCTTCTATAAAAAAAATGATCACATATGGATACTGAAGCTTAGTGTCCATCAAGTCAGAACAGAAGAGAAAATGAAAAAGATGGTTGCACAGGGGTGGGTTCTGAAATTGCTATTGGAAACTCAAACACAGAGCATCCACAAACAACAACAACCGCTTCTCATGGCAGATAAAGTAAATACTCCATCAATCCCTACTACAATTTTAAGACCTACTTTGCAAAGCAGTATCAACATTGGACAAACAAATCAAGAGGAATAAAATTATGCCAACCTAATGGAAAAAATGGTGGCATCCAAAGACCAACACAATGAAAGAGGCCTAAATCTCAAGAACCTATGGAATTGGGTCTCTAGCTTTGAACGGGTATGTCCAAATCGCCATTAAAAATACATGGCATAAAAGTCAAATTTGAGCAACTAAGCCACTAAATGAGCGAGGCATTAGTTCCAAAGATTAAAGTTATATTTTCTATGGTCCAATCGTCTTAGCTATTCTAGGTACTGCTCAATCTAGAAGAGTTGAGCGTATTTATGTTGTGTCACTCATAGGTGAGCATAAGAGTCAAAGTCTATGTATTTTAAGTCTTGCAAAGTGAAGGAGTAAGTTCAAAAGACACTCATTCATTAAGCATAGTGAGTGTGAGTGGAGAAGTTTCTACATAAAAAACCCTTTTTGGAAATGTGGAAACTATTGCAACATTCTTGTCCATGTCACATGTGCTACATTTTTTCTTTGAAGCACCCATCAACTCCATCTCGTACAGTGCATGCTTTTGTTTGACAAATTTATTGTATGCATAAAGAGTGTCCCATAATTGGTACTTGCATTAGGCACTCTTCCTTTGTTTCTTCCAAGCACTTGCCTTGCATGAACAAGTACTTCAAGTTCAATGAATAACTCTAATAAGAGCGTAGACCAAAGGCATTTTTTTTCCATCGTGTTTTTTTCCCTTTGGTCAACCAGAGACCCTAATTTAGAACACTCATGAGTATTCTCTTGTATACATTCCCTCTACCTCGGCAATAAGGAAATGGCTACCCAAATCCTTCATCAAAGAATCAGAGCAATAGGTTGTAGGTCTCAACTTTCTTGTCAAGATCAATTATTATCTTCCGGTACAACATCAAAGCTCCATCAAACAATGGCAAGTTGAAGAATGTCATACAAAGAAAATGGACAAGCAATGACAAATTCCATGAGAGAGCTCTCAACAAAAATTATAAGGGGCTCACACAGTGCTTTAAAATTGGAAAGATATTGTAGAAAACTCCCAAGGCCAAATCTATCATCAAATCAACAACCCAAAGAAGCTCAATTTCCACAAAGGTAGGCAACACCAAAAGCCATCTTCATGGTCAAAAGTGGCAACAAAGAGTAGAATGCACAACAAGATGCAAAGTTTCCTCGACAATAGAAGCACATCTCCATATCAACACAAACACAACAGATATAACTTAACTCAAGAAAGGGGGGAGCAAATTCAACTACAAAGCAATTTCAAAGCTAAAGAATACCCTAAGGTCAAAACCAAAGACAACTCTTCGGACAAGATTTCACATGGTCTGTCATGGGATGACACGAGATAGGAAGGAGGAAATGTTGTCGGGTTTAATACATGGACGTCCACCTAGCTGGACACTTATCCGGACACCACATTTGTACTTTGTTATTTTTTTGAGTGTAGCTACACTATCTATAAATCTTGATTTTAGAGTAGCAAATCTTTTCCTTGAGTTGTAATTCTATCATGACATCTATAAAGACCCATGTGAGCCAGTTAGTGGTCATTTAGAAAGCCCTAGGTATAAAATTCAATAAGCTTAATGTGAACAGGGGATTATCTTTGGAAGAAAGAGGAGCTCTGTTGTACGTACGCTCAAGGAGCCAAGCTACTCCAACTTGTAACCAACATTTCTTGTGATTGAATAATCCAATTTTGGTTATGAAACTTGAAGTGCATTACTCTTTTCTTTCTCTTTCATTCAAGTGTAAGCATTGACAATTTTATTGTGGTTTGAGACTACCTATTTGTGAGCTTAATCTTTAGATTTGAGTGCTTAAATCACTATTTTTTGACATTTCAACCATAGGAGAGTGTTTCTAGACCATAGGGCAACCTTTTTGGATAGTTTTGTTGTAGTTTTTAGGACCTTGATCATGATGGTTCATGGTCTTGACCTTATTGGATTGCAACCAGACTTGGTAGGATAGTGTCCCTATACTGGCCTCTTAGACCTCCTCCTTAAATTTCATTGCCTTTCGAGTCCATTTGAGTGCCAAAATGGCATGATCACCTAGAACAGTGAGAAAGGATAGAGGAAGATTTTTTAATCTTCATTGAGTGATGATTTTCTTGTTGAGTTGATGTGTTTTCTTGTTAGGTTTACTTCTTGAGGTTAGAAAACCTCAAAGAGCCTCTATTTTCGATACGAGTCACTTCCTTGAGTATTGACATTTTATGTTAGTGCCAGATAGCTATGCTACAGACATCCGTCACGGCAACCCGCTAACCTCCGTCTTTAGTAGTTTCCACAACAATAGTTTGTGACCTACCTGTTGGGGTATAAAGCCCAATGTGGTCGCCCAGGTAAGTGGGCGGGCCGCCAAGTATGTACACATATTCTTTTGTAAAAACCTAATAAGAACTCACTATGCTCTACAAATTACAGTAGAGCGAGTTCACCATATCGTCGTGCTCTTCTTCTCGCACTCTCTCGCGTCGCACTTTCGCTCGTACTCCTTCAACTGGTATCATCAGAGCTCAGATCGAGGCTCGAGGCAGCATTTGTAGGTAGCCAGAGTCACTTGCTCATATTGGAGTGAGATTCGACAGGCGAAGACACGGACCCAAATCATCTCGGCCACCGTTCGGATTCGACAAAGTTCTGCGCAGGCCATTTTCGACTACGTGGTCTCGGCGGGTGCAGATCCGACTGTGCAAATTTGGGGTTTCGGCCTACGACTGCAGGTGCTGAGGATATCGGCACTCCCAGAGTGCTGATTTGTGGCTATCTACACATCGAAGGACGGCTTACAGTTCTTGGAGGCGTGTCACATACGACACGGGTGCATCTACACAGATTGTAGGCGACATCCACTAGTTCATCAGGTAGCTTGTGTTTGCTGCTTGATATTCCAGATTTCATCCTGACATTGCAGGTACTTCCACATGGGATGTATTGTCAGAGATGATGTATGTCTGTTGAGGGTTTGCTGGCTGTGAGTCACGCAGCAAACAACCGCCGCAGCCGTTACATCATATAGTGGAAAAGTTGTGGATGTATGACTTTGTGGGAAGTCTATGTACTGTCAGATTTACTGCAGCCTTTGTTGAGGGTCGAGTGAGGTTTTATTTAGCTGGGGGATTCTCGGATGTTGAGATCCTTTCGGTGATACAGGTCTTGGAGCGATCCCTCGAGCACCCTTAGATAGGCAGCTAGGATGTATTGACTGTGAGTTAGACAGTTGGGATTGCATCTTTGCTTTACTGCCGTTGAGGCATTGTCGCAGCCCATGCTTACAGGACAGTGACAGGACAATGAGAGACAGTATAGGTGCAGGACAGGTTTACCCACAGCTTACAGTGTTAGAGAGACAGTGGTTTTTTGAGCTGTTTTTTTTGTCTGTTTTTTGAGTACACCAGAGCCATTTTACAAAGGAGACTCTGCCGAAATTTCTACAAAATCTGAAGCTTTCTTGGTTCATTTGACAGGTTGATATTGGTTCAAAGGTCAGTTTACAGGGGAAACTCTGCCGAATTTTTCCCAGGAAAGTAAACTACTGTGAAGCGTAGCTATGGCTGGTTGGATCACAGGATACTGCTCTTTACAATATCAAGAAGCTGGATGGAACCAATTTTTCATTGTGGAAGAAGCAGATTTGGCACGTGTTGGTACAAAAGAAGCAGATAAAACCTATAAAGTTCAAGGGGATAAAACCACAAGATATAAACGAAGATGAATGGAGCGAAATGGATGAATTGGCACTTTCTACCATTATGCTGACTTTGGCAGAAAGCGTTTACTTCAATGTAGCAGACGAGATGTCGGCTTATCAAGCATGGACAAAGCTGAGTGATCTTTATGAGAAGCAGAGTGCAGCTTCACAGGTATACTGGCTTAAGAAGCTTGTTGACTTGAAGATGAAAGAAGGGACACCTATGTCCAATCATCTGAATGAATTCAACACCATCTACAGTTAGTTGTCAGCTCAAGGTGTCAAGTTTGATGAACCTGTTAGAGTTATGTTCCTATTGATCACATTGCCGAAAAGTTGGGACACTTTTCGCACAGCTTTGAGTAATTTTGCACCTCCAGATGGTTTGACCATAGAAGGTGTAGAAGGCAGTCTGCTTACTGAAGAAACCAACAGAAAGACAATGGACAAAGGCAAAGGAACAGCCTTAGTTGTCAGGGGAAGGACCAAAGAAAAGTACAAAGGTGGAAAGAGGAATCAGTCTCGTAGCTAGTCCCGCAGTGCTAAAGGCAAGAGTGACATAGAATGCTACCATTGTGGCAAGAAGGGTCACATGAAAAGAGACTGCAGAGAATGGAAAGCAGAAAAAGGCAAAGAGAAAGTTGAAGACCATGGTGAGAAGAACAAGTCCTCAATGAAGATTCAAGAAATAAATGTGACAAACATTGTTGCAGAGGATGATAGTCTAGTGTCAGGAGACATCTACTTCTTGAAGAATACAATGGACTTAGCTCTTCTTACAACATCTGATGGAAATGCACTGAGTGACTGGATTATAGACTCAGGGGCATCACTTCATGTGTCTCCAAACAAGGAGTGGTTTACTTCTTATGTGACCACTAAAGATCATGTTTGGCTCAGACATGTGAGATATTAGGTGTTGGAGATGTTCCATTGAAGTTTCAGAATGGCTCTTCTTTCACGCTGAAGAATGTGAGACATGTTCCCACAATTACAAAGATCTTGATCAGCACAGGTTTACTTGATGATGCTGGCTACGTCACCACTTTTGGAAAGAATATGTGGAAGATATCCAAGGGTTCTATGACAGTAGCACATGGAGTAAAGTCTGGAGGACTTTACATGATTTATGTATCAAATGTCTCTAAAAATGTAATCAATGTAACCGAGCAGCCGAACGTTTCTTTGTGGCATAGCCGGTTAGGACATATGTCCAACAAGGGAATGGAAATCTTGTCTCGTTCTGGTTATTTGCCTGGCTTGTCATTTAATGATTTTGAATTCTGTGAACATTGTCTGTATGGTAAGCAAACACAGCAGCCACATAAGCATAGAAGCAGTAGAAGAGATACACAGTTGTCACTTGTTCATAGTGATTTGTGTGGACTATGCCTAACCTATCTCTGGGGGGATCTTCTTACTTTATGACATTTACAGATGATTACTCGAGGAAAGTATGGGTTTACTTTCTCAAGCACAAGGATGAAGCGTTTAGTGTTTTCAAAACGTTTGTGACACTTGTGGAGAATCAGAGTGGCAAGAAGCTTAAATGCTTACGCACTGACAATGGTGGAGAGTATGTTTCAAAGGCCTTTCAGGACTTTTGTGAGTCAAAAGGTATAAAACGTGAACTTACTGCTCCTTACAATCCTCCTCAAAATGGTGTTGCTGAGAGGATGAATAGGACCATACAACAGAAGGTCAGAAGTATGTTGTCTAATGCACAACTGCCAAATGGGTTTTGGGCTGAAGCTGTATCAACAGTTGTTCATCTTATAAATAGATCTCCTAGCAAGGTTTTGCAGAAGGATTCAGTGGCAGAGATGGTATGGTCAGGCAAAATGCCCTCATACAAGCATCTCAGAGTCTTTGGCTGTGAGACATATACTCATGTTCCAAAGGAATTTAGGAACAAACTTGAGCCAAAGAGTAGAAAGTGCATCTTTCTAGGCTATGGTAATTCTGGTGAGATGGGGTACAGACTTTGGGATCCCGAATCCAGAAAGGTTATCCGCAGCAATGATGTTCACTTTAATGAAGCCAAATATCATTCTAAACCAGAGAGGGTTGAGGAGATTAGAAGAGTTATCTTCCAAGAAGATGGACCTGCACGTGCAAGACAAAATGTCAGGGCTCAAGAGGAGCAAGGACAGCATAGAGTGGAACCACAGGTTGTGGCTGAGCCTGAGCCACCTATTTTGCGTAGATCTGGACATATCACGCGACCTCCTGATAGGTTTGTTCCATCTATGAACTATGTCATGTTGACTGATTTCAATGAGCCTTCATGTTACAAGGAAGCAGTGCAAATGAAGGACTCCGGGAATTGGCAATTGGCCATGTAGTCAGAGATGAAAGCTCTGCATAAAAACCAGACATGGAAGCTAGTTAAATTACCACAGGGCAAAAAGGCTCTACCTTGTAAATGGGTTTACAGGTATAAGATCACCGCTCATGATAGTCAGCCAAAGTACAAAGCAAGTCTTGTTGCCAAGGGCTTTAAGCAAGAACAAGGCATTGACTTTGATGAAGTCTTCTCTCCGGTGGTCAAGATGACTACATTGAGATGCTTTCTTGCATTGGTTGCCATATTAGATTTGGTGTTGCACCAAATGGATTTCAAGACAGCGTTCTTGCATGGTGATTTAGATGTGGAAATTTACATGTAGCAGCCAGAAGGGTTTGTTGAGAAAGGCAAGGAAGATTTGGTATGCCAGTTGTTAAAGAGTCTTTATGGCTTAAAACAATCACTGAGGGCATGGTACCATAAGTTCCACAAGTTTATGCTTTCTCAAGGCTACAAACGTAGTGAGTTCGATCACTGTCTATATACAAAGAAGGCTAAGGATGGCAGTTGGCTGATCCTTATTTTGTATGTGGATGACATGTTGCTCTGGTTGCTATGACATGGTGCCTATTTTGAAAAGAAAACATGGTGACAATAAGGAAATGTTCATATTTGCATGCAACTATTCTACAAAAACATGTGTAAGTTTATGTCCTCTATGTTTCTATCCTTTAACCATATATGATGATACGATCATCAATATTATGGTCATCCATTACTAACTAGCAAGATATTAGGTTGTGCTCTCGTTGTGCTCGTTCATATGGATGGACATCTACTTTGATTTTCTGTAGCCATAAATGATAATGAGTCATAAATTATGAGATGCTAATCAATAATATGTTCAAATGGAGGTATGGTTGATATATATGTTCAAGCTGAAGTGAAAAATGCTAAGATATATGCATTTGGTAAGGTAGCAAAAATGGAGGCATGGGATTCCAAAGCACAAAAGCATAAGAGCAGTTAGAAGTATGGTTGTGACCTTTATGGAGGAGTTTACAATAATGCAAATGCTACATGTCATGAGGTCGAGATATTTTTTTTATGTTGGCTCTCATGTCCATGCCCTTTATGTAATTTTTTGGCTTAATATATTGGTTGTTGGTAGGTTTAGCTACACTATGGTATTATGCAATTTCACCCACTCTCCACTTCATTATCCTCATGTATACGCAATCCATATTGTTTATAATCCATCTTTTAGTAAGTGTTAGTTGTTGTGATGCCTTCCATATATCAATGTGTAACTTTGATGAAAATATAGTAGTAAAAAAAAACTTGATAAAACAGTTTTAATTTCAAAATCATGAGAACAAAAGCTCACAAATAAAATTCACTCTTTCCTCTTCAACCAAAGGAGAACATGGTTATTCATTAGCCTACACTAACCCCCATGGACCTTGCATTTGTGTTGAGTCAAACACAAAGATATATCATATTGTGTTGGAGCACCTGTTTTATTCTACACCTTGCTCTTTTTGGATTCCCCTCTTGCTAGATGTATGGTGTGGAGTCTCATACATTTCCAGATGTTAAGCTTAAAGTTGAGACTAATTTGTAAAATTCATGTATAATTTTGAGTGTCTATTGTATATGTGGGATGTATGCTTTTTGGTTAAATATTTTGTGCCATTAAAAAAGGCTCCAAATTAAATGCCAAAAAGCTTGCAAGAAATGATTTTGATTGAGAAAGCTGAAAATCAGAAGCTCGCTCAAAAAGCACACCCTCACCTGACTATAGAGCATAGGTGGATGACTTATCCTATATGCATAAAGTTGATTGAGACTACTCAAGCACTTATGGAACCTCCATCAAATATGTCAACCCAGGATAGGATAATACCTCAACCACTTTTTGACTCTAAACAAACGAACGACAAAAAGAAAGCAAGTTTGAACAACACGGTTGAGCAAGAATCTGTCAACAAAGTGGAGATTTTAGCTGGCAATTAGGTTCACAAAAAGAGCTATGGGTGAGAAAGAGAGTAAACCAAGGGTCCAAGATCCTCAAGGAATGGATAATTCACTTATATGTGAAAAAGGAGAAGCTAAAAAAACATAATTGACGAGCTTGTTTATCATATACCTCTTACCATGCCAGAAGTTAAAGGTGATGGGCTTGACAAAATTTGGGACATAGTAAGGAAGGGTAGAGATCGCATTCATCGGTGGAAATCAACATCTATTGCAAAAGTCAATCTTGAAAAGGGTATGATGGACTTCAAAATGCAATCCATGTATGGTGACCAAGGAATGAAAAGATAAGAGAATAGTAGAGAGGAAACCCTTAAGGAGTTGCTATCCTACTTAGAACATTATGAGAAAAGATTAGATGTTATGGTTCTACCATCTTAGAGAAAAGGTCATAAGCTAGTCATAAATTCTCAAGGATTATAGGGATTTGTGTCAATGCTAGTGAGATGCACGCTAACGATAGCTAAGCTATTAAAAGTCAGACCTCAGATGTGGAGAGATGTTGAAAGATGCTTGAGAAAATGGGAATCAAAAATCTTGTTGAGACAATAAGTCAAGAAGTGGAGGAGTAGAACAAACTCGAAAAGGATGCTAAGCTCGTTACCATCAACAAAGTTGGTGATTATTGTGAAGGAGATGATGAAAACACAACATTGCCTATAGAATGTCGGGGGACAAAAACCCTCGAGGGGGTCACTTAATAATTATGTGACTATCAATGAGTGCAATAGATGGGGTTATTAAATTTAAATTTTTCTTAAATTTTCACGTACAAAAGGGCATCATAAAATGGAATTGAGAAAAAAAAATTTACAGATTGAATATGAAAAGAGTATGTTTTATTTGTCAAAAATTCACTGATAAGGAGTTTTATAAATAGTCCTTGAACGCACGTGATATGCACAATTTATACAGTGCCCCCTCCCCCCCGAGCAGAAACCATAGCTATTCTAGACAGTGGTGCGGGTGTTGGCATAGCCACCAAAGGTGTTTGAGGAAAATGGGAAAAACCTGCTCTTAGGTAGACACAAACGAAATTACAGCTAGTTGACGATCATATTGAGAAGCTTATTTAATTTCTAGAGAAAGTAATGAGATGATCTCTTGTGGAATTGGACGTGATCTTACATTTACCATAGTAGATTTTGGTATTAAGGATAACTATAATGTTAGGAAAACCATTCATGCACCAATTAAAAATGGTTCAAGACTGGGGCTATGACTATATCTAGTTGCACCACATGGGGACCACTATGTGGATCAACTTGAGGACCACAGCTATAGAGATGTACATAAAGCTTCGGTAGAATAATTCGATTTGGCTCTATTTGCAAAATCTAAAATACTAGCATGACTAAATTCTAAAGTTCACCTATGGATATGTGAAGCTTTTGAATGTGAAAAAGAGAAGTGTAAAGGGAATATAGGACATTTTAAGATTTTGACTATATACTGAAGCTTACCAAAAAGAAAGGATGGAGCCCTTAGAGTGGACTCAAATTATGGCCTTAGTTGTGTGTGTCAATAGATTACCCCTACAATTTTTTGATGAGGATTGTCTAGACTTTATTCCATTTTGTATGGTAAATGGGATTCAAGAACAAGATGATTATGAGAAAAAAAATGGATGATGATATAAAATCAAAGTTGCACTGTTTTGCGTATCCAAGGCAAGATTTTTGCTAGGGATCTAACCACGGGTAGTGACATGGGGAGTACTCTAGCCGAGAGTAAAGTGTTAAGTATGGAGCCTGATTTACCCTTGTAATTTTTTTTGTGGTAAAAGGGCACATTTGTAAGGCCCCCATTATGAGGAGAATCCATTGTGCGTGAAAAAAAATTACTCGCCGAAAACCAAAATTTTCACGGCCAAAAATCAGGGGCAACTTTAGGGGCCTCGCCGGAATATTCCTTTTCGCCGGAATATTATGGCCGAACGGCGGCCAAAAAGTGGTCGAAAAACAACCGTCGGTTGGCCGGTGGCAGGTGGTCGGAAGTCAATGGCCGATGGTCGAATTCAAAAGCGGACTTGTCTTCTCAAGGGCGGCCACACATGGGTGGATTGGAGGGTCCGATTTGGACTTATCAACACAAGGGCGGCTACACATGGCTGCCTCTCATGAGAGAGGGAAGCCCTTTTGGCCTATAAAAGGAGGCCATTTCTACACACATTTCATAGTGTGAAGGTGATGCAACAAGGTGAGTGTGAGGTGGTGAGAGTGAAGCAAGGCGGGAGCTCCATTAAGGGTTTAATCCCTTTGTAAACTACTTCTTGTATTGAGTGGCTGCTTTCCCGTGGACGTAGCCCACATTGGGTGAACCACGTATATCATGTGTACTCTCTCTCTCTCTCTAATCTATAATCTCTTGTGTGTAAAATCTATCTCTCTCCATTAAGTAATCTACTCAAATATCTATTTAGCTACGTCATATTTCCTAGCAACTGGTATCAGAGCAAGGTTTTCTGGTAGCCAAATTATCTCAAGGAAAGGATTCCTTGAATTGAGTGGGAGTTATGGCGGAGGAAGGGAAGCTCAAGATTGAGAAGTTCAACGGCAAAAACTACCAACATTGGAAGATACAGATTGAAGACTATCTCTACCAAAATGACCTCTATTTGCCACTAGGCAATCTTGCAAAGAAGCCTGCAACGATGGCAGATGAAGCATGGATTGTCCTTGATCGAAAGGCACTAGGAACAATCCGGTTAAGCTTGGCGTCAACGGTGGCCTTCAATGTTTCGGAGATGAAGACCACGGAGGACTTGATGAAGTCACTTGACGACTTCTACGAGAAACCATCGGCATCCAATAAGGTATTTCTTATGAAGCGCTTGTTCAATCTAAAGATGGCAGAGAATGGTTCAGTTGCAGAACACCTAAATGACTTTAACACAAACATAAGTCAAATTCGATCGGTGAAAATCAATTTTGACGACGAAGTGTGAGCTCTCCTTATACTATCATCTCTACCGGATAGTTGGGACAACCTTGTGATGGTTGTAAGTAATTCTATTTCTGGCACAAATACTCTTAAGTTTGATGATGTTGTGGGTGTTCTCCTAAGCGAGGAAATACGAAGGAGAAGCACAGGAGAATCATCAAGTGTTGCACTGTCAGTGGAAACAAGAGGAAGGCCTAAGGAGAGATTCAAAACCCAAAAGGGTCGTGATCGCTCAAGACGAAGCAAGTCACGCACAAAGTCAGTTCTTGAATGTGGAACTGCGGCAAGAAGGGCCACGTCAAGAAGGATTGCTGTTCCAAGAAGAAGAAGGAGAGTGAGTCTCAAGACAACAAGCCAACATCAGAGGCCAATGTGGCAGGTAAAGTAGAGCAAGATGCTCTAATTCTCTCATTAGACAATGTGTCTAATTCCTGGATAGCAGATTCCGGGGCTTCATTCCATGCGACACCACACAAGCAACATTTCCAAGATTACACCAAAGGTAATTTTGGGTATGTATACTTGGGAGATGATGAAGCTTGTGAGATTGTTAGCAAAGGTACAATTTCTATCAAAACTGCCAACAGAAATGAATGGAAGCTTCAAGATGTTAGGGATGTTCCTTCTCTTCAGAAAAAATTGATCTCTACAGGACAATTGGATGATGAAGGTCACAACATTGCATTCGGAAACAAACGGTGGAAGATCTCAAAAGGATCTTTGGTGGTTTCTAAGGGAGAAAAGGTCGATACACTTTACTTGTGTACTATGAGCACGCAACCTTCAGCTTGTGCAACAACTACAGAAGTTGACAGTGCGGTGTGGCACTACCGGCTTGGGCATATGAGTGCCAAAGGAATGCAAATCCTTCAAACAAAGAAGCTTCTACCAGGTTTGAAAGAAGTGGACTTAGAGTTCTGTGAAGATTGTGTTTATGGTAAACAAAAGAGGGTAAAATTTCAAAAATCAAGAAATGAAAGAAAAAATAAAAAACTTGAGTTGGTTCATTCTGATGTTTGGGGTCCTGCAAGTACACCATCACTTGGTGGCTCATTGTACTATGTAACATTCATAGACGATGCGACTAGAAAAACATGGGTTTATGTCATGAAGAATATTTCAAAGGTGGAAAGACTTTGTGGAGAATGAAGTAGGTACCAAGGTTAAATGCCTCAGATCTGACAATGGAGGTGAATATTGCAACCAAACTTTTGAAAGCTTTTGTGCTAGCAATGGCATTCGAAGGCAAAAGACAACCCCAAGGACACCTCAACAAAATTGGATTTCAGAAAGGATGAACATGACAATCATGGAGCAAGCACGAAGCATGCGGCTACATGCAGGCCTATCGCTTGAGCTTTGGGCGGAAGCTGTAAGTACGTCTGTGTACTTAATCAATCGGTCACCCTCAACGGCATTGGATGGGGGAGTTCCAGAAGAGTCATGGATAGGTAAGCCGGTGAATTATGCATTTCTCAAAGTGTTTGGGTGTGAGGCTTTTATGCACATAGATAGAAGCCTAAGATCAAAGCTACATGCAAAGTCCAAAAAGTGTTTCTTCATTGGCTATGGAGAAGGTGACTTTGGGTATCACCTATGGAATCCCGAAGATGGTAAAATCTTAAGGAGTAGAGATGTAATTTTTAACGAACAAAATATGTACAAAGATTACTTGGAAAGAAAACAAACAAAAGAAACAGGTGATGAGTACATGGAGCTTGAGGATGGTGAAGACTCAAGGACTGCAAACGATGACAATGTGCAACAACGTCAACCAAATGACGAGCCTCAACCTATTCCCCAAAGATCTACAAGAGCAAGTAGACCTCTAGAAAGGTTTGTTCCTTCCTTCAACCATCTCTTGATCTCAGATTCTGGAGAGCCGAAATCATATGAAGAAGCTATGCAACATGAATCCCAAGAACAATGGACGAAGAGCATGCAAGTGGAGATGGACTCACTACATCGCAACCAAACATGGGAGTTGGTTAAGTTGCCTAAAGGTAAGCGGGCACTTCAAAACAAATGGGTGTACAAGGTGAAGGAAGAAGAAGGTGGGAAGAAAAGGTACAAGTCTAGGCTTGTGGTAAAAGGTTTTTCTCAAAAGAAAGGTATTGACTTCAATGAAATATTTTCTCCTGTTGTAAAAATGAACTCAATTAGGCTTGTCTTAAGCCTTGTGGCTACTCATGATCTAAATCTGGAGCAAATGGATGTAAATACGGCATTCCGTCACGGTCACTTAGAGGAGGAAATCTACATGCTTCAACCAAAGGGGTATGAAGTAAAATTTAAGGAGAAAATGGTTTGCAGATTAAAGAAGAGCTTGTATGGTTTAAAGCAAGCATCAAGACAATGGTACTTGAAGTTTGATCGATGGATGTTGGATCATGGATTCCAAAGATGCAACTCGGATCACTACCTCTACACGGAGAATTTGGGAGATGGGAAATTCATCATCCTAATGTTGTATGTTGATGACATGTTGATTGCAAGTGCTAACATGCAGGACATCAAAGACCTAAAAGAGGATCCGTCTAAATCTTTTTCAATGAAAGATTTAGGTGCTGCAAAGAGGATACTTGGTATGAAAATATCAAGGGACGGGACGAAGAAGACAATAAATCTATCTCAAGAAGATTACATCAAGGAGGTACTAGAAATGTTTTCAATGAAAAATGCAAAACCAGTTTCTACACCTTTGGCTGGTCACTTTAAACTAACCAAGGATATGTGTCCAAAAACACAAGAGGAGATAGCCTATATGTCTAAAGTTCCATATGCTGCAGCGTTAGGTTCTCTAATGTATGCTATGGTCTGGACAAGGCCAGACATTGCACATGCAGTGGGAGTTGTGAGTAGGTTCATGGATAACCCAGGTAAAGAGCATTGGCAAGATAGATACTTAGGTATCTAAAAGGGACAACAACAAATGCTTTGTATTTTGGAGGAGCTGATATTTTTCTAGAAGGGTATGTTGATGCAGATATGGCAGGTGACAAAGATACTCGAAGGAGCACTACTGGATATGTGTTCACGGTTGGAGGCACAATAGTAAGCTGGGCTTCAAAGCTGCAGAAAGTGGTTTCACTTTCTACCACGGAAGCAAAGTATGTAGCAATGACGGAGGCAAGCAAAGAAATTCTGTGGCTTCACAGATTCTTAGAAGAGCTTGGATTCAAACAAGACAATTGTGTCTTGTACAGTGATAGCCAAAGCGCTATCCATCTTGCGAAAAACTCAGCCTTTCATTCAAGGACAAAGCACATTGAGGTGAGATATCACTTCATACGCACTCTTTTAGAAGAGGGACAACTAAAGCTAGGAAAGGTGCATACAAGTGAAAATCCTGCAGACATGTTTACAAAGGTGGTCAACAAGGAGAAGTTGAGCTTTTGCTCATCTTCAATCAACAGTCAAGGATAAGAAGCCAGGATGGAAAGCAGTCACAGGTTTGGTTTGGAGATCAGTCTCCAAGTGGGAGATTGTTAAGTATGGAGCCGGATTTACCCTTGTAATTTTTTTTGTGGTAAAAGCGTACATTTGTAAGGCCCCCATTATGTGAAGAAGCCATCGTGCGTGAAGGAAAATCACTCGCCGGAAACCAAAATTTTCACGGCCAAAAATCAGGGGCAACTGCCCCAGAGACTTTTTTTTTCCCTCGCCGGAATATTAAGGCCGGACGGCGGCCGGAAAGTGGTCGGAAAACAACCGTCGGTTCGCCGGTGGCCAGTGGTCGGAATTCAATGGCCGGTGGCCGGTGGCCGAATTCAAAAGCGGACTTGTCTTCTCAAGGGCGGCCACACATGGGCGGATTGGAGGGTCCGATTTGGACTTATCTACATAAGGGCGGATACACATGTCTGCCTCTCATGAGAGAGGGCAACCCTTTTGGCCTATAAAAGGAGGCCATTTCTACACACATTTCATAGTGTGAAGTTGATACGACAAGGTGATTGTGAGGTGGTGAGAGTGAAGCAAGGCGGGAGCTCCATTAAGGGTATAATCCCTTTGTAAACTACTTCTTGTTTTGAAGTACTAAAGCCATTGAGTGGCTGCTTTCCCGTGGACGTAGCCCGCATTGGGTGAACCACGTATATCGTGTGTACTCTCTCTCTCTCTCTACTCTATAATCTCTTGTGTGTGAAATCTATCTCTCTCCATTAAGTAATCTACTTAAATATCTATTTAGCTACGTCATATTTCCTAACATAAAGGGCAGAATGACGAGTGTTTTTATGGCACAATGGATGCTCTAGAAATTATGGACCTTTTTTTAGATGATGAGAGATTAGAGGGTCAAGAGAGTAAGCCTGAGACTATGTTCAAGAAATTTTTTGATTTCCCAGATGAAATGGCCCTGGCGATAAAGGTGATACAAAGAACGAACTGCAAAGAGGAAACAAATGCTGGAAGATGTGAACAAGCAAAAATCTATTTGAATCTACTAGCTAACGAGCATAGAGGAGGACAAAGAAAATTTGGATCCTTACAATTCTACAGAATTAAAAGAACTAATAAAACATCTATGCATGCACTGATAGATTTGGGTGAGCATTTGAATACAATTAGTTTGGATCTGTATCAAAAAATTCCCAGATTGGTTCTACAACCATTGAAAAGGATGTTCACATGATTCTATGGGACTACCAATGTTTCACCACGCTATGTGGAACTCATGCTACACATCAAAGGATTACCATGTTCCCATAACTTCTTTGTACTACCTCCAAAATCCCTTGCTAATCACAACTAATATTGGGAGCACCATGGCAACACAAATACAAGGCGACATTGGGTGGATGCACAATAAAACATTGCAACTTTCATGCCAAAAACAACACCTACAAAGTCTAGTTACAACCATAACTATGCATCTGGATTTGAGTTTCTCCCTTCAGTACAAGTCTTTAAGACAAAGCAACCTATTACAAATTTTGTGCTAGCAATTGAAGACTTAGGAGCATCAAAATAGATCACTCAAGTCAATCATCCGAAGCAAATTTGGGTATCAAAGAAGAAAACAACCCAAGGTCACATCACTACACCCCAAACACCTTCTAAAACAAAAAAAGGACACCCCAAGAGTTTATGCAAACTTTATTTGGGTTCAAATATTCCAACCGTAAAATTTTCTCTCAACAAGCATTAGGAGATTTTGAAGGTCATTTGGAGGGCCTTCTAAGAAATTATATTTCTCTCTCTAGAAAATATTCTTACAATGTAGTCCTACTTATTGACGTCCAGAAGAACAACTAGCCAATCTGAAAAGTGAACCTAACTTTTTTGACAATCCTTGAAAACGATCACCTTTTCATTAAATGCAAGTGTCCTTTTCATGAGGTAGGTGCGGGTCATTCATAATTCAATATGGATTTTGTCATCATTGAAATGAAAAAAAAATCACAAAACTGTTAACTAGTGTTAGAATTTGAAGATTTTGAAGCCACCAAGCGTCCAGAACGCTCAAAGACCAAAATTTCTTTTGTCTACTTGCCCTTTCCTAAAACACGAAGAGGGAGAAAAGACAAAAAAACCCATAACAAGGGGTTTGCCCTATGGCGCGAGAGGGGAATTCAAAAAAAAAAAGGAATTCCCCTCACGTTTTGTAGGGTAAACCCCCCTTCTTACGGGTTTTTTGGACTTTTCTCCCTCTCTCGGTGTCAGAAAAGGGCAAGTACACAATTGTTTTTGAGGTTTTTTGGCATTCTAGATACATCGGCAGTGTCAAAATCTTCAAATTCTAGCACTAGCTAGCAATTTTGTGATTTTTTTCATTTTAGTGATGACAAAAGACATATTGAATAAGCGATGCCTACCTTATGAAAAAGACACTCGCATTAAATGAAAAGATGACAATTTTCAAGGATTGTTAATTCATTAAATGAGTAGGTGACACTTTTTCATATTTTTGCTAATAATTGCCTATTTTTCTATGTAACATTGGACCTTCTCTCATTGGAAGAGCTCTTTTTTCTCTCTCTTCTAAAAGGCCCTCCAAAATACCTCCAAAACTTCCTAATGATCAAAACCAACCATGGTATTCATCCATAGCTACAAATGAAGACAAGCAACCAAGCTTGATCCACCACTAGTCATCCATTCTCCAAAAGGCCCAAAAATCACTTGTAGTCAAATATAAACAAGTTTGGGTACCTAAGCAACTTGTTACTACTCAAAAATTAGTACACTGATTGTTGATTTTGAAACAAAAAAATCCAATTTATCCCTTGGAGACAAAAATCCCAAAAAATGCTTCAAAGATATTACCACAATGGAAAATTTCAAAACTCAACACTTCGGTATGGCATCGTAAATTTTTGACACAAATCCAAGCGAAGGTGTTGTTTCAAAATTTGACAATTCAAAAGCGTGCTACTGAATTACAACATTTGTTACATGGTACATTCTCACTAACACAAGAACATGTCAACCTCATCACCGAAGGCCATTATGCACTTTTCTTAAGTCCCACCTCTCTCATAACATTAAATTTTCCATGAATTCATTGAGTATGTATACATATGGCCACATTACAAGGCCTTGCATAAGGCACTGCTTGGATGCCCATGCACAACACCACCCAAATGAAACTCTTGTTTAGGAGAACTCCAACTAGGAGGGAGGAGGCATGCTAAATAAAAACCTATTGATCATGTGAGAAAAAGGGCAATTTTTGTGTTAAAATTTGCGTTTGGTTTTTCTTTTGACAAATTTTTTTATTTTATGCCTTGAAAAGATGATATATATCAAGAGTAAGGAACACATGTTAGATATGAGCCCTTCAATGTGAGCACTTATGTACATAATAGTGCTTTTTACTAAGAATACTAAAGGGAAGTGAAGTAATCCAAGCAAAAAGAGAGAAATAAGGGTTTTTTTAAAGAACTAGATATTTTATTATTATTTTATTTTAATTTCTAGCTAAATTCTACAAATTTTCACTCATTCTGGCTATTTCTCTCCATTTTTATTGATTTTCTTCTAAAATATCCTTTAGGAGAAAATCTTAATTTTTTTCTAGTGATGGACACCAAACTTTTACAACATTTTTCAAGCATCAATGCTACCAACTTTTGTGAAGAAGTTTCAGTAAAAACCCTATATACATGGCCTAACAAGCAGAGAGGCTTGCAAACAACGAAAGCATCAAAATGGACATAGACTAATCAAATGACATCAAAATGAAGTCAAACTTTATACACAGCTTTGTATGACTACTAAGTCATGTTGTTTATCATGTATTGTGCCAAGCTCTAGCTTGTGGCTCATTTCACCAGCTAGAGGACTCATTTGGGCATCATATTGTTAATGACAAAGTATTGATATCTAACTATTGAGATCACACCTAAAGAGTGTCCCAAGGGAGTATATCTCCATGTCGAACTGATCACGAGCTTGAAAATTATTATATTTATGTAGCAATTTTTTTCTTGACCTGTTCATTTTGAACCATAGTGTTTTTTTAATGCTACTAGAGTTTTGACCTAGCTTGGATACCGTTATTTATAAAGTATCACATGCATTGAAAATTTTTGTCACTATTTACTTGAAGTTTGCACCTTGTAATAAGGCAAGAAATGGTCTAATCCTTGCCTAGAGTGACACATCATTGATTCAAGATGATACACATGATCAGAAGTAAGTTCATATAAGTCCAAATCTTTATGCCAAGGAAAAATTGCAAACTTTTCCTTGCATACTTGAAATCAGCCCCAGCCAAGTTTTTGACCTAATAGCAAGCTTGACATTGTTGGGAAGCATAGAAGCCTGTTTCTTAATCACTAGTGGTGTAGCTTGGCCATGGTGTTAGGGTTAGGGTTAGAGAGATGGATATTAGGGTTAGGTTATGCCAAGGGAAAAATCATAAGGAGAGAGAGTATAGACACAATGATAATGCTCAAAGTTCAATTGATTGATTAGAGAATAGACTCTTAAGTAGGCTTAGTGCTTTACAATCATTGGTTAGATAAGTTTGCATCCTCTTGTTATTGGACCATCTCATCATTTATCTTTTCCTAGGTGGCTAGAAGGCTTTCCCATATTTTGCCACAAGTTGAGCTTACCCTAACAATTGCCCCCTTAAGCCAAACTTGGGGTTTTACAAAGACCTCATGTGTTTTTGTGTTAATATGTTCATGCCATTGTGTACTCCTAGGCTAACATGATTCATCTACCTAATATCAATGGATTTAGCACATCACGGTTCTCAATTGGATACATCATGGTGATTCTTAGCGGATTCAATGACCATGGTTCAATGTCCCATGATAGATCATAGCGATTCTCTAATGGATTCATCCCTACGGTTCACAAATGAGACTTAGTACGTTCACTATTAGTCCTTGGTAGTACAAAATCTGTTCATTCATTCATAAATCCATGTGTGAAGAGGTTGTCATGTGTCTCCTCTTCAAAATTTTCTTTATCTTGTTGTCTTAGTCATTGGTTGTTGATGTTATCATCTTCATGTTGTGATTTTCATGTTTTTGTTATCATCTTCATGTTGTGATTTTCATGTTGATGTTGATCTTTGGTCCATTGTGTTGAGGATGAAATCTCCATCTCCAACAGTGCATACATATCACCTATTGTGAGTGTGTTTGTGCACATAATGTGATGCCTCATGAGGAAGGTCTTACCATGTACTATGGGAAGTGTCAAATAATTCCCTTACATAGGCTAGCATGATCATAAAGTAATCCTTAAAGATTGAAGTGTAAACATACATTTCAATGTAATCTTCATGCATACATGCTTCATATATATTGAGGCTTGTAAACATGTGGGCTGATTGCAGGTCCATTCTTGGATAAAACGAAAAACCAAAAAACATGTGGGCTGATTGCAAGTATGTTCTCGGCCAAAAATGTGATCTTTACAAGCTGTTGTGGATCCTACTTCTACCTCTATGGGAAAATGCCCTTAGCTAAGTGATCACTTGGTGCTATTGCATCATGTTGTGGGAATAACCTCTATGGTTTGGAGGCTTAAGGTCTCGGGGGGATCGAGCTTCTTGCCCTCCTCCTGGTTCATCCTCTATAAGGTTGACTTTGCCTTTGCTTTTGTCTTTACTACCGTTTTTGATAATGAGGCATTTTGTAGATGGATGACCTTTGATGCCACATTTGCTACAAAATTTATTCTTGTAGCAATCTTTAGAAAAATACCATGATTTTCTACTCTCATAGCACTTTTCATTATTCATCCTAGTTGATGAATTAAGATGAGGTCCTAGATGATGATGCACTGCTTGCTTTTTCTCCTCCTCAATTAGTGCATTGGTTACATGTTCCAAAGTGGGCGTAGGATCTTTTTGTTCCGAGAAAATATTGTCAAATTTTTTGGGAACAACCCTTAAGAGCACAACGAGATTATCTTCTTTGGGAATTTGACACTCAATGTAGGTTAACTAACTGATGATAATCATCAACCTATTCACGAGGCTTGAAATGTCTTCCCCTCAATTCATTGTCGATTTGTAGAGGACCTGGTTCCTTTTAAGACTTATCTTGTTCATTTTTTGTTTGCCACCAAAATTTTCTTCTAAAATGGTCCATGTGTGGATAGCCATGGTGCAATTATTAGTGAAGCGCATATAATTATCGTGCAATGAAGTGGTAATTATGCCAAGAGCCTATTTTTCTTTGGCTTGAATTTGTGCAATCTAGGCTTTGGTGAGTGTGCTTTCAATTGTGGATGGTTCAACTACCCATGGTTTGACAATGGACCATAATTTTTTGCACATGAGGTAACCTCACATCTCCGTTTTCTAGGTGTGGAAACACTCACCATTACATTTTTTATTCCCTTTTAGTGTTGGTAGAGGGGTCTTAACACTTGGCGGTGTGGCAAGGGTAGTGTCTGCCTCTTTATACGAGATTGTGTGAATGTAAGTGCACTAATGAGAGAACAAGGTAAAAAGGGAGCAAAACATGAAGCTACTCTTCACAAATAACATGTGAAGTACCTCTTCACAAGAAGAATTTAAAAATTTAAATCTGCCTTGAAGTTGAGAAGTACAAAAGCTTGAAATAGGCCAATGTGTTGAACTTGGTTTCTCTAGTTAAGCTTGTGTGTATATTTCCTTGCGCATAAGAGATGTTCTAAAGTTTGGCCGCACACCTTTAAAAAATGATAATTTCAATTTGAAAAATGAAATCCCAAATGTTGTGAAATAAAAAATGTCAAAATTTGATGAATGCTGAAATCAAAGGAGTAACAAATACCATTGAATGTAGGGGTATGCCAATGTGCATCTATGGCGTGATTGGAGAGAACTCAAGGGTCTCCCTAGCCTTGCAATGGCATCTACGGTGGTTGAATGGCATGACTAATAGGGCTCATATTATTGATGTGGGCTCGCATTAGTAGAGAGGAGGGGTTTACACTCACCCAATGCTGCTACAATGAGGTACACCAAATCAAAGGTCCGCTTATAATTTGAAAGGGATGACTTAAAATATGTTAAATGCCAAGGCCCAAAATCAATGAGTGTAGCAATTACCATCCAATAGATGAGGTTACTGATTTTGTAGATTTTCATGATCTGAGAATGAAAGGGAGATCACCGAGGTGTTGCAACATCATCAGTGAAGCTTGATCAACATGAGCTTGAAGTTGGGAAGAGCTGCCATATTAGAAGTTGTTTAATTAGGGAAGCAAATCATACTTGAACATTGGCTTCAACTGACACACAAGGAGGGGGGACCTTAGCATGGGAAACACATTATGGAGGCCGATTGAAACGATTCAAAGTAGAATGTGCAATTCTTCCCGACTAAGCAAGCCAATTAGTGGCTTTGTGTAGCGTAAATTTATCTGTGAAATTGATAATATGGGGCAAGCAGAAGATCTTCATGATGCTATATATATATATATATATATATATATATATATATATATATATATATAGAGAGAGAGAGAGAGAGAGAGAGAGAGAGAGAGAGAGAGAGAGAGAGAGAGTACACTGCTAATAAAGGGACTCAAGTTACAAAAGGATAATAATACATTACCATAGGATATGATATTCAACATAGCCTTTATTTAAAATGCTAGAATAGAGGATGACAATGCACATAATATTTAGGATAGAAGATGAAGTGACTCAAGTTACAAAAGGATAATAGTACATTACCAAAATATATCATAGGTAAAACATATCCTTTATTTATAAGATTGGAATAGAGGATGATGATGCACATAATATGTAGGATAGCATGACACACATGCGCTTATCTACCACAAAGGATTCTACAACTAGGAGATGTTGCACAAAAAAAACTTAACCCAAGACGAGGACGTGCCTACCCAACAATAATTTCTTCTTGAAGGATGGTTCCAAAAGGGTCCTTAAACGGTCCTACCTGAGTACTATGAGTAGACACTTGAGAAGGTGCAATATTTTTGGAAGCTAGTGTGGTGCCAAAAATTAAATCTATGAAGTGCTTTAAGGATCGCTACTTTCCCAAATTCTATCCTTGGAGCCAAAATATGTGAGTCTTTTTAGGAGTTTCTTTTACATATTTTTTGAAGGTTTTTATAAATGTAAGTGGATGGATGTTTCCTTTGGGTTCTCCATTACACATGTTAGTATCCTTGGATAGAGGGCAAGTGCACTTGTTGTGACTTAGATCATTTTGGGTTGCCATCAGGTGCACATATTTTTTGATTCACACTCTATAGAAATAGACATGCCACCTCTGAGCAAAGAGTCTTGGAAAACCCCCTATTTACAACTCTTGAAGTGAAAATGACCCCCTTTCTACACTTATAGGGCATGTAGTTACTAAAACTATTATGCCCATAAGGTTTGGTATAGTTTCTCACCTTCAAGTTTAAGAAAACCAAACTTGATGCCATACATGTATCCTCTTTATAGGGGAATGTAATGGGGTAACCACATGCAACTATCCAGCAATAGTTGACCTATTTACTATAAAGAGTATTGATGTGTATGTCTATATGTATGCTATCAATCTCTTTCACTACCCCCAAAGACCCCTTATTTCCCCCTTGAAGTATATATCACAACCCCCTTCCATATGTCTTAGTAATAGAGGATCTCGGGGGATTCACCATGGAAAACTTACCGCACCACATAAGTGCAGGGGAGGGGGGTTCTTTTACAAGTTATATAAGCGTATAAGTTAGGGGTAGCCCCCCAACAATTTATCTTCCAAGCTTAAAAATAAGGGAGGGGGTATCATATTTATTGGGCGGGGGGCGGGGGGGGGGGGGGGGGGGGGGTGGGGGTGGTGAGAAAAGGGAAAAATGAGAGAAAGTTTTTGTGTTTCAAAATGATTCCCAAAAGAGTTTTCCCTCGAACTTGTTAGTCAATAGCTGCAAAGATACATGCAAGAACTAACACTGCTTTGTATCAATTTCTTGTTTTTTGATTATAGTTCATTTGTTGAGGGATGAAAGCTATAAAGAGTTTGTATAGGTGCAAATTTACATGGAGAACCTAACACAACTTTATAACCATGTTTTTTGAGTAATTTAGATGGGTCAAAATTGGATGAGTAGTTAGAGTCCATGCTGAAGGGGCACATAGTTTGAAAGTCAAATTAAGACACATTGAAGGTACATCTAGTTATCAATAGAAGTGGTTCCTTAGTATGTGTCCAATAACTATGTTGCATGCTCTTTGACTAGTTTTACTCAGTTAGATCATGTGAGACCTAAATTTTATATGTAAGATAGGGGTATGATAGTTTTCTACATTGATTGTCGTATAAGCGTAGAAAAGGGGGTCATATTCTCTAATATGAATCGTATATAGGGGTTTTATCAAAGTTGTCCGCTCGGAGGTTGCGTCCTGTTTTGTATATAGAGTGAATCCCCCGGGTAGAGGATAAATTATTAGGGGCCTACCCTTCACTTATACTCTTATCTAATCTCCCAAGGAACCCCCTTTCCTTGCACTTATATGGTACGATAAGTTTCTCATGGTGAATCCCCTGCACATATTAGATCATTTTGTGCAAATTATTATTTTTACCACTAAGCGGTCACAAACCTTGAGAGGAGGGCCTAGTAGGGTCAACACATAAAACTTTCACCATAAAATCCTAATCTTCTTAAACGATCCAAGCTAAGATCATTCAGCGCCAGGTTTTTTGAAAAGAAATTGCACGGTTGACACCTTGAAGTCCTCAGTGTACTAATTCACTAGCAAAACCTAAATGATCTCAATGACCCCAAAAAACCTGAGCAATGGAGCTTATTCTAGTGCGGTTATGCTACTTTTTTATAGAAGAAATTCTCTCTAGGGCTGAGCTTAGTGTTGATAAAGACAAATGACCAACCATTTTTAAATTTAGAGGTGTGAAAATAAGGAAAATTTGGTTTTTGGTCATTTCAGAAGATAAAATGATAGTTGTTTTCTACACTATAACCTATATTCAATTAACTAATCCAAAACCTTATCCACAAAAAAACTTCTACTAATCCTACTTAACCTAACCTTAATCAATGGTAGAGAATCTCAACCACAATGTTTTCTTGAGGGATTGTAAGCCTCCCACAACTCAAACAACATGATTAATCCTAAACCCTAATGTAAATTACTTTAATGAATGAAGATTGGAAGGTAACAACATTATGGTGGAAACATAAACGAGTTGTTCATTGTGTGATTAGAGAGTTAATTACAAGAGATATTGGAGAGAGAAATTTACACTAATACAAATGGAAAATCATGATATCAAACAAATATGCAAAGATGGATACAAAGTATCTAATGATGGCAGCGAGTGAGTAGGATACAAAGTGTCTAAGTTGGCTTCTTATATAGGATAGAGGGAGAGCATCTGATGACCTAATCAGTGATGTCAAATGTGTAGGCTTCCAAGGCGGAGGGTGTTCTCACTTGTGGAGGTACGGATGTATCACACACCCCAGCAAGCCTCCCTGTGTGTGATGTAGTAGCAGCCAGATAGTACAAAGCTGTCTTCCTTAGAGAATTGTCAAGACCAAAGTCACAACGTCCTTCCCAGAGAATTGTCTGGGTGTAGGATCAAAGTGTGCACCTTCACTATAGATTTGTAGGCAACTAGGTGGTAGGTCAAATCAAAAAACAAATGGAGATTTTGTCAAAGTTCAAAGTATATCGTGTCAGGTTTTGTTGCCGATGTCGGCTATAAAATTGTCATTGTCATTGTTGTTGATGCTCCTCCCCTTCAAAGTGTGTCGTAAAAAAATGAGCAAAATGATTACCGGTGGCGACATGTCATGTGTACCAGATTTTGTGCAATGTGTGTGAGGATGGTCTTACCCAATGTCGGGCAGTGTTGGCTGATCCTTTTACACATGTTACTCTTGTGAAGCCAATTACACTTTGTTACAATGCAAAGATGAATGCAAAATGGAGAGATTTGGTGCAAATGCAAGTACATGGTGTTTGTGCTAGCTTGTTTATTTCCAACCTTGGGATTAGATATGTCATACATTTCTATGTTTTGAGCTTTATGAAAATTTGGTGATAGGAAACGAGATCTTGAAGCCCTTCAAAGAACCTTTTCACTTTCACCTTGACTGCTATTGGAAGCCCCCTTCGAGTTGTACAATTCTTCTTGACTTCTTGGAGCGGGCTCTAGCGTGCGAAAGACTTCTTTGTTGAAGGAAATTATCAGTCGGCCAAAGTGCATGTGGCTAAATGGCCGAGGAGGTAGTGAAGATTCAATCGACGACCAAAAAAAAACCAGACAGAGGTGGTCCGCAAACAGTTGACCGGTTGAGACCCGTCCAAAATCCACAATCTGTCATCAGGGAAAGTTTGGACTCAAATTTGGGCCTTGTAAGGAATGCCATGTAAGCGTAGAGTGAAATAATAGGAAATTCATTTTAACCCTTTTTTATACCGATTTTCTAAAATATTGATATCGTATTCATGCAAGGTACGTTCATTTAAAAACCAAAAAAGTATTCCAGTCATGATAACACTTCACTGTATGCGGCAGATACTGAATTCAATGCCAAATATCTCAATCTTCTGAATTTTTGAAAACTAAGCTCTGTTTCCCGCCTCCTTCTTCCCCCCATTCCCTCCTGCATTCTCTCTCGCATGCACAATATTCAAATTTCCATTCTTCAATTGCCCCCACCTCCTTCTGTACACAGTTTTGATCAATCATGTCTCAGTTGACACTATTAGCTTCTTCACGAAGAACTTCTACAAGGAATAGGAGAGATGTATATCACATGCACATAGAGCTCTCATGAGAGTATGAACCCCTCTGTAAGAAAAACAAACATCAAATGCTTTTTGAAGCTTCAAAGAGAACTTAAGATCACAAGGCATGAAAAATGTGGACCTTTGGCTGGACGACAGAATGTATCCAAAGGATCATGTCACAAACTCAACTCCACCTTTTGAGAATATTACATCCTTAGTGAACTATGTTGGAGATGGCCACCATGGCTTGTATGGCTACACTAAGCAGTTGGCTACAAGAAATGACGTTCTACAACAAGAGAGAGATATTGTATACAACGAGAATGTTCGCTTACACCAAAAAGTTGTGCAATGTGCTCAACAGGTTGAAAGTAGCAAGGAGACCATCAAGGAGCTTACACAACAACTCAGAGAAAAAACAACAGCGCTATGTCTTTGCCAAAGAGAAAGAAAACTAAGAGACATCGAGGACTTGAAAGTTGGCTCGGGAGGAATTAAGAAAAGAGTGCAATCCATCAAGTGAGTGCATCTATCCTTCTTAGGTTTATATTCATAAAATCTCACATCTCTTACTGCTAACATGCTTGTGCAAATCTTTGCTTCACCCTAACAAGGAAGTGGAGCATAGCACAACCACCTTCTCGGTCCATTACGGGCTCATATTGAATCGCAAAAATGTAGCTGGCCTCTTGGATGATAAGTGTTATGGTAAGATCATTGCTAAACAGCTTGACAACCTCTTAAAGGAGAACCAACTCCCTGCACGGGATGTTTAATCAATTTTGGATGAAGTTGGTATATCCAAAAAGGGATATGTTGCCATTTTCAAGGATGTAGTATCATTTGCAGTGTTATTCCACTAGAAAAGGGTTTTGCATCATTTGTAGTGCTGTTCCACTAGAAAAGGGTTTGGATTCTTAACTCCTCTTACTCACGTCTGTGCAAAGACAGGTCAAAAAGTTTCGCATCAAGCACACGCTTCTTCCAAACCCTTTCTCTATTAAAAAAACAAGACGGGAAGTCAACGAGGAGGTGCTTCAAAAGCTAGGAAGTCCTTTCCACATTGAATCAACATACAAATCGCCAAAAGGAGAAGAAATGGTATATGACAATTATAAAAATATTTTTTATGATGTCATCGTGCTGCAGTCATACATTGTGTAGTTGTTCGATGTCACTGCTGAAGAGTGCAACCGCGTCCTGAAGTTTTTCATCAAGCTAGATGAGTGCGAGCTTGTAAAGGAGACAAAGGTTGAGCGAGTCACAATCACACTCATGAATAGAGCTCTGGATGCAAGCATTGGACCAGATGATCCTCAAAACTTTAGTGTGCAATCTGAGCACAACATTTTCCTTCTTGTGAAGTTCAAGGTTCGTAGAAGTTATGTTTAAGATAATTTATCGTTATTGTAAGGTTTCCAGTTTCTGAAACCTTAAAGGTTGTATAAGCTTAATCAAACTGATATGATTATTGAAAAAGCAATGTAGAATTGTTCGACCATGGCAAATATTGGTATTTTTGGAATCTTAAGCACAGCAAACCCCGGGCTAGAAATTTTCAGAATTGAATTCCGATAAAAACTGGCATAGTTATGACCCCTGGAAGTTTACACTGTGAATTGAGTAAAATAGAAAAATTGAAGGGTTACAGTAATCATTTAAGCATAGACTTTATTAAAGGTCTCCCAGATATTTACAAGATATTTACCAATTAAGAAAAAATAGGTCAAATTATAGCAAAATTGACATTTTAAAAGCTGGCAGGTAATGGGAGGGTCAACACTGACCTGCCAGGGACTCATTTAGCAGCAGGGGTCGTTTTTTGACTTGCTGAGGGCTACTTGAACTTCAAGCAACTGCCTTTTTCAGCCGGTGAGAGCTTATGAGTGCCAGAAAACTATAAATAGGACCCCTAGCTTCACATTTTACACAGACTCGGAGCCTTGCTACTCTCTCTCTCATCTAGAGAGAACACTACGCAGAAATCATTAGAGTTTAATCTCTAATTGATTAACCCTAACGGTAATTAACCTAATCCTTCTTAATTAGCAAGATTAGATTAAGATAAATTGCTAATAAATCAAAGATTAGGCCTATGCATGCTCCTTAAACCTCTTTAAATTAATTAATCTCTGCTGATTATTATAATTAAGCTTAGTAATACTAAGCTGATTATTTATCCTATCATATTAAGGCGGAAATTAGCCAAATTAACCATGAATTAATGGTAAAAATATTAATTAGGATTAGATTAAAATGAATTATTTATCAGAGATGCATTAGACATTTATTAATGTAGGAAAATTATCCTATAATTTTCTGAGAAGTTTTCCTAATTAATTAGGCATAATTACTCTGTTTTTTGAACAATTTTTATAGCGGAAATTAGTAAATGAATTTCAAATCAGGTGATATAATTATCAGTGGTTAATTAAGTGTTTAAGAACCCGTGATAATTAGGAAAATCTCCGAAAAATAATCTAGCTAATTATTTTAGCAGAAATACCCTGTTTTCTGAGAAATTTAAATAGGGGAAATTATTAAAATGATTTGAAATGTTGTGATATATTTATCAGTGGTTAATTAGGTGTTTAAGAACCCGTGATAATTAGGAGAAGCTCAAAAAGGTAATTTAGCTAATTAATTTAGCAAAAATACCATGTTTTTTGAACAATTTAAACAGGGGAAATTAGTAAAAATAACTCAAATGCTATGATATAATTATCAATGGTTAATCAGGTGTTTTAAAACCCGTGATAACTAGGAAAATCTCAGAAAGTTAGTCTAGCTAATTATTTTAGCAGAAATTCCTTGTTTTATGAGCAATTTAAATAGGGAAACTTAGTACAATGATTTCAAATGTTGTAATATATTTATAAGTGGTTAATTAGGTGTTTAAAAACCCGTGATAATTAGGAGAAGCTCAAAAAGTTAACTTAGCTAATTAATTTAGCACAAATACCCTGTTTTTTGAACAATTTAAATAGAGGAAATTAGTAAAAATAACTCAAATGCTATGATATAATTATTAGTGGTTTATTAGGTGCTTAAAAACCCGTGATAATTAGGATCGGCTCAAAAAATTAATCTAGCTAATTACTTTGATAGAAATACCCTGTTTTTTGAGCAATTTAAATAGGGCAAATTAGTAAAATGATTTCAAATGCTATGATATAATTATCAGGGATTAATTAGATGTAAAGAAACCCTTGATAATTAGGAGAAGCTCAAAAAAATAATCTAGCTAATTTCTTTAGCAGAAATACTCTTGTTTTTGAGATATTTAGAACGAGAAAATTAGTAAATTGAATTAAATTACTATGATATATTTATCAGTGGTTAATTAGGTGTTAAGAAACCCATGATAATTAGGAAAAGTGCAGATAATTAATGTAGCTAATTAATTAGGCAAAATTACTCTGTTTTTTGAGAAATTTAAATAAGGTAGATTAGTGAATAGGTTCAAATTGAATTGAGTTAATTTTAAGAGGTTTATTAGATGTTATATAACCTGTGATAATTATGCTAATCTTAGATAATTAGTTTAACTAATTATCTTAGTGGAATTATTTTATTTTTAGGGGTAAAATAAAGGGGGAAATTAGTAAATCATTCAGTATAATTACATGCTATTTATCAAAGCTATATTATAGGGTAAAGAGGCCGTGATAATTATTCCAAGGTTATAAAAGTAGTGTAGATATTTATCTAAGTCAAATTACACTATTTTTAGCTAAAAACTAAAGAGGGAAATTAGTAAATCATGCTATATGATTACATGCTATTTATCAGAGCTATATTGTAGGGTAAAGAGGCCGTGATAATTATGACAAGGTTAGAAAAGTAGTATAGATATTTATCTAAGTCAAATTACACTATTTTTAGCTAAAATCTAAAGAGGGAAATTAGTAAATCATGTTATATGATTATATTCTATTTATCAGAGCTGTATTGTAGGGTAAAGAGGCCTTGATAATTATGACAAGGTTAGAAAAGTAGTATAGATATTTATCTAAGTCAAATTACACTATTTTTAGCTAAAATCTAAAGAGGAAAATTAGTAAATCATGTTATATGATTATATGCTATTTATCAGAGCTATATTATAGGGTAAAGAGGCCGTGATAATTATTCCAAGGTTAGAAAAGTAGTATAGGTATTTATCTAACTCAAATTACACTATTTTTAGCTAAAAAATTAAAGAGGGAAATTAGTAAATCATTCTATATGATTGCATGCTATTTATCAGAGCTATTTTATAGGGTAAAGAGGCCGTGATAATTATTTCAAGGTTAGAAAAGTAGTATAGATATTTATCTAAGTCAAATTACACTATTTTTAGCTGAAAATTGAAGATGGAAATTTTATAATTAAGTTAGAAAATAATAAGATAATTACCAGAGGTCAAAAATATCCTTATCTACTTGTGTTAATTATACCATAGTTAATTAGTGAGGTTAGTAAGTCATAATTGACCAAAAGTCTTATTTTGAGCAAATGATTAATTAAAATAAATAGACTTGTGGTTAAAAGTTTTTAGAAAAATTATAGTAAGTGCAAACCTATGATATCAAGTTAAGGAAATGAAATCTTTAAGAGAAATTAAATACAATAAATATTAAGCCCAAAACAAGTAAATTATTAGCTTAAAAGTTGATAGGAAAATTAGGAAAAAGATATAGAAAATTATAAGAAAGTTAGGAGAGCTTAGAAAACCCTTAGGGAAATGGTGTAAGAAGTTATCATGCTTATATAGACAAATAAGAAATTACTAGGTCAAGAATTTATCAATTAAGACTATAAATTTAACCTTGGATGGGTTACGGTTAAATACAAAGGTTAAGTCTAGATTTTGAACTATTTACCTAATAATTAGACGTCCTTTTTATAAGGATAAGAAGTTATGATACCAAAAAGGACCCGAGCAAATCCTACATCTGATGATGAGGACGTAGCTCCAAAACGAATTAGAGCATCGCATGACGACGAAGCTGGGCCTAGTAGTAGGCCTACGGAGGAGAGTCTTCAGGCGCCAGCGCAACAACAGATGGCCAATCAATCCCAGGTGGGTTCCCATTATTCAATTAAGTCTTTAATTACTTTAAGTTCTTTTATAAGTTAGCATTGCATACGTAAGAAGGATAAATTGGCTGAAAACGGAAGGTAACTTCCAGCGTGCATTTGTTTATAATATAGGAAAGAATTGTTTGGGTTAAAACTGGTTGAATTAGGAAAGATATGTTTGATCATCCTTAAGACAGCTTGTCTCAAGACACCTCCGACTCCTTGATATAAATTGATGATAATGATTGGCTTTCTAGCCACGGTTAAGTCGGTTATCCCCATGAACGATGAGTTTCTACTCCGTGTCATGTCTTGATGTTTCTACATAAGTTAGGATACCGTTTTTATCCTAGGGGAGCCGCCCGGTTGTATGGGCAACTGGTTTGGTGTATGGGCACCCGGAACCTTGGGTGGGGGTTTATCCACTCCGGATTTGAATAAGGAATGGGTGCCGTTTTTCACCCTTAGGTGGTCTTGAGACAAGAAGGGTACTAGTCATGGTTATTATGGACAATGTTTTGATTGATAGTACCCTGTCTTAAGTTTAAAGATTTCTGTTTTCTAAAAGAATGCTTTCAATGTTGTCTTCAAGGAATTACTGTGATGGAATGTTAAAAAGAAACTATTATTTTAAATGTTAAAACAATGTGATAATAAGATAAACGAATCATGTGTGAGTGTGGGGTGGTAAGTGGGGATTGACTAAGGTTGTCAATCATGGACGGGTGGACTTGATTAGTCAGGTAACTATCCATTCCCGTGCACTAAAACGTTTAGAAACTTTACTTGGACGAGGGATCCACCAGCGGCTGTGCCCTCACATATGTTAGAGGGAAAAAAGCGTTGGCTAAGGAAACCTTAATCTAAAGGATGAAGATTTAGGGCCGGAAATTTTTTTTTGAGGATCCCGTTTCCACTGCGAGACAGGACTAGGTCTCTTCTAGGGCTATGAACCTAAACCATTGCCAATGGTAAGGGTGAATTCCCTAGGATTTTTCTTGTTTAGAGACTCTGATTTTTACTAGGCCTAGAGACCTGTCATGGATCCCATCCCGATCTCGGTATAGGCGGGTTGGGGACCTTACAGTTATGTTTCAGTTGAAGTCTTTCAATTGTGCATTGTAAAAAGTTCAAAATTATCCTTTCAGGTGCACAGTGAGGACTTCAATATATGGAATTGGGTTTTTCATCAAACAAACATACCAGAAATAATAAGCGAATAGAGAAATGGAAAGAAATTGGATGTGGAGGGCATGGGATCCTACAATGTTGAGTAGCACATGGATGGAGACCTAAAAACCTTGAAATACATGTACAATGTTTTCAAAGGAGCAACAAGAAAAAGCCCTTGCTTGTATTTCATGGGAGGGGTTCACATCCTTGACAAACCATTTTGGAGGAGAGCTCCGGATAGGCATCTACGCAACCCTAACTTTCGACCCATTTTGGATATCCCACTATCTAGATATGCACAATGCATGCACTTTGTAGAATAATAGAAAAACTAATGTTTCTCTACATTTGTTTTGCCTGGACCACTTAACCTCTATCTACAAAGCAAAGGACAATCTCAACTTTAGAGACGGCCTTCTCAAAATGGGTTTGCACGGAGGACATGTTAAGATAGAGCAGGATGAGAAGAGATCGAAAAATGGCCGGGATGTTCCAAAGAAGCTATCCATTGGTGGTGTGAAAGCCCGACTCTTCCTTTCAGTGGCCACAACTAGACAACAACACAAAAGCCAAAGTGCACAAGAAAGACAAGCATTAAGATACAACAGGTAGAAAAATCTGCACAATCTATAGTTGACCATGCAAACAATGGTGCAACAAGGACTCGCAAAGTGAAGGTATGGAAAAATTTGGACGCAATATTCACGTTTTGCAAATTGAATTCATGGACTAATAGCGACTATACAAATTTGCAAGAAGCCGTGGAGACCTACCACAAAACATTCATAAGTGCATAGACAAATCAACATATTACTCACTACATGGTACTGTAATTTGTTTGAAGACATGATAATCTTTTGAAATGCGCAAAGTCATCCTTATAATGTCGGCATGCTTTGTGTGCAAGACATTATATGTAACCACATGCCTTCATTTGCAAGGCAATATGGCAGCTTGGGTGTTTGGTCTACACAAGGCATGGAAAAAACCCACTACCAAGCTCGTACTGGTTATTTCAGTCACAATGGACATGGAGGTGGTGTGGACAAAGCAAATAGCTTAGAGGAGGTACACCAATGGACGTACCAAAAACTAATACACAGGTCACATCGCAAGGAACAAGTCAAACAAAGTCAAATTGGCCGTGCGGTGAGATTAGCCAAAAATTGGCGAGAACAAAGGAGATATGAGAGTTATCATCTACGGCTAGGCAACATGCGGATTGGCGGCTACAAAAACAACGCATCGGAAGGGTTTGGACAACACCGTTGCAAGTTATGCCATAACTCTCAGCCATAGCAAGATCCAAACAACAAAATTAATGTATCTAGAAGAATCGATGTAATTTCAACTTTTCATATTGTGAATGATGGTTGCAAAAAAATAAATACATTGCAAGACATTGTTACATAATCAATCTAACTTTGATGCATAAAACAAATATATTCTATTTATTTCTAGCATTTGGAAATGATACATAATATTTTTGCCTTTCACCCTTATCTAAAGGACCCTCTTCCTCATGCCTTGGTCTCTTTGAATGACTCGTTTCTTCATCATCATCTGTCGCAAGCACGTTGAGGTCGAGCAATTGGGTCTCCTCAGTTGTCTCAACCTACAGGGCCTCTTCTATAAGTTGAATGATTGGCTGCTTTTGTTTCAACAGATCATGTTTTCCATATTGTTGCAACTGGCATGGGTCTATGATTCCACAAGCAAGACCATATGTAGTGTGTGTCAGTAGCAACTGCGCAGCCCATACATGCCAGGTCCTACACCAAAAATTGAGACCGCTGCTTGCTTGTCTAGCAGCATCACCTTGTCTGTGTTCCATCTGATGGTCGCGCCTCCTAGATATCTTGAGAGTGTTTTCAATACAAAAAGGGGAAATTCAGCCTTATCTTTGGAGAAGGTGGAATGGAAGCAAAGGAAATTTGGAGCGTTCAAATTCTCCAAGTACTAACCAAGAGAGGAATTCTTTCCCAAGTCTCCTTTGCCTCGTCCACGAGGATGAGGAATGAACTTATCATCATAGACTACAAGCTACGAGAAATAAAAGCCAAGTGTTGGTATATACACATGAAACTCTCATATAGGGAAGCAAAAAAAGTATTTATTCAGGAGTATACCTTTTGATTTTTGTCTTCTTCGAGTAATGCAGCATTCCATAAGTCAAGTGTACTCTCATTTGCAGAGGGGATGAGGATGGTGTCAATGTCGTTGATGGAGCACTTCTCCCCATCTCTGTGATTCCAAGCCTTTCCTGTACCGCCTTGAACTCTGACTCTGTTGGAAGCGTCACGGCACATGTGGCTGCATCCTTGTATATCATTGCTAGTGCCTCTGTTGGTTCGATAAACTCACCCACTGCTACATGAGCATCCATGACATAATACTTGTCATCAGAAGGGTCAATTATACTGCCATCTGCTTGTAGATTTTGAGCAACTATAGCAAGGCAGTAGTCCTCTCTCAAGTCAAGCAGTTCCATAATGTCATTGAGCATTACATAATGATGATCACCGATGGGGACGGGGAGCACGTTTGTTGTCAAAGCTCCCTCTAGCAGCTGAATACCTTTTGAAACACACAAAGCACCACTAGATGGTTGCTCCAACTCGTCATGACTAAATGATGGTTGCTCTTGGCCTCCTCTGCGTGTCCCAGTGATCGTCCATATTAACATTCAAAAAGAGTATGAACCCAACATAGTATTCTGCAACTTGACACTTTCGATTATGTACGGGACATCTGATGTCATTCCCGTAAGACTATAGTGGCAACTTGAGGCTGCTTCTGTAGAAAATATATCGCGACATTTCTCCATCAATGCACAGTGCATACAAGTTAATGGTTGTGTGACATAAACCTACCACTCGCATTGTTGTGCGACATATTTTGATCAAAGCTCTTTCTTCATAATCATTAACCAAAAAAAGAAACAAAGAGGCAAAGACAAAGGAACAATATATGAAGACATTTGCATTATCTTCAAGGACTCCATTACAAATTCAAGAAAACACAATCTCGTTTGTACATTTCAATTATTCTTTTTTCTCCTTTATCGTTGGTGGTTTCTTGTCCTTGGTCTTTACGATGCTATTTTCCTCAGTATTTGTCTTTTGGTTTTTCTTCTTCAGCTCCTTTCAAAGAGCTTTTGCCTCAGCTATTGTCTTCTCTACCTCCTTAATTTTTGCCATCATCTTTCCAATTTCCTATTTAAAGTTTTCTGTTGGCGTAACATTTTGATAACACCTTCAGTGTTACGAGACTGGGCACCCTCCTGTTGTAGTGGTTAGCTGCAATTGGAATAGCTGGGCGTAATGGTTAATTATGTGCTGTCTATTTATTTTACTAATTGAGTTGATGATGATTTTGTAGAGTGGAATGCGGGGAGTTGATGAAGAGGCGACGGCAACTACTCTTGGCCACTTTATATTTGCACAGTATCTTAGAACATCATTTCAATAAGCCACTATGGCTCTGTAAATAGTTGTAGTGGGAACTCCCCTTATGGGTCATGCAAGAACTAATGAGCTTCACTCATTTGCAAAAGTAAAGTGGTTGTAAAAGAGGGGCCTCAATTTTTGGCACCTTAAACTCAAAGTAATATATTAAATACCAACTCCACAAGAGAGGTGTCGTGGAGTTTGGGGCTAGATTTTAGGCCTTTCTCTTGCAGATTCTCTTCTCTACTCTCTTAAGCTATGGTTATTTTGTTGTGTACTCTCTAATCTAGTCTCCATCTCTTACACCTCTCTTACACTCTCTTACAAGTTTGTCTATGTCAATTCTATGTTTACTGTGTGTGTGTGTGTGTGTGTGTGTGTCATAGTCTAAGTGAGTGTGTGTGCTTGGAAATTGGAAGAAGAGGTGGACAATTTGATGGTGATGGCTTGAAAGCTTATGTTGAATATTCTAAGCGGTCGATCTCCCCCTCTTCTCCCAACAGTGGTATCAGAGCGTCAGGTTCGAGGATTAATCGGCACCAGATTTCCATTCTAAGAAGGAGTTTCCTCTAATCGACAAAACCCCAATTGCAATTCATCGACTTTGCAATTCAAGAATTCAAGGGCTCGTGGAAATTCGAAGTATAATTGATCGAGTTCGCAGAAGAAAACTCGATTGTTAACTGGTGGCTAATCGGCAACTGATTCTCAATCTCGGCCTCATGATGGTCAAAAGACGGTATGTCGAGAATTCACTTTCAATTCTAATGCTTAATCCTTGCGGACTGTGAAGGCAAGAAGAAAGTAGCAAGGGATTGTAGAATCCGAGCAAGGATCAAGGAAAGCTATGTCGACCATAATTCAAAAAAAATTTGACAAGCCCTTGAAATCGGCAAGCCTTTGAAAATCGGCAAGGCTTTAAAACCTTCTTTTGAAGACTTGAAGGTCGAAGAAAAGAGAGAAGGGGTTGAAGAGGCCAATAAGCCCTTGACAAAAAAAAATCTGGGAGCGGAGTTTGGGAGGCGTAAGTGAAGACAAGGAATATACTCAAAAAATCCCGCCTTGGAGATGGAAAACTGTAGTGGGAACCGTTCCTAGCTTCGCCAATACCCCATCTGTCGACCTTCACCAAAGTGCACCCCGGTAACCCCATTAGGGGCGCCTTGGCCTGCTGGGCATTTTTGCCTTCTTCCTCGCAGCCTCAAACGGCCCCTGCACGCCACACAGTCGCCATCAACTTCGGCGCGCTGTCGTCCTCGCTGCCTGCAGCAGTCTTCCAAGCTTTACATACTAAAGTTAAGTCATGCATGTAAAGTGACTGCCCACTGGATGTCCAGGGCCGCCCATAATAGTACCAAAAACTTTTATCTTCCATTATAAACCTTCAAAAAGCATTTCCCTTGTTATTCGGCCGCCCATTGTTCTACTCGGCCGCCAACTACAATTCCCAAATTTTTTTTTCCAAAAACCTCCAAAGGGATTTCACGTGTTACTTCGGCCGCCCTTGCTTAACTCCCATTCACCCCTACTACCTATGGTGCTCTCCACTTGACGGCTTCCCAAATCGATCGACTTCCCCTCATTTGGTCACAAAGGGCTATTGTTTTCAAAGAGCTGCAAATTTATTCCCCGAGAATCCGAACATCGTCAAATTAATCAAAAAATTTATCACTCAATTGAATAAACTGCGGACTCCTCTTCTACAATTGACATTGTTGGCTTCTTTCGGGAGGATAAGGGAGACCGGACGTTACAAATTCAACTGGCTCGGTGACGCACCGTCGGACTGTCTCTTCTCTGGCAATTTCCTAGCGCATCGCCATTTTGGACTGGATGCCATCGCTCTTTTTCAGCTAAGTACATTACATTTCTGTTATTTATTTTATTTTATGCCGCACATTGCAACTGTAAATATCACCAAATAGCCTTTTTAAGCATTACCACTTAATTATTTATAAAAAAAAAAGCACGCAATCATGGCATATATTCCTCGTGCACCCACGATTGCAGAGCAACTTCAAAATTTGCAACAGTCACTCACATATGAACGCATGCGAAGGCAAGAACTTGAAGATAAATTATTGCATTCTACACGCACTGAATCTGCACCGGCACCCAAGAAAAACAAAATTAGCAGAAAAGCCTTCACTTTCAAAGATTTTGATGGCACTAAAGATGCTAGCACGGTTCTAGCATGGGTTAGTCAATTAGATGACTATTTTCATGATGAAGACTTTCCCGAGCGTGAAATGGTAAAGTGTGCATCAAATCATCTCACTAGCAGCGCTGCATTGTGGTGGAACACAACCAAACAACACGGTAGAAGACCACGCACCTGGCATGCATTCAAAAAAGTGTTTTTACCTCAATTTTTGCCCACACAATACAAAGCTAAAGCACGACGTCAATGGGATTTAATTCGACAGGGTCGAAATGAAGATGTACAGGGTTACATTGATCGTTTTTGGAATTGTTTAATTCAACTGCAAGCTGTTGAACATGTTAGTCGCAGGAAATTGAATCGTAAGTACATATCAGGCTTGGCACTACAAATTGGTGCTGAGGTAGATATGTTCGAACCAGATTCTCTATCAAAGGCTATTAATTTGGCTCTCAACGCAGAAAAGAAGAAAGGTGGACATTCCTCTCACACTGATCAACCTACTAACACTAACCGCAACAAGAGACCTCCTTTTTCTCCTAACTTTGACAGAAGCAAACACCAAAGCCGTACCTTTTTCAAAAGACGAAGATTTGACAATTCTCCTACAACTGCTCAACCTCATATGAGCAACAACAACAACAACACCCAACAACGAGGCAACCAAAATTCTTTCAACCAGCGTTCTCCTCCAAATTCTAATGGTAACAAAAAGGTGAAGTGTTTTAAATGCTTTCAGTATGGTCACTATGCAGATAAGTGCCCAAATGGTCATGCTAAGGGCAATGGTCAATCCAATGGCCATTCAAATGGAGTCAATAGGAATTCAAATCAGAAACCCTTCAACAACAACCGCCCCAACGGAGTTACTCTTAACCTCATCGAAGATGCTACACCCGACGAAAATGAAGTGGAAGTTAACTACGGTGAGGGATATGATCTTGATTATGATAACGATGACAGCCCATCCTCAGGTACTCCTATATCTCCTCACACTTTGTTTAAAGTGCAAGGCACTGTGAAGGGTGAAAATGTCACAATTCTGTTAGATGATGGTAGTAGCCATGATTTCATTTCCACACGATTGGCACAACAACTATCACTCTCTGAAATTTCATCACCTCATAAGGTCAAAACTGTTTTTAATAATCAACGTTTTAATTGTAAAACTAAAGTCACTGTTGAAGTTTGCATTGGTGAATTCACACAAGCACGTACATTTTTGGTATCACCATTGCATGGACTCGATATGATTTTGGGAATGCCATTTCGTCACGAATTTGACCCGTTGATTAATTATAAAACACGCACAATGTCTCTCACACATAATAATAAAACTTTCTCCATCCAAGCAACACTGGCACATCAAAAATTTCCACTCCTCTCTCACACTCAAGCCAAACGAGCAATTTGCAAACAGGGGAAAACATATCTAGTATTGCTAAATCAAATTTCTGCTGAAACTGAAACTTCACGTAATTCCACACACGATGAATTTATCTCACAATTTAAAGATTGTTTCATGCATGATCTGCCACCTGGAATTCCACCATCACGCCCCGAAGACCACAAAATTGACATCATACCGGGTAGTGAACCTCCTTATAGAGCACCTTATCCTGTAAATCCTACTGCACACAGGGAAATACAAACTCAAATCACTGATTTACCGAGGCCTAATCCGACCCAGTAGTTCACCATACGGAGCTCCAGTACTTCTTGTTAAGAAGAAAAATAGAACCTTTCGTATGTGTATCGACTACAGGGCTTTAAACAAGATCACCATTAGAGAATAGATTTCCTATTCCTAGAGTGGATGATCTACTAGACAAACTGAAAGGGGCAAACATCTTTAGCAAAATTGACCTTAAATCAGGGTATCACCAAGTCAAAATGTTTGAACATGATGTCTACAAAACTGCTTTCAGAACACAAACTGGGCACTATCAATTTCTTGTCATGCCATTTGGTTTGACAAATGCACCAGCTACATTCACACGCATGATGAATCATATTTTCATTGACCACCAAGATTTTGTGATTGTATTTTTTGATGACATTTTGGTATTCAGTAAATCTGAAGAAGAGCATAAGAAACATTTAACACGTGTATTTGATCTGCTTGCACAAAATCACTTGTATTTGAATCCTGAAAAGAGTTCATTTTTCCAATCTGAAATTGAATATTTGGGACACATTGTATCGGGTAAGGGAATACATGTCGATCCAAAGAAAATTGAAGCCATTCAATCCTGGCCTAGACCCAAAAACTTGCATGAGCTACGATCTTTTATTGGTCTTTGTAGCTATTACAGGAAATTTGTTCATAATTTTTCTTACAAAGCACATTATTTGACTCTCTTGTTGAAGAAAAACACGCCTTATGAATGGACTGATTTGCAAGAAAGCTCATTTAATGCACTTAAACATGCTTTGACTAATGCACCTGTATTGCAATTGCCTGATTTTGAAAGACCATTCTCTGTGGTAGTCACTGATGCTAGTGGGAAAGGTATCGGTGCAGTCCTTATGCAAGATAACCATCCAATTGCTTTCGAAAGTCGTAAATTCAAACCGTCTGAAACAAAGTTCAGTACTTATGATAAAGAGTTAACTGCTGTGGTACATGCATTGAAAATTTGGAAACACTATGTAATGGGTACTGACTTGATCATTAAAACTGATCAACAAAGTATCAAATATTTACTTTCTCAGCCCTTAATAGATGATAGACATATTAAGTGGGCCGCTTTTATTCAAATTTTCCAGCCCAACATTCAATACCAACCTGGTAAAGAAAACGTTGTAGCTGATGCTTTGAGTAGACGACCCTCACTTAAACATCTATCAACCATTACGGGAACTTCCTTTGACACTATGCCTGACACTTATGCACATGATGATGACTTCAAAACGACATGGTTGCACATGCTTGATAATTCTGTACACACATTTCTCGAATACACTATTCAAGAAAACTTCCTTTATTTCAAACAAAAATTGTGTGTAACTAAACCTTTTCGTACATTAATTATTGAAGAATTGCACAAACCACCTTATGCTAGACATAGAGGATTTGCTGCCACTTTTCAAAATTTATGTCGTGATTTCTATTGGCCTGCTATGAGAATGGATGTTAAATAGTATGTGTCAACTTGTTTGATTTGTCAAAAAATCAAAGCAGCTACAGGTAAGAAATTGGGACTTTTACACCCTCTCCCCATTCCTGAAAGACCTTAGGAACATATTTCCATGGATTTTGTTACTGGCTTCCCACTCACAACACACAAACATGACATGATATGGACTATTATTGATCGTTTCTCTAAACAAGCGTACTTTGTTCCATGTAAGAAAACACTCACATCACATCAAGCTGCACTTTTGTTTCTGAAGACTGTTTTTCCACATCATGGTTTGCCTAAAGTGATTATTTCTGATCGAGACTCAAAATTTTGTAGTGCTTTTTGGACTACTGTATTTGAAAATCTTGGCACTACACTTGACTTCACTTCTGCATTTCATCCTAAATCTAATGGCCAAACCGAAGTCACCAACCGCACTATTATTGACTTTTTGAAGGCTTATGTTTCCTCTCAACCTAAGAAATGGGATGACTACCTACATATTTTGCAATTTGCATACAATAACACCACTCACACTGCCACGGGTAAATCTCCCTTTGAAATTGTATATGGTCACTCACTTCCTACTCCTGCTTCACGTCTTTCTAATGTTGTGCCTGTCGCTGATGATTTCACTACTGACTTTCATGATATTTTTGCAAGTGTGCATTCTGCCATTAAACACTTACAAGAACTTTACACCAAGCATGCTAACAAGCACCGCAAGGCACACCAATTCAAACAAGGTGATCATGTTTTACTTCGTATCGAAAAACGACGGATCAAAAGTGTTGATACTAATGTCTTTGTTAAGCTTGCTCCTCGTTTTTATGGACCTTTCAAAATTTCAGCTGTCATTGACGATGTTTCTTTTCGTTTAGACCTACCTGCACATTGGCACATTCACAATGCCTTTCACATTAGTCTTTTACGCCCATTCCGAGGACCCCTACCTACACACCACATTTATGAAGACCCACCTTCACTTGTAGACCAAGAAGAGAAACTCATCCCTGACAAAATAGTTGACCATGAGACCACCACTACACGCACTGGAATGGTTTATAACCGTTACCTTTTGACTTTCAAGGGCCACCCTAGAGAGGATGCCAAATGGATGCGTGAAAAGTTTTTTCGCAACTTTCCCGACCTTCTCCACAATTTCCATCACTCACGGTCCAGTTGATTTCTCTATTGAGCAACTGAGGACAGTTGCTATCCCTGGTGGGAGGGATGTTATGAGACTGGGCACCCTCCTATTGTAGTGGTTAGCTGCAATTGGGATAGCTGGGCGTAATGGTTAATTATGTGCTGTCTATTTATTTTACTAATTGAGTTGATGATGATTTTGTAGAGTGGAATGCGGGGAGTTGATGAAGAGGTGACGGCAACTACTCTTGGACACTTTATATTTGCACAATCTTAGAACATCATTTCAATAAGCCACTATGGCTCTGTAAATAGTTGTAGTGGGAACTCCCCTTATGGGTCATGCAAGAACTAATGAGCTTCACTCATTTGCAAAAGTAAAGAGGTTGTAAAAGAGGGGCCTCAATTTTTGGCACCTTAAACTCAAAGTAATATATTAAATACCAACTCCACAAGAGAGGTGCCGTGGAGTTTGGGGCTAGATTTTAGGCCTTTCTCTTGCAGATTCTCTTCTCAACTCTCTTAAGCTATGGTTATTTTGTTGTGTACTCTCTAATCTAGTCTCCATCTCTTACACCTCTCTTACACTCTCTTACAAGTTTGTCTATGTCAATTCTATGTTTACTATAATGGAATTTGCCTATTCAATTTGAGAATAGCGGAATTTAATGAGAGTACTTTCAAGAAATGATTTTGTGAGTATAGCGGGTAGACATAATTGAAGATAGCGACATAATCATAGCAATTAGTTAACTTGGCATAGACAATACTTTTGCAAGAGAGAGAGTTTAGAGAACATGACAACAGTTGAGGACCGGATTTATGTGGAGCCGGTCCCCCCTCCAATAGGCATTTGTATTATGATTTCTCCCATAAAGAGAGACTTGTTACAATACAGTCTTTGTGTTCCTTGTGACCTAGGTGATGCCATGAAGATGTAAGGCTTCATGCATCACAAACATAACATAAACTTGAAGAAAGCTTTAACTATCCCAAGCCTCAGTCCCAAGACCTCAAACACCTTCGAACGTGGAGAGAGCTAGCAGGGAATGAGGGTAGGGAAGAGGAAGAAGAAACATTTCGTAGGAGAAAGAAGTAGTTCCTCACTTATCATACTCTTGTTGCTAGCATACATAATAGCATAGTAATGAAGAAGAAGAAGATGGCAAGCTTAAGCATTGAAGCATGGCTCTTGGTTGGATTTGCACTCCATAGCCAAGAGTGTTGGTGTAGGCTCTCAACCTCTACTTGCTTGGAGAAGGAGAGGGAGCTCTTGCACTTTGCATAGTACACAATGAGAGTGCTTGTGAGTGTGTGTGGGTGAGTATACCCCCTAAGCACCCCCCTAGCTTGCTTGGGTCGACCCCCCCTTGTAGCTCATGCTTGAAGCTCATTGGACCCCTCCAGGCCTAGCCAATCACAAGCAGAGCCTATTACAAGCAACAGGGATAGCCTTGGGACAAGTGTCCCCCTTTCCCCTTTGAGAGAGAGGACTTGATAAATGTAAAAACAATTAGATAATTCAAGTAATTTATCATTGGACCCCTTTGAAGCCTAGCCAATAGGCTTCAAGCAACACATGAAGGTAACATGGGTAGGGACCTGACATGTGTCCTTGCTGCCTCTTCAAGCTGGGGCTTCCCTTGTGAGTGTGAGTGTGTTTTCTCTCTCTAATACCTAGGAAAAGGGCTCGCCGCCCCTCTTGTAGGGATGCTTTTGACTTTAGGAGCTCAAGCACCTTAGTCATCAAGCATGACAAAGCACTTGGACTAAGGGGTATTCCCACAAGCATCTCAGGCAAGCATGTCAAGGCACCTCAAGCACCTTAATCAAGCGGCAAGTCAAGCACCTCAAGCATGGAGTAAGTCAAGCACCTCAAGCAGGACAAACACCTCAAGCACGACAAGCACCTCAAGCAGGACAAACACCTCGGAGCTTGGGCCGGGTTCCCACCTCAAGCTCAGCCCTAGCTTGCCTAAGGTCAAAGGACTTTTACACACATTATTGGAGGTCTTCAATGAAGCTAACCCTAAGGTCTTATGCTCCATTGGTTAGCCTTGCTCTTGATAGACCATCTCCCATTTGGGCCCCTTTACTATTGGCCCCGTGTTGAGATAGATCTATAAGCACATATCTATATCTTAACACTTGTTCCCGTTTATTCTCCCACATTAAGTGATCAATTTAATATGAGAAAATCATTTGGATTGGTTAGATATTAGATTTTATGACATTACCTCTCTCTTGAAATCATAGTCGTCCTCGACTATGAGGTAGAAGAGATAAAGGCTTAGTCATTAGTCAATCGTACTTAGCGGGTAGAGGATCCCTTTTTCACCCTACGACATCTTTCCAAGATGGATGACTAATCCATTTGGTGCTTGGGAGACATAGCTGCCGCAAGCATGTCTGCTCTTTAGTCCATTTCATTCTCCCAAAGTAGAGTGACAAATTCTACCTGGTGTTTGAGAGACGTCGTCATCACAAACATGATTCTAAGCATGCATACTAGTTAAATTTGTGCACAATTAAAAAGAGGATTAGTCTTATAAGACAAAAACATGAGTCATTAAAAGAGAGTTGTACATTTGCTTACTCTAATGTAGCATTGTAAGCATTGACAAGGTTCATACTATCCTTAATTTGTACTCCTTGCATCCATTTAGCATCTTCAAAAGGATAATTTTTGAACTTAATAAGATATCGTCGGATTATCTTACCATGTCGTAGTACCTTGTCTTCATGCCGAAGGACAGCTTCAGGTTGTAGCACCTCTTCTTGGTCTTCAACTTCGGGAGGGTCTTCAATAATTGGTTCAGTTGGTGGCTCTCCTTTGTAGGGCTTAAGTAGGCTTACATGAAAGGCATTGTGTATAATCCAATGGTTGGGCAACTTGAGTTGATAAGCCGTCTCATTAATGGGCTTCAAGATTTGGAAAGGACCATAGTATCTTTTTGCTAGTTTAGCATAATACTTTTGATGGCCCGTAGGATTTTTGCCCGTCGTTTGCCTTAATCGAGCCTTAGGAAACTTGAGTAAGACCCAATCATTTTCTTTGAACATTAAGGCTCTTCTGTGCTTATCAGTAGCAGCTTTTTACCTTTGTAAACTCCCTTCTCCTTGGACCGATTGTTGTTGTTGTTATTGTTGTTGTTGGAAGTGCCTTGGGAATTATTTTGTGCATTGGATTTCCCCTTTGCATCATTTTTATCTTTGTTTTCCATGGGCTTGACATTACGTCTAGCCCCTTGATGGAAATTGATGCGTGAAGCAACCATGGTGTGATGGATTACTTCGGTAATAGTACCAGGCCGTTGAGAGTTGATGTATTCGGCCATCTCTTCAGGTAATCCCGCACAGAATTGTTGTCTTTGCTCGGCAAAGTCTATCTTTTGAAAGACAGTAGCTTTGAGATGTAAATCCCAAAACTTGTCTACATACTTGTTGATAGACTCATGAGAGAGAAGCTTCAAGCCGAACCATTCGGTAAGAACTTTATCTTTAGTATCGCTTGGAAGAAATTGCTTCATGATGGAAACTCGTAGAGTTTTCCATGTCTTTGGGGCTTCTCCATTGCCACAAAGGCTAGCCCACCATTGACGAGCTGATTTTTGGAAGTGCATAGCTACATGGCGTAGCTTGGAGGACTCTGTGAAGCCCTTGTCCCCAAAGGCCGCATCAAATTGCTGGATGAAGGCCAACACTTTGTCGGTAGCACCAAAGGTGCCATCGTAGGTGAGAAAAGAGATACTCTTTCCTCCCTCCTTGAACTTCTTTAGCTTTTGTGACCTTCGCCATGCAGGAAATGATTTGCGATGTCCTCCCCTCTTGTATTCTCTAGGAGAATAGCCATAACTTTCATCGGAAGAGGAGGAAGGTGAAGAAGAAGGAGAAGAGGGTGACCTCTTCCTAGCCCTTTTCTTCCTTTGTTTCCTCTCTTGCCTTTCAGAGTGATGAGGAGAAGGACTATAGGTTGCTCTTTTCCTCTTGGGAGGAGTAGGCGATCGTCTAGACCGCCGTCTTCGTGGAGCACATCTTCAAAAGAACTTAGACTGTCATTGCTTTCTTTCTCTTTGGATTCCTCCTCTCGAATGGGAGAGAGTCTTCTTTTGGGGGTCTCTTCAAGAGGCCTCCTAAGCTCTCTCTCCTCTGGGAGAGGAAGGGAAATTCCATAAGCACGAAGTTGTTGAGTAACTTCGGCTTGCAAAACAGGGTTTCCCATAGCTTGTTGCAACCTAGTGACGAGATAATTCGTAAACATGGGAGCATAATCATTAGCACCTTCATGTGCAAAATCAAAGCTATCAATGTTCATTCTACTCTCTATAATTAACCACTTTGAGCCATGGGTGTATATACTTAAAAGCCGATTTTCAAAGGCTAAGAGGAGTGGCAACTAAGGTTTTGTATTGCCAAAGCATACACTAAGTATAAACATAAATTTTGTTAACATGGCTGACAATGGCTCTGATACCAATGTAATGGAATTTGCCTATTCAATTTGAGAATAGCGGAATTTAATGAGAGTACTTTCAAGAAATGATTTTGTGAGTATAGCGGGTAGACATAATTGAAGATAGCGACATAATCATAGCAATTAGTTAACTTGGCATAGACAATACTTTTGCAAGAGAGAGAGTTTAGAGAACATGACAACAGTTGAGGACCGGATTTGTGTGGAGCCTGTCCCCCCTCCAATAGGCATTTGTATTATGATTTCTCCCATAAAGAGAGACTTGTTACAATACAGTCTTTGTGTTCCTTGTGACCTAGGTGATGCCATGAAGATGTAAGGCTTCATGCATCACAAACATAACATAAACTTGAAGAAAGATTTAACTATCCCAAGCCTCAGTCCCAAGACCTCAAACACCTTCGAACGTGGAGAGAGCTAGCAGGGAATGAGGGTAGGGAAGAGGAAGAAGAAACATTTCGTAGGAGAAAGAATTAGTTCCTCACTTATCATACTCTTGTTGCTAGCATACATAATAGCATAGTAATGAAGAAGAAGAAGATGGCAAGCTTAAGCATTGAAGCATGGCTCTTGGTTGGATTTGCACTCCATAGCCAAGAGTGTTGGTGTAGGCTCTCAACCTCTACTTGCTTGGAGAAGGAGAGGGAGCTCTTGCACTTTGCATAGTACACAATGAGAGTGCTTGTGAGTGTGTGTGGGTGAGTATACCCCCTAAGCACCCCCCTAGCTTGCTTGGGTCGACCCCCCCTTGTAGCTCATGCTTGAAGCTCATTGGACCCCTCCAGGCCTAGCCAATCACAAGCAGAGCCTATTACAAGCAACAGGGATAGCCTTGGGACAAGTGTCCCCCTTTCCCCTTTGAGAGAGAGCACTTGATAAATGCAAAAACAATTAGATAATTCAAGTAATTGATCATTGGACCCCTTTGAAGCCTAGCCAATAGGCTTCAAGCAACACATGAAGGTAACATGGGTAGGGACCTGACATGTGTCCTTGCTGCCTCTTCAAGCTGGGGCTTCCCTTGTGAGTGTGAGTGTGTGTTATCTCTCTAATCCCTAGGAAAAGGGCTCACCCCCCCTCTTGTAGGGATGCTTTTGACTTTAGGAGCTCAAGCACCTTAGTCATCAAGCATGACAAAGCACTTGGACTAGGGGGTATTCCCACAAGCATCTCAGGCAAGCATGTCAAGGCACCTCAAGCACCTTAATCAAGCGGCAAGTCAAGGACCTCAAGCATGGAGTAAGTCAAGCACCTCAAGCACCTTAATCAAGCACCTCAGCAGGACAAACACCTCAAGCACGACAAGCACCTCAAGCAGGACAAACACCTCGGAGCTTGGGCCGGGTTCCCACCTCAAGCTCAGCCTAAGGTCAAAGGACTTTTACACACATTATTGGAGGTCTTCAATGAAGCTAACCCTAAGGTCTTATGCTCCATTGGTTAGCCTTGCTCTTGATAGACCATCTCCCATTTGGGCCCCTTTACTATTGGCCCCGTGTTGAGATAGATCTATAAGCACATATCTATATCTTAATACTTGTTCCCATTTATTCTCCCACATTAAGTGATCAATTTAATATGAGAAAATCATTTGGGTTGGTTAGATATTAGATTTTATGACATTTACTGTGTGTGTGTGTGCCATAGTCTAAGTGAGTGTGTGTGCTTGGAAATTGGAAGAAGAGGTGGACAGTTTGATGGTGATGGCTTGAAAGCTTATGTTGAATATTCTAAGCGGTCGATCTCCCCCTCTTCTCCCAACATTCAGCATACACAGCCCATGCAACTAAACCTTCAGAATCTTCAAGCGCCCTTGCACTTCTGCCACGTAAATCCATGTGCAAAATGCACGCCTACCTCGTTGTTTGGGGGAGCTCCCTGATATACTTTGTGGTATAGCAAGAGACATTCTTCATACATTTCAGGCCTCAGCCCCTTTAAATGCATCTTCTCCTTTTGGTGGCGCTTGTAAAGCCATACCCTAAGCCACTCCTCATCTGAGAAATCATCATCACATAGAAGCTTTGGATCCTGGCCAACCAAGCATAGCCCATATTCGGTATGAAAATCTTCCTTGGTGAAGCAAAAAAAAATTTGAGTGGGTAAGGCCACTCGTGGTACTGTCCACCTCCCTGTAAAAACATATATGAATGCATGTTAGTATGTAATGAGCCATAATTAAACTTGTTTTATCAACAATAAGAAGTGGTTGAAATGATTTCTGCACCATTCTCAGTGGTACTACAAAATTTTTAAGTGGTGGTGTACCACTAAATGGTTCTCAACCACTTAAAACTGGTTAGGTAACACTAAAAAGTCCTGCTACACCACTATTTGATGGTGATACATCACCTTTTGGTGTTTCTTCACCACTTTAAAGTGGTGCTCTAGCACATAAAAGTGGGTTGAACCACTGTTCAGTTGTGCTACACCGATGTGAATTATTGTACACAACTTAAAACTGGTGCTACACTCCTAAAAAGTGGTGCTACACCAATAGAATGTGGTATCTCCTTGTAAAGTTTCATCACTTAAAAGCACTTAACCACCACTTTTAGCAAAGATGCAGAACTAAAGATTATTGCACTTTTGTAAAGCATCACTAAAAAGTGGTTCTACAGCATTGGAAGTGGTTGACCATCACGCACCACCACTTTATACCAAATACCGTTCAGGTTAAGAAGCACCACTTTTCAGTGGTTCTACACACCTTTAAGGTACCGAATAACGTTCTAGTTAAGAAGCACCACTTTATAGTTGTGTTCACCACTTTATAGTGATGTTGACCACTTTATAGTGGTCTTCACCACTATAAACACCACTTAAATGTGATTTGAACCACAAAAAGTGGTGAACACCACTTTATTGGTGTTTACCACTTTATACCAAATAACGTTCAGTTTAAGAAGCACCACTTTTCAGTGGTTCTACACACTTTTAAGGTACCAAATAACGTTCGAGTTAAGAAGCACCACTTTATAGTTGTGTTCACCACTTTATAGTCTTCACCACTAGAAAGTGGTGCTTCTTAACTAGAACGTTATTCGGTACCTTAAAAGTGTGTAGAACCACTGAAAAGTGGTGCACCATCGTGGTGCTTCGCTTAAAAGTGATGCTTCACCACAAAATAGTTAGGGTTTTCCACTGGAAAGTGATGCACCCATTGTATCGCCAGTTTTTACTAGAGCCTTACCTCTTTTTACTGCTGCCCAACACTTTAAAGTGGTCCAGTATCACTTTTAAGAGATGGTGCACCATATCAGCATAACTATTTAGTGATGCAACCATGGTTTCTGCCCAACTTTAAAGGGTGTTGCAGGTGCACCACTTCAACACAGCCTATCAATGGTGCTGTACCCATAAAAAGTGGGGTTCACCCACTTGATATTTACTAGTGGTGTGCACACTACTTTTTCCTAATAAAGCAACACTTTAATTGAATCCATGGGGGAAACACCTGCATCTAACCTGCTGAACATTCTGCTTCTTAGGTGTATCCTTGGGGGACTCGAAAGTTCTTTTTGTAGCATGCATGTACAAAAAATTCAGAAATTTTACAAGACATAAAACCAATTTTAGAAATGCATGCATGATGCATCTAACCTGTTTTAATAGGCGACTCCTATGTAAAGCTCTTTCCCTTCCTAGGTGTACCCTTGTCAGAGTCTGAAGGTCCTTTTGTAGCCTGGTTCTTCATCCTGAAAAAATCACAAATGCCACATAGATACAAAATCAATAGTTAAATGCATTCATGCTTGAACTTGCATGATGCATTCGTATAAGAATGCACACACAGTTGATAAAATCTGCATTCATGCTTCAAGCTGCATGATGCATTTTTATAAAGCATTCACAAGGGTGATCAATTAGATGTGCACAATGCATATACATTCCAGAAATAAATTCTAAACTCACACATGCATCATTAATAGTTACAATCCATGATTATCTTGCCACACATTTCTTTTTTTTTTTTTTTGCAATACCCTCCCCAACAGAGGGCAGACCATATCACCAAGGGTTGAACTTGGGTCCTTACGCACCCACCCATTCACTTTAACCACTAGGCCAAGCCCCCTTCGGTTATCTTGCCACACATTCAGAGACAAGCATACAACGCTTCTACATCTGCATGAAGCATGTTAAAACATGGATCAATGCTACCTGGAAATGCTACCTAGGAAAACCAGCCACATTCAAATTCAACCAACATTCGAGATAGAATGCTTCAAGCTACATGATGCCACATACCTGTTGCTACTGCAGGGGATTTTTACTGAAGTTGATGACCAGCCCAGCTAAAAGTACTCCTCCTGAATTTGCTTGTTGTTGTTGTGATGTTGCTGCTTGTTGCTTCGGCTAGCAGAGAAACGCAAAGGAGGGAGGAAAGAGGGAATCAGAAACCTAAATGGCGCGGGTGAGACAAAGAGAGGGGGGAGGAACGAGCGAGACAGAGCGGGAGGGACGAGACTTGAGAGAATATTTGCATTAAGTGCTTGAAAGTACCTTGAGGTGATCATTATCCAGTAAGCGCTTTCACTTAGTACACGTCAAATTTTAACCCTTCTTTTTCCATAAATTTTGAATTTAATCTCACTGTTTCAAACGCCTAAACCACCCATTTTTTCAACCCCAAAAACCATATACTATATAGTGGCAAAAGCGGTCCACCTATACATGCTTTCACCCTTAATAAACATTTAAAAGTACTACAAAAAAAGTATCCATAAAAAATTAAAAATCTTCATCAAAAATCTCGAAGGGCTAAAAAATGAAATAATGTATAGCTAAGCGTACAGGGGGTGGTTTGTACCCCCCCCCCCCCCCCTCGCAACCTCGGATTCGCATGTAACCGATTGAAATGATTGGCCGCGGTAATATCCCGGGGAGGTCACCTAATAATAATGTAACTTATCACGTGAGTTCAACAGGAGGGTATTTAAAGTTCTTGAAACTTACAGAAATATATACACAGAAGGGCATTATTTTTTCAAATTTGAAAAAAACTTACAGATTTTAAAAGAAAAGGATACATTATATTCCTTTAAAAAATCACAGATAAAGGGTTTTACAAACATGTCTTGAACGCACGTGATATGGTAGTTTTATACATAGTGAACCCCCCGAGGGTAATATAGGCGGTAATAGGCGCGATAATAGCCGTGGTAATAACTGGCGTCTAAAAAAGGAAAGAAGGCAAAGTATGCCGCGTTTTTGCAGCATACCCAGCATTCTTGCTCTTCGCCATCGTTCCCAAGCTTCCCCCCCCTCCCCTCCCCCACCCCCCATCTCCCTACCCTCTCTCTCCTTCAACAAGACCCCCCGCCCCCCGCCCCCTCCCTTCCCCCTCTCTCCTTCTCAAAGCTTCTCAAGTTTCGTCGAAGAGGGTTTCATCCATGTTTCGGCAAGGAGGTATTCCGCCATCGTCTTTGGAAGCTTAACCTAGTCAAAGCTCAACCGTGCTACAAAGAAGAGGTAAACACAAAAGCACATCCTCCCTCTTCCCCTTTTGTTTTCTACTACACACACACACACACACACACACACACACACATAAATTAAAAAATAGAGAAAATAGAGAATCCATAACATACCTCGTTCATTAGGAAATGGTTGCTTCGCACGCTATTTGTAATGGTTGCTTTGCTAAGCACATTTGAAAATGGTTGCTTTGCTATGCACGTTTGGAAATGATTGATTTGTTCGGCACATTTTGAAAATGATTATTTGGATAGTGTTAGATAGAAATAGAGAGAGAGAGAGAGAGAGAGAGAGAGAGAGAGAGAGATAGATAGATTTAATTATCGTCCACGGAGGTCAAATATGACCCATGGGACCGAGACAAAAGCATCACATGTGTTCTTTCAGGGTGAAGCATTCGATACATATCAGTTAGGGACTGAGGGTCCAACAGGGATAAAGGAGAAAGGGGGAAAAGGGAAGGATAGGAATGAAACAAAACAAAACCTAAGGGGGGTCATGTTGAGGGGGATCTGGCTTGGGAGTTCGAAACTCTTGAATGATGGCTTTACCGCCACGGTAGACTGCTCATTTACCTTGTCTACGAGCTTCATGCATCTTTTTGAGCTCGCTTGCTTTACGCTTGAGTTGATTTGCAGTCAATTCCTCGGCAATCCAAAACTTTGTCCCCTTGAGGTGATAGGATTGACATAGCAACCTCATCCGTTCTTCTTTGTTCTTGAAAGTGAGGATGCATTGGCAATGGGGCACACGCCTATGTGTGTCGTTGATCCAAGAGATAGTGTCGGTCTCGACGTTGACTGGTTGAAGAAGGTCATTGAGTTTGATGATAGATTATTCGAGGGTATCCTCCTCAGTGCACCATGGTGAGGGGAGTCCTCCAATCCTAATCTTTAAGGCAAGGGATTCTTGTATCCGGCATTCTTGTAAGGCAGCTTGTATTTCGGTGTCAGTCTTTTTATGCGCTGCCTCATTGTCTTCTTTCTGGGCTGTCTTGACAGTCTCAGTGAGAGACGCTTCAACTTCGAGTTTCTTTGCAAGCAAAGTTTCGCTCTCCTTAGCCTTTGTGTCCTCGAGCTTAATCAAGCGTTTTTTCAGTTCAGCATTCTCCAAAGAGAGTTCTTGGATCTGAACCTCTAAAGCTGTGATCCTTGCGTCTTGGCGAGCAGCGGGATCCTTTCTGGGCGCAGCTGCCATAGCAAGAAAACTCTTGCGTGTGTTGGAAATTGGTGTGTTGAAGGAAGTCATGACTATGCGGAAAGCTTTGGGTCTGTGGCCAAGCTCTGCTTTGTGAGAAAAATCTGTTGTGCGACCCCACTCTTGCAGACTTTCAAAAAATGACCTTAATGCTTAAGAGGAAGGGATGGTTCTGCGACTGTCGTGACTACTGCAGGCCGACCAAGGCTGTTGGGCGAGTGACGGCAGGTGTACACACACACACACACACACACACACACACACACACACACACACAGGGGCTTGTGCCGCCTCTGTATTCGAGAGAAGCTCGGCTCTGTATTCGGCAGCAGCCCGCAACTTGGGCGTCACGGGCAGGGTTTGAGAGAGAGAGAGAGAGAGAGAGAGAGAGAGAGAGAGAGAGAGAGAGAGAGAGAGAGAGAGAGAGAGAGAGAGAGAGAGAGAGAGAGAGAGAGAGAGAGAGAGAGAGATAGATAGATAGATAGATAGATAGTTCTATTATCGTCCTGGGAGGTCAAATATGACCTATGGGACCAAATGAACATGTCAGGTGGTGTGAGTGGAGTTCATAAGTGACTCTCGATGCTCAAAAATGGCTGAAATGAGCGTAGCAATAGAGAGTCCACATCGTGGTTGGGAGAGGAAGGTATGTAGGGAGAGCTCATGGCTGAATATATGGGGAAAAGAGGACCTAATGTGGTCAAAAGCTGAGCACTCAAGTAGTGTGTGGTACTCACTCTCTCGCACTTGACGAGGGCATAAGGTGCAAAGCCGATGACACTCCTCGCCAGTGCCCCAACGTCCTGTCTCGCAACGTAGAGAATGGGAGCTAAGACGAATGGAGGCAATGGTGCGGATCGCACTCAACGGGATGGGCTCAAGGATGTAGGAATGGGTTCGGTTACCTCGTTCCGAGAAGAAGAGAGATTTGTAGTTTGGGGCAACGTGTGTGGTGTAATGGCTGAAGCGAGAACCTCCGGATTTCTCCCAAGACATGATACATTGGCGTTGTAAGAAGGCCTCATTAACTTGGGAGTCGATCGACGCATCCTTGACCAAGTGACATGCATCCCATCTTCCAAACCATTTCTTGATATCAAGCATCCACCCCGAACTTAGTATTTTGCTCTTGCATGTCTTTTGAACCTTTTGACTTGCTTCATATGCGATTCTAGGAAGTCGATGCAAAGGGCTACGTTGTGTCTTACGCATGTACTCCACAACCCTTTCCATGCCCAAGACCTCAATGGGAAGCGATCCGGACTCAAGAAGTAAGAGCATGTAGGGTGTTTGTGTCTTGACTTGGAGAAAGTTGGTGAGAAAACGTTTTTGGACATTCTCAAACTCTTTCCAAGTAGACTTCCCGATGCTTCCACCCCACACCTCCACTCCATAAAGAAGCACCGGTGTCACCAATGTGTCAAAGAGGTACTTTTTGAGAGCCCAACACTTGATCTCTCCTGCATTGCACATGTTCTCAAATGCATAATAAGCCCTCTTTCCGGCTTCCAAGCGACGCATTGCACAATCCTTCCATTTATGATTGGATGGAACCTCAAGGCCAAGGTACTTGAAGTGATCTACCACTTCAAGTTTCTCATTGTTGTATACAATGCATGTATTTTCTTCATTGAGGGTCTTTACAAGCATAACCTTGGTTTTGGATCCATTCACGATCAGCCCACTATGTAGGAAAAAGCGTTCCAAGACACTCATAAGCTTTTGTGCATCTTCTAAGGTATGTGCCAAGAGCACTACATCATCGGCATAAAGCAAAAGCATGATCACCGCATTTCCGATCTTAACCTCTTCTATGCCTTCTTGCTGCATAAAATCAAGAACCATGCATTCCAATTCATCAATGAGTAGCCCAAAGAGGGTTGGGGAAAGTGGGCATCCTTGTTTGACACCAATAGTGCTTGCAAAAAATTCTGAAATTCCATCTCCCATACGTAATCGACATATCACTTTTTGGTAGATGCGAAAGACTGCATGCATAAATTCTCTCGGCACTTGAAGGCTTTGCATACGTCTCCAAAGATTTCCTCGCGGTACCATGTCAAAAGCTTTCTTGAAATCCACAAAGCAACAATACAACTTTTTTCCTTTCAATCGAGACGCTTCCATAAGAACTCGAAGAGTGACAAGGTGATCAATAGTGCTATGATGCTTTCGAAAACCTGCTTGGCCAAGCGCACGTTTGCCATTCTTTTCAGCCCATTCACTTATCTTCATCTCCATGATACATCCAAATAACTTTGCCATCAAAGAACCAACCATTATAGTGTGATAGTTGTTCACATTGTTTACATCTCCTCCTTTGTGCAAAGGTTTGATCCAATTTGCACTCCAATCATGAGGCATGCCATACTGAAGTGCAAGGTTAAACATATCGCATATCCAATATCGTGTTTTCTTGCTTGTCCATTTAATCATTTCAGCCTTGACACCTTGAAGGTCACCTGCCTTGCGAGTAGCAAGTTTCTCAAGCGCGCGGCATACATCTTCAATGGTAAAAAAGGGAGACATAAATGGAAGGGAGCTACAACCCTCCATCTTATCAACATTGGGTTGCTCATAGAGGTTCTTACAATGCATATACATATCCTCAAGAGTCAAGTCACCAAAGCTCTCAACGCGCTTGCCTTTTAGATTTTGCCAAAACTTGCCACATGCATGTGCTTTCTCTTGTGCTAAAAGAAGTTGTTTTTCGACTTCCCACCTTCTCCTCTTCTTTTGAACAAGTGCTTTGTATGTGTGTGAACATTCCAAGTAAACTTCCTTGTCTTTGATTGCATCCAATCTTAGCAAGTGTTTTCAGGCTTGACTACATTCCATGTCAAACCATTTCTTCTTGGTGCTACCCTTCTTAGACCTTTTGCAAGACATGTGTTTCACTGAAAAGCATTCCTTCGCACAAGAGAAAATTACTTCTTTGAAAACTTTCCACTTGCATTCTAATGTTGGGCTCCCTTGATGCTCTATCATGCTTAACATTTGGTCCACCATATCAGCATATATAAGTGCTCGTTTGAAGTCTAGACGTAGGTACAAATGATTCACATCATGATTGGAGAGAGAGAGGACTCTGTGTGTCGCGTTGGTGCTGAGGACAAGCTCACGAGGACTCTGTTCGGCCGCTCACGGGGGCTCTGTGTGTCGCGCTGGAGCTGGGGCATGGATGAAGTCTCGACGCCCCCCCCCACAGGGCTGCCCTCGCCCAGGGGGAGACGTGCTCGATGCAAGGAGGGAGGCTTAGGGTTTGCAGGCTTAGAGAGAGAGAGAGAGAGAGAGAGAGAGAGAGAGAGAGAGAGAGAGAGAGAGAGAGAGAGAGAGAGAGAAAGAAATGAAGAGAGAGAGAGATAGAGATAGAGAAAGAGAGAGAGAGAGAGATTTAAAGAGAGGGAGAGAAATGTTAGATAGAGAGAGAGAAATAGATAAAGAGGGAGAGAAATGCTAGATAGAGAGAGATAAATGTTAGATAGAGAGAGACAAATAGATAAAGAGAGTGAGAGAGAAAGAGGGAAAGAGGCAGATAAATAGAAACAAATAGAGAGAGAGAGAGAGAGAGAGAGAGAGAGAGAGAGAGAAAGGGGGAGATAGAAATAGGGAAAGAGGGAGAGAGAGATATAGAGAGAGAGAGAGAGAGAGAGAGAGAGAGAGAGAGAGAGAGAGAGAGAGAGGGAGAGAGAGAGAGAGAGAGAGAGAGAGAGAGAGAGAGAGGGAAAGAGGGAGAGAAAGAGATAGAGAGAGAAATAGATAGAAAGAGAGAGAGATAGAGGGAGAGAAAGAGAGAGATAGAAGGAGAGAAAGAGAGAGATAGAGGGAAAGAGAGAGAGAAAGTAGATACAGGGAGAGAAAGAGAGAGAGGGAAAGAGGGAGAGAGAGAAATAGATAGAAAGAGAGAGGTATAGAGGGAAAGAGGGAGAGAAAGAGAGGGAGATAAAAAGAGAGAGAAAGTAGATAGAGGGAGAGAGAGAGAGAGAGAGAGAGAGAGAGAGAGAGAGAGAGAGAGGGAGATAGATAGATAGATAGATAGTTCTATTATCGTCCTGGGAGGTCAAATATGACCTATGGGACCAAATGAACATGTCACGTGGTGTGAGTGGAATTCATAAGTGACTCTCGATGCTCAAAAATGGCTGAAATGAGCGTCGCAATAGAGAGTCCACATCGTGGTTGGGAGAGGAAGGTATGTAGGGAGAGCTCATGGCTGAATATATGGGGAAAAGAGGACCTAATGTGGTCAAAAGCTGAGCACTCAAGTAGTGTGTGGTACTCACTCTCTCGCACTTGACGAGGGCATAAGGTGCAAAGTCAACGACACTCCTCGCCAGTGCCCCAACGTCCTGTCTCGCAGCGTAGAGAATGGGAGCTAAGACGAATGGAGGCAATGGTGCGGATCGCACTCAACGGGATGGGCTCAAGGATGTAGGAATGGGTTCGGTTATCTCGTTCCGAGAAGAAGAGAGATTTGTAGTTTGGGGCAACGTGTGTGGTGTAATGGCTGAAGCGAGAACCTCCGGATTTCTCCCAAGCCATGATACATTGGCGTTGTAAGAAGGCCTCATTAACTTGGGAGTCGATCGACGCATCCTTGACCAAGTGACATGCATCCCATCTTCCAAACCATTTCTTGATATCAAGCATCCACCCCGAACTTAGTATTTTGCTCTTGCATGTCTTTTGAACCTTTTGACTTGCTTCATATGCGATTCTAGGAAGTCGATGCAAAGGGCTACGTTGTGTCTTACGCATGTACTCCACAACCCTTTCCATGCCCAAGACCTCAATGGGAAGCGATCCGGACTCAAGAAGTAAGAGCATGTAGGGTGTTTGTGTCTTGACTTGGAGAAAGTTGGTGAGAAAACGTTTTTGGACATTCTCAAACTCTTTCCAAGTAGACTTCCCGATGCTTCCACCCCACACCTCCACTCCATAAAGAAGCACCGGTGTCACCAATGTGTCAAAGAGGTACTTTTTGAGAGCCCAACACTTGATCTCTCCTGCATTGCACATGTTCTCAAATGCATAATAAGCCCTCTTTCCGGCTTCCAAGCGACGCATTGCACAATCCTTCCATTTATGATTGGATGGAACCTCAAGGCCAAGGTACTTGAAGTGATCTACCACTTCAAGTTTCTCATTGTTGTATACAATGCATGTATTTTCTTCATTGAGGGTCTTTACAAGCATAACCTTGGTTTTGGATCCATTCACGATCAGCCCACTATGTAGGAAAAAGCGTTCCAAGACACTCATAAGCTTTTGTGCATCTTCTAAGGTATGTGCCAAGAGCACTACATCATCGGCATAAAGCAAAAGCATGATCACCGCATTTCCGATCTTAACCTCTTCTATGCCTTCTTGCTGCATAAAATCAAGAACCATGCATTCCAATTCATCAATGAGTAGCCCAAAGAGGGTTGGGGAAAGTGGGCATCCTTGTTTGACACCAATAGTGCTTGCAAAAAATTTTGAAATTCCATCTCCCATACATAATCAACATATTACTTTTTGGTAGATGCGAAATACTGCATGCATAAATTCTCTCGGCACTTGAAGGCTTTGCATACGTCTCCAAAGATTTCCTCGCGGTACCATGTCAAAAGCTTTCTTGAAATCCACAAAGCAACAATACAACTTTTTTCCTTTCAATCGAGACGCTTCCATAAGAACTCGAAGAGTGACAAGGTGATCAATAGTGCTATGATGCTTTCGAAAACCTGCTTGGCCAAGCGCACGTTTGCCATTCTTTTCAGCCCATTCACTTATCTTCATCTCCATGATACATCCAAATAACTTTGCCATCAAAGAACCAACCATTATAGTGCGATAGTTGTTCACATTGTTTACATCTCCTCCTTTGTGCAAAGGTTTGATCCAATTTGCACTCCAATCATGAGGCATGCCATACTGAAGTGCAAGGTTAAACATATCGCATATCCAATATCGTGTTTTCTTACTTGTCCATTTAATCATTTCAGCCTTGACACCTTGAAGGTCACCTGCCTTGCGAGTAGCAAGTTTCTCAAGCGCGCGGCATACATCTTCAATGGTAAAGAAGGGAGACATAAATGGAAGGGAGCTACAACCCTCTATCTTATCAACATTGGGTTGCTCATAGAGGTTCTTACAATGCATATACATATCCTCAAGAGTCATGTCACCAAAGCTCTCAACGCGCTTGCCTTTTAGATTTTGCCAAAACTTGCCACATGCATGTGCTTTTTCTTGTGCTAAAAGAAGTTGTTTTTCTACTTCCCACCTTCTCCTCTTCTTTTGAACAAGTGCTTTGTATGTGTGTGAACATTCCAAGTAAACTTCCTTGTCTTTGATTGCATCCAATCTTAGCAAGTGTTTTCGGGCTTGACTACATTCCATGTCAAACCATTTCTTCTTGGTGCCACCCTTCTTAGACCTTTTGCAAGACATGTGTTTCACCGAAAATCATTCCTTCGCACAAGAGAAAATTACTTCTTTGAAAACTTTCCACTTGCATTCTAATGTTGGGCTCTCTTGATGCTCTATCACGCTTAACATTTGGTCCACCATATCAGCATATATAAGTGCTCGTTTGAAGTCTAGACGTAGGTACAAATGATTCACATCATGATTGGAGGCTACATGCTCGGGCCATTTACCACACTTGAGGTCAATACATAGCATCCTATGATCCGATTCCGGATTCCATTCACCAAGTGTAAAGCTTTGTATGCAATCTAAAGTGGCTTCTGAGAACAACATATAGTCAATCACGCTAGCACCATTGTGCTTTCTACATGTAAAGTCATTGGTGCCTTGCCATAGAGATACACCATTTGCAATGAGCATTCCGGTACTATTGCACATATGTAGAAGTGACTTTCCATAGTGATCCACTTCTTTTGCATCATTAGAACTTCGATTATACATGTATGAGTCATCCACTCTTCTTGAGACATGCGGCATGTCGACTTGTTGTGTGTCGTGTTGTAACATATTTGTGCGAGCATTCATGTCTCCAAAAACAATGACTTCACCTTGATCCTTGTAATGAGCAATGTCTTCCTCTAGTTCAACAAAGGGCTGATCTCTATCCATATTCAAGCGAGCATAAAAGTTGGAGTCATAGTGAGGAATGTAGCAACCGGCCACAAACATGACTTGACCATTTGGTGGGCTGATTTTCAGCCATAAGTAGCGTTTATACTTATCTTCTTTGACAATGGAAACATCTTTCAAACCCTTTTTGGTCATACATGCTACGCCTCCTTGGCCTCTTCGTTGCTTTGCATTTTTGGCCCACATCAAAGAATGCACATCGTATTTGTCAAATCCAAGAATTCGTTGCGCATCATGCTCCCATGTTTCGACAAGAAGTATCACATCGGAGTCATTGGTAAGCTCATCAATGCCAATTCCCGCATTCCATGGATACCCGTTACAATTCCAAAAGCTTATTTGCAAGCGTGAGTTGGTCTCATAGATCATGTGTCCCTATTTGTTGGGTGGACTTGCATCCTCCTCAAGTGGCTTTTCTTCTTGAGATGATACCTTAACCTTCTTGCTTCTTTCCTCGTATGCTTTGCGACGTACATTTTGTTGCATAAGAGTGCGATCCTCATATACATTACAACCCGTTCCTTTGAGGTAGATCCCACCATTGTCAAGGATGATCTTTCTCTTTACCTCATCAGCCATGGTACATACAATAGGTCTTTCTCCCGAGCGAGGGACTCCTTGTTTTCCAACTCGATGTGCACCATAAGCCATGATTCCTGACATGCCAAAGTGTGTAGCAAAAAACTCTTCAATAGCAACCGCAAGAGATTGGGGTGTTTCCATGCTTTCCTCGTTGATTCCACGAATGACGATGTTCTTTGAGCGTTTTTGTCGTTCTTGCAATTCTTGAGTGTCCACATTCTCTACATTCTTTGCTTGGACAACGGCTTGCGTGATAGGAGATGTAGAAACCACATTATCCTTACATATATCAGCCCATGATTTGGATGCATTTCTCATCTCACATACATCATGTCGTATTGTATCTATCGTTTCCTCTTTCAATACATGATCACTCTCAACTTTGCTCAAGCGCTCTTTCACTACATTCATGTCAACAAGAGAGCGTTTACATTCTTGAACTTCATTCTCAAGATGCATCAAGTGTGTTGTTTGCATTTCAAGAACCTTCTTGAGGTGCTCATTCTCCACAATGAGAACTCTTAAAGTACCATTCTCCATTGCAAGTGCGCGCAACTCTTCACCTTGCTTGTTGACGATTTCCTGTAACGAGATCAAGTAAGCCATGATCATTGCTTTCGTTGTTGTAGACGATGTGGTTGGATTAGCATCCAAATTCCTTGGAGATTTTGCATCATTCTCCATGGCGAGTGTGGCTTTTCCACCCTTGCGAGTTTTGTCCGACATTGCTTCAAGTCGGCAACAAAAACGCAAAGTTTTGACAGTTTTTTCAGTTCTGAGATGCTGTTATAGCAAAGCCTTCCATTACACATAAAAATTCTGTCTTTACATCAATGCGTAGAGGGCTTCGTGCTCTTCGATTGAGTCTATAGATCACCTAAATCGGAGTTCGGATGAGCAAGTTATGGAGAGAGAGGGAAAGAGAGAGAGAGACATAGAGAGAGAGAGAGAGAGAGAGAGAGAGAGAGAGAGAGAGAGAGAGAGAGAGAGAGAGAGAGAGAGAGAGAGATAGAAATAGGGAAAGAGGGAGAGAGAGAGAGAGAGATAGAGAGAGAAAGAGATAGAGAGAGAGAGAGAGAGAAATAGATAGAAAGAGAGAGAGAAATAGATAGAAAGAGAGGGAAAGAGGGAGAGATAAAGGGAGAGAGAGAGAGAGAGAGAGAGAGAGAGAGAGAGAGAGAGAAATAGATAGATAGATAGAGAGAGAGAGAGAGAGAGGGAAAGAGGGAGAGAAAGAAATAGATAGAAAGAGAGAAAGATAGAGGGAGAGAAAGAGAGAGATAGAGGGAAAGAGGAAGAGAAAGATAGGGAAAGAGAGAGAGAGAGAGTAGATAGAAAGGGAGAGAAATAGAGATAGAGAGGGAGAGAGAGGAATAGAGAGAGATAAGGAAAGAGAGAGAGAGAGAGAGAGAGAGAGAGAGAGAGAGAGAGAGGAATAGAGAGAGATAGGGAAAGAGAGAGAGAGATAGGAAGACGGGAAAGAGGGAGAGAGAGAAAGAAGTTAAGGAGATGAAAATTGGGCTCCAAAGGTATACCTGAGCAACCAGCACCAAGATTACCTTCAAAGTGAGGACGCTTTGTTGAGCGAAGGGCACCCATCCCCAAGCATGGAGGGTGTAGGAGGAAGACAAGGGGTTCCACTTGTAAAACATGTTGGTCTGTGTTTTGCAATAACGGGATGAAGCGACTGCCTCAATTTGTGAGGCAAATTCAGGACATGGTGGATGTCCCTAGGGTCGCTCTTGTGGACGTACGCGAAGCCCGAAAAAGTGGTGCCCAAGTCCAAAGCCACCATGACCTTAGCCGAGACCTCCATGCCTTGGCAGAAGATTTCGTCCATGTTTGGCTTCTCATCTCTGAGAGTGCTTGCTTTACATGGAGGCGCAGACATGACTCTGGGATGGAGCTTCCGCTTCGTAGTTCAACTACACGACCAAGAAGGGGAGAGCGAGAGGGGTAGAGAGAGAGAGAGAGAGAGAGAGACTCAGTGAGAGAAATAGAATTACTTATTGCATTACATTAGAATTGTAATGTTACGATCAATTGATCACTTAGACATTGAATTTAGGTGCATCCAACACAAAATGATGGCTATATTTACAACCTTAACATATATATGTGTGTACATATATATCTGTTTATGCATGTATGTAGACACTAAGTACGGGAGCATAGCACCCGAAGGTTAGACGCTTCCTCTTGGGTATAGTCCTTTTTTAATCGTGACGTTGTGGTCATCGATCCACTCATGCATGGATTACCGCAATGTACCTTTGGTTTTACCACGGTTGAGACTATGATGATATCTAAAGATGTGCAATTGACCTTTGGCGCTACTAGCCTCTACTTAGGTCTACTAGTATGTATATGTATCTACGTGTTTGTGTGCTAATATATATATCCTCTGGGAGAGAATTGTAATGCTACGATCAATTGATCACTTAGACGTTGAATCTAGGTGCAGCCAACACAAAATGATGGCTACATTTACAACCATAATATATATGTGTGTACATATATATTCATTTATTCATGTATGTAGACACTAAGTACCGGAGCATAGCATCCAAAGCTTAGACGCTTCCTCTTTGGTATAGTCCTTTTTTAATCGTGGCGTTGCGGTCATTGATCCACTCATGCATGGATTATTGCAACGTACCTTTGGTTTTACCATGGTTGAGACTGCGATGATATCTAAAGAGGTGCAGTTGACCTTTGGCACTACTAGCCTCTACTAGTATGTATATGTATCTACGTGTTTGTGTGCTAATATACTTGTGTATGTATTTATAGATGAGTGAGTAGGGTGGAAAGCTTAATCTTATATTGCTCTTTGTAATGTAGATCTCAGACGAGAGACCAACTGGTGAGGAGCAGCTAGCTGGCTCTTCTTTTGGTTGGTTCACATCTCTCAGGTGGGCTCCCACACAAGGTGGACATTGCCTCCAGTGGAGCCGAGTCTTGAGTCGGTGAGTGCAAGCAAAGAAATAAATAATGTTTCTACGTAGTTAACTATAAACCATGAGTGTCATAGGTTTTTTTTTTGTTATTTGCAGGCATGGCCATACTACACATACCCTTCTCAGATTCCTCCACCAGTCGTAGATCCTGACTTACAGCAGGCTATCTCTTTACGAGAATACAGAATTTGATACTTGGTGATGGTTGTTCAAAAACAACCACATCTCTCGCGAGCAATTCGACGTAGCGGTTGGACCACTACAAGCGGTAAGTTTAAACAGGTAATTTTGTATCAATTGTTTTGAGCTGTGGATAATTGTTTAATTTGGTTTGGGTTTAAGTAGAGTCAAAGTGATCCAACATACGTGGCTCTTGACGACGACGAGATAGAGGAGGATTAGATAGAAAAATGTTTTGTCAAAACTTTCATAAAGTCCCAATGTGGCACAATGTATATATAACTATTTACTTTTTATTATAAGTTTTTTAAATAGTTGATCTTCTACATTTTTAATTATCAAGGTAAAGTAAATGTAATGTCAGTTCTTTGATATTTTTTATAATTTTCCAAAAAACAATTGATGTTTCATTGTTTTATGCAGGTAAAAAATAAAGGTGCTCATTTGGGCCACCCAAATTTGGGTGGCCCAAATAAGCACCTTTATTTTTGAATTGGTGTATAGAGGCAATAAGCGCGGTAATAGCAGCAACAAAGGCCGTGGTAATAGCAGCGGGTATATTGTTGCGACTATTACCGCGCTTATTGCTGAGAAACCACTACCACGTCCATAGTCACAGTTGTTGCCGCTCCCGCTGAAAAATGGCAACTCCTCTTACAGTGTTTGTAGCACCACTATCAAAGTACCACACATGTGAATTTGAAGAAAGTGACATACATGCATCAGGATCATAAGTACACTCTACACTAAATGCCCACTCTACATCAACATCAACATCACAATCTCCTTTTCCAGAAGATTCTACAGTAGCTGCACTTGTAGTGGATCCAACATCTTTCTTCTTGGCCTCTTTTGCCTTCAACACTTATGACATTGCTTTATCAAGTGATTATTATCCTTGCAATAATCGCAACACATATTCTTCTTTCCCTTTTCACCAAAATTCCTAGACAAGGTGCTGCCAGCAGAAGCATTAGTAGTAGGTGATTTTCCACTCATTGAAGAGCCATGAGAAGTGGCTACATTGCTATTATAACCTTTTCTGTTAGCAGCAACAAAAGCGTGTTCAATTGCATGTTGTTTAGCCTTGTTCTTTCTTGAAAGTGACTCTTGCACCAGTAATGTGCATAATGCATCAAACTTGATAGCTTCGGGTTTTGTTTGGGTCATAAGTCTCCAAGTACTAGCAAAAGTCTAGTAAGAATCTGGCAAAGCATCAAGAATAGGCTGCACAAGGGAACTGTCACAAGTCATCTGTAAAAATGAGTTTCTCATTTATATCCTTGATACCAACAAGGAAAGTGTCCATGGCATTGTTGACTCACAAATGTGAGGAGTAATAGTATGCTTTCTGGTTGTAGATTGATCAATGAGTTTAGAAGCTTCTATATCAAGTACTAATAACGAACATGGTTTTTTGTAGTCCACAAAGCCCTTACCTCATGATCTTTGCAAGAAGAGAAAGGTAGTAGTTCTCTCTTAGATCAAACAAAGTTTGTAAATCATTGAGCACTACACACTCCTTGTTGTTTTATCTTATATGTGGATAGAGTTGTTGTGCATAGGAAGGGATTGGATCCAAAATTTTCTATATACTACAAACTCCAAAAATTTATATATCATGGAGTAGTACATACTCCTTATTGTTAGAGTTGGTGCACATAGCCTTGAACTCTATCACATCAAAATCCCTTTGCTTTGGATTTTGTTCATTTATTCATTGAAATCTTTAGGTGTCTTTAACATCTATGTCAATTATAGATGTTATTTGCTAGGGCTTGGAATCTCTCTCCTCCACTAGGATAAGACTCAAAAATGTCAAGAATGCAATGTATTCAATCACAAGATTAAAACCCTACTTTTCATGCTAATTGCAAGGGTTATGAACCATCTTTCATTCATCTAAGAGTAATGCAAAATTCTTAGACCTTTTGCTCTTTCTTTAGGTTCCTCCCTTGAATATATCTAAAAAGTGTACATAGCTCTTCGAAGACCCACAAGAGTGTCCTCCTTACGCAAATTTAGCTCGTATGAAAGGGCATCCACTTACTCTATTTTCGTGTAAGGAGGACACCCTTGATGTTTGAAAAGATTCAAGCACACTTTGATGAATTTGAAGAAGGGTGTCCTCCTTACGTGAATTAAGCATGCACAGATGGGCATTCAAATAAATTGAAATTGCGTAAGGAGGACACCCTTGAAGTTGGAGAAGATGTAAGTAATATTTCATGAAATTGAAAAGAAGCTCCTCCTTATGTGAACTTACTACTCATGGTTTCCCATCCATGGTTTCTAAATTTGTGCAAGGAAGATACCCTCTAAAACAATACCCAATCTTGATGTCCTCTTAGCAATATTCTGGGTAGATAGCTCAGCTCAAAGTTTGGGAGAAAAATAAGTGGGTTAGTGAAGATAACATTTAGATGAATTATGTGCCTCAAAAATTGAGACAAATGGTAAAATCCATGCACAACGGCTATTCGTGGCCTCAAAATTTGTGCAAAATCAAACCATGCCTAGATATTAGTGCACACCTATATAAGGGGAGGATGTTGTTAAACAGACTTTTTCACTCACTTTTTCTCATTTCTCCTTCAACGAGTCTTGATCCCTTCCCATTCATTTCAATTTTGTTTTTGAATGGTCTTTCTCTCTATCACCTCTATAATGGTGGCCATAAGCATCCAAATATCGTATCAATAGCCTTGCTATGATACCATATGATGATTACACAACTCTTCAAGCACATTCGGTAAGAATTTTATCTTTGAAAGCGTTTAAGTGGTTTTGTCTCTATGCAAAAATAGCATAAATAGTTGGGCTTCCATTGAAATTATTTATGTGCAAGGACAAAATTGTTAAGCAAGCATAACATTTTGTTTTAGAGTGTCGTCCCTCCACAAATTTTGTATACTAGGATAAGGCCTCAATTTCTTGATTTTCACGCAAGGGTAACACCCTCTAGCAAGCACAAGACAAAGCTGGTAATATAGATGATTTTGACCCCATAGTGCGTTTAGAGGGCCCAAGAATGCTAGGATTAGGCTTCTTACTCACCTCTTTTGGACATTTGAAGAGGGAAAAATGCGGGGGAAAAAACCCCAAAAAAGATGTATCCTCCTTATGCAGATTTAGTGTGTGTGGAGGGTCCTCCACATACACTATATTTGCATAAGGAGGAAACATCTTTTTTTGAGCGTTTTTCCTTTCTTGGGTGTCCAAAAGAGGCAAGTAAGGAGTCCTAGGGTTCTTGGGCACTCCAAATGCACTGGCAAGGTCAAAATCACCATATTTTGAGCTATATTATCAACTTTATCTTGTGCTTTGCTGGAGTGTGTCACCTTGCACAAAAATAGAGCAAGCAAAGCCTTATCCTAGCATACTAAATTTGTGTAAGGACGAAGCCCTCTAGCAAGGACAAGACAAATTGATAGTTTTTATTTATTCTTGTTAATTTTACTATCTTGCTCAAGGAATTTTAAGGGTACTCTAATTTCATGCATGAGGGACACACTTTTGTGTTCTAATTGGTGTCAATCTTGTGTAGAATCAAGGTGATAGGCTTTCCCTCCAAGTACTTTATTATGGCGTACCCATTCAACCCTTTGCTAAACAATCGTTACCGCAATAATAAACTTGGGTGGTGTCCACTTTCTTTAATATGAAAGATTAGTATTCTTCTAAACTATATGCTTTTTTCACTTAAATACTATGTTTGATGATGCTGAGAATGGAAGTCATTAATGGGGCAACAAGGACGAAGCAACTACTAGGAAGGCTCCTAAAAAGGAGGGGGTTATACGATATGGCGAGCAAGAATTTTTTAGCAACAAAATAAATGAGTCTTTTGGGATTGTCACTATTGGTCAAACAAATTTGGGACTGCAATGGTTATTACACACAGTATATCGGTTGCCAAAAATAATTTACGCTAAAAGGAGTTCATCTTGTAGTTGAAACTATCGTGTAGGCGAGAAAGACATAGAGGTAGACAATAAAGTATGCGAGAGTTATAGAGAGACAAATTGCCAACAAGTTACAAAACCTACAAAACCTGTGCTTGGATCAACAAGGAAAGTAACATGGCACCATTGTTTAGAGTTGCTAACTAATTTGAAGCACACTCATCATCTATAAAGAGATTCCTCCTTTGAGGTCTATCTCTAAGGTGATTTCCATATTGTGGGTCCAAAGTCATGCGTGCCATGTCCGCCTCAATGTGCAATGTCAAAGCATTTCTAGAACATGAAATGCACGAAACATACTAGCAATAAAGCAATGTCATCCATGAATCACACAATGCTATCAAACACGGCAAGAAGATGATCAGTTAGTAAATGTTTGTCTGCATGACCCATGAAAAAAAGGAGAAGTGAAGATGTCCTACAAAAAGTCTAGGGTGAGATTCTCACAAATCATGAAAAGGGTTCCTACCCACGGGTCTATCTCCCTTGTCCACCACATCGGTGGTGTGGTCGCCTCTTGTCTCCCTCGCTTCCTAGGTTGAAGTAAGGGCTACAAGCAAGAAATCTCTCTCTCTATTATCTCTCTTGCGTGTGAAAATCATATCTCACCACTCTAGTCTCTACTTAGCTACTTAGCTACTTAGCTACGCCTTTATTCCTATCAACTAGTATCAGATCAAGATTTGCTCATAGATAAAATATCTTAAGGAAAGGATTCCTTGAATCGAGTGGGAGTAGTGGTGGAGGAAGGCGAGCTCAAGATCGATAATTTCAATGGCGGAAAAATACCAACACTAGAAGAGCAGATTGAAGACTACCTCTACCAAAAGGATCATTATTTGCCAATAGGCAGTCTTGCAAAGAAGCCCGCAATAATGGCGGATGAGGCATGGATCGTGCTTGACCAAAAGGCACTGGGAACAATCCGGATATGCTTGGCATCAACGATGTCCTTCAATGTTTCGAATATGAAGACCACAGAGGACTTGATAAAGTCCCTTGACGGCCTCTACGAGAAACTGTCGGCATCCAATAAGGTATTTCTTATGAAGAGATTGTTCAATTTAAAAATGGCAGAGAGTGGTTCAATTGCAGAACACCTAAATAAATTCAACACCAACATAAGTCAAGTTCGTTTAGTGAAGATCAACTTTGATGAGACGAAGTGCGATCTCTCCTTATACTATCGTCTTTGCCGGATAGTTGGAACACCCTTGTGATGGTTGTAAGTAACTCTATCTCTGGCTCAAATACTCTTTAAGTTCAATGATGTTGTGGGTATTCTCCTAAGAGAGAAAATGAAAAGGAGAAGCACGTCTCAATCATCAAGTGTTGCATTGTCAGTGGAAACAAGAGGAAGGCCAAAGGAGAGGTTCAAAAATCAAAAGGGTCGTGATCGTTCAAGGCAGAGCAAGTCACGCACAAAGTTAGCTCTTGAGTGCTAGAATTGCGGCAAGAAGGGCCATGTCAATAAGGATTGTTGTTTCAAGAAGAAGAAGGAGTGGGAGTCACAAGACAACAAGCCAACATCAAAGGCTAATGTGGCAGGTAAAGTGAAGCAAGACACTCTAATTATTTCACTAGACAATTTGTCCGATTCTTGGATAGTAGACTCTGGGCCTTTTTTCCATGCGACACCCCACAAGCAACATTTCCAAGATTACATCAACGGTAATTCTGGGTATGTATACTTAGGAGATGATGAAGCTTGTGAAATTGTCAGTAAAGGTACAATTTGTGTCAAAATTGCAAATGGAAATGAATGGAAGCGTAAAGATGTTATAGGCATGTTCCCTCTCTTTGCAAAAACTTGATCTCTACACGTTAGTTGGATGATGAAGGTCACAAAATTGCATTCGAAAACAAACGTTGGAAGATCTTGAGAGGATCTTTGGTGGTTGCAAAAGAAGAAAAGGTTGATACACTATACTTCTGTATGATCAGTGTCGTGCAATCTTCAACTTGTGAAATAGCTACAAAAGTCGACAGTGTGGTGTTGCATTATCATCTTGGGCATATGAGTGCCAAAGGAATGCAAATCTTTCAATCAAAGAAGCTTCTACTAGGTTTGAAAGAAGTGGACTTGGAGTTCTGTGAGCATTGTGTTTACAAAAACAAAAGAGGATAAAATTCATAAAAGTAGGAAATAAAAGAAAAAATAAAGAACTTGAATTGGTTCATTCTAATGTTTGGGATCCCGCAAGTATGTACTATGTAACATTCATAGACGATGCAACTAGAAAAACATGGGTTTATGCAATGAAGAATAAATCCGATTTATTTTTCATAAGCCTTTGTGGAAAACAAAGCAAGTACCAAGCCTAAATGCCTCAAATTTGATAATGGAGGCATTTATTGCAGCCAAGCTTTTGAAAGCTTCTGTGCTAGTAATGGAATTCGAAGGCAAAGGACAACCCCAAGGACACCTCAACAAAACAATGTTTTAGAAAGGATGAACAGGAAAATCATAAAGCGAACACGAAACATGTGGCTTCAGGCATGCCTATTACTTGAGCTTTGGGCAGAAGCAGTAAGTGCGTATGTGTACTTGATCAACCGATCACCCTCAACGATAGTAGATGGAGGAGTGCCATAAGAGGCATAGACATGTAAACCATTAAATTATGCATTTCTCAAAGTGTTTGGATGTGAGGCTTTTATGCGCATAGATAGAATCCCAAGGTCAAAGCTAGATGCAAAGTCCAAGAAATGTTTCTTCATTGGCTATGGAGAAGCAGACTTTGGGTATCACCTATGGAATCCCAAAGATGGTAAAATCTTTAGGAGTAGGGATGCAATTTTCAATGAACAAAATATGTACAAAGATTACTTGAAAAGAAAACAAAAAAAAGGTACAGGTGATGAGTACATAAAGCTAAAGGATAGTCAGGACTCAAAGAGTGCAAGTGGTGACAACTTACAGCAACATCAACTAGATGAGAAACCTCAACCTATGCTTCAAAGATCTACAAGAGCAAGTAGACCTCCAAAAAGGTTCGTTCTTTCAACCATCTCTTGGTCATAGATTTTGGAGAACCAGAGTCATACGCAAAATCTATGCAACACGAGTCCAAAGAAGAATGGTCGAAGAGCATTCCAAGCAAAGATTAACTCATTACACCGCAATCAAACATGGAAGTTGGTTGAGTTGCCTAAAGGTAAGCAGACACCTCAAAACAAATGGGTGTACAATCTGAAGGAAGAAGAAGACAAAAGAAAAGGTACAAGTATAAGCTTGTGGTAAAGGTATTGACTTCAATGAAATCAAACATGGGAGTTGGTTGAGTTGCCTAAAGGTAAGCAGGCACCTCAAAACAAATGGGTGTACAAGCTAAAGGAAGAAGAAGACAGAAGGAAAGGTACAAGTTTAGGCTTGTGGTAAAGGAGTTTTCTCAAAAGAAAGGTATTGATTTCAAAGAAATATTTTCTATTGTTGTGAGAATGAATTCAACTAGGCTTGTCTTGAGCCTTGTGGATACTCATGAATTGAATCTTGAGCAAATGGATGTAAATACGGCGTTCGCTCATGGTGACTTGGAGGAGGAGATCTACATGTCTTAACCAAAAGGTTATGAAGAGATGGTAAGGAGAAAATGGTTTGCATGTTAAAGAAAAGCTTGTATGGTGTAAAGCAAGCATCAAGACAGTGGTACCCAAAGTTTGACCAATGGATGTTGGATCATGGATTTAGAAGATGCAGCTTAGATCACTGCGTCTACACAAAGAATTTGGGAGATGGTAAGTTCATCATCCTAATGTTGTATATTGATGACATGCTAATAGCAAGTGCTAACATGTAGGATATCAAATACCTAAAAGAGGAGTTGTCTATATTTTTTTCAATGAAAGATTGAGGTGTTGCAAAGAGGATACTTGGTATGAAGATATCAAGGGACAAGATGAAGAAGACACTAAAGCTATCTCAAGAGGATTACATCAAGAAGGTACTAGAAAGTTTTGCAATGCAAGATGCAAAACCATTTTCTACACCTAAAAAGTGCTAACATACGGGATATCAAAGACCTAAAAGAGGAGTTGTCTACAATCTTTTCAATGAAATATTAGGTGCTACAAAGCGGATATTTGGTATGAAGATACCAAGGGACAGGATGAAGAAGACACTAAAGTTATCTCAAGAGAATTACATCAAGAAGGTACTAGAAAGGTTTTCAATGCAAGATGAAAACCGATTTCTACACCTTTGGCTAGTCACTTTAAACTAACCAAAGATTTGTGTCCAAAGACACATGAGGAGATATCCTACATGTCTAACTTTCCATATGCTGCCATGGTAGGTTCTCTAATGTATGATATGGTCTAGACAAGGCCAAATATTGCACATGCAGTGGGAGTTGTGAGTAGGTTCATGGACAATCCAGGTACTACCAAGATGTGAAGTGGATACCTAGGTATCTAAAAGGGACAGCAACAAATGCTTTGTATTTTGGAGGCACTGGCATTTTCTTGCAAGGGAATGCTGATGCAGATATGGCAGGTGACAAAGATAATCAAAGGAGCACTATTGGCTATGTCTTCATGGTTGGAGACACAATAATGAGTTGGGCTTCAAAGCTGCATAAAGTGGTCTCACTTTCTATCACAGAAGAGAAATATGTAGCTCTCACGGAGACAAGAAAAAAGATTTTATGGCTTCACAGATTCTTGAAGGGCTTGGTTTGGATACAAGCAATACAATTGTGTCTCGTATAGTGACAGTCAATGTGCCATTCATCTTGCAAAGAATGCAGCCTTTCACTCAAGGACAAAGCATATAGAGGTAAGATATCACTTCGTACGTACTCTTTTGAAATAGGGACATCTAAAGCTTGGAAAGGTGCACACAAGTGAGAATCCTGCAAACTTGTTAACATAGGTGGTCAACAAGGAGAAGTTAAGATTTTTCTCATCTTCAATCGACATTCAAGGATAAGAAGCCAAGATGGAAAGTAGTCATAGGTTTGCTGTGGAGATCAGTCTCCAAGTGGGATATTGTTAAGTAAGGAACCTAATTCGCCCCTTGTAAGTTTTCAGTCTCAGAAATGCACATTTGTAAGGCCCCCCTTTTGACGGGAAGCCATTGTGCATGAGGAAAAATCACTCATTGGAAAACCAAAAATTTACTCCCATCCCATCCAAAATATTCCTTTTTGCCATAATATTATGGCCGTGGTGGTTGAAAAGTGACCGAAAATGATCTATTGGTTGGTCGGTTGGCCGATAGTCAAAAGTCTTTGGCCGGTGGCCAAATTCAATGGCCAATAGAAAAGTTTTAGGCGGACTTGGCTACGGCTACACATGGGGTTCATGGACGAGTTTCAAATGGACTTGTCTACCTAAGGACAGCCACACATGGGCACATGGGAGAGTTCAAGATGAACTTCTTTACACAAGGACGGCTACACACATGGGTGTCTCCATGAGAAAGAGCAACCCTTTTGGCCTATAAAATGAGGACTCTTCTACACCAAAACGTAATGTGGTGGGCATTTGTAACCTAGTTTGAGTTTGAAGTGCAAAGCCATTGAATGGTTGTTTTTCCATGGATGTAGCCCACATTGAGTGAGCTGTGTATATCGTGTGTACTCTCTCTCTCTCTCTCTCTCTCTCTCTCTCTCTCTCTCTCTCTCTCTCTCTCTCTCTCTCTCTCTCTCTCTCTTCTATTACCTCTCTTGTGTGTGAAAATTATCTCTCTCCATTAAGTATAATCACTCTAGTCTCTACTTAGCTCCACCTTTGTTCCTATCAGAATTGATACTTTTTTTTTGGCATTGTGATACTCCCAATTGATAGCGCACTTAGTTGTGGATATCCACGCATATCCTAGGTTTCTGTTTCCCTCCATAGTACCAACATGCATGACCAACGAGCTTTGAACCACGGTCTCATTGTCATAGATGACAGGAGTGTGTAGGATTTCAAAGACATTGGTTTTCTTCTTATTGATACTTTTGATTTGGATGGTACTCTTGGATAAAGTTGATTTCATTAACTGACACCGCACTCCATAGGATAGCAAATTATGTTGAGCTCTTATGTCCAATAATGCATTATATCCATATATAAGAACTTTATCACCAACCTTGATATCCTTGTTCTTTAAAAGGTAGTCAAACCACTTCTTTCTCCTATCCTTCTCCACAAGGGCATCCACACAGTCAATGGCATCTATTCTTCTAGCCTCTCAAGGACATATAAACGCTCGACTAATGGTTGACCATCCCAACCTTCTTGAGAAGTACTCAAAGACTGGAAATGAAAAACTTCCATGCCATAACTGCTTCTTGGCCATATACCATTTTTAACGGTGTGCAATTGCTAGCTACTTTATAAGTAGTACGATAAGCCTATAGAGATGATATAAGCTTCAAATCCCAATCTTTACAATGAGCCTCTACCATCTTAGTCAAAATAGAAATTAGAGACTTGTTAGTACTCTTGGCTTGGCCATTTTCTTATGGATAATAAGGTGTAGACTTGTGGGATATATCACAAAACTCGATTCATATCACCTCATTTATAAAATGGGTACCATTGTCACTCACAATTTCAAAGCAATATCCAAATCATGTGATAATGTTCTCAAAAGAAAAACTTAGTTGTTGTCCCTATGCCAGTCTTAGCTCTTGTCCACTCTGTCACATAATTAATGGAAACTATGATATATCGGGATTGAGTGCTATAGGCCGTAGGACTAATGGGACCTACAAAGTCTAAGCCCCAAATAGATGGGTTACCTTAATAAGATGTAAGGGAATTTTATCATTTTGCTGTGTTGTTTTGTAACATTGGCATTCATCACACCCTTGTGCAAAAATGCATCCTTAAATAAGGTGTGCCACCAATAGCCTAATCGCAACAATTTTCTAGCAATCAAATCTTCTGAAAACTGACCTCTCACTATGCCCATTAGTGCTTCTTGCAAAATGTACAAATACGCATCCTCACGAGCACAACGCCTACGAAAGTCATCTTTTCCTCGTTTATAGAGAGTTCTAGCAATCAAGAAATAAGGTTCACATTCTTTGATTAACTTCCGAGCTAGATCATTTCAAAGCTCTTTGGGTGGAAAACCATTAACTGCAAAGTTAACAATCTTCTCACTCCATTTTGGCATGGTCTCAGCCATAAAGAGGGAAGTATCGGGCAACTCATCATCAACTCCAATGGGGGACTTCTCCATTGGATATACGAGAAAAATGATCAACCATGCCATATTTTTTGTGAGGCCCCACAACCACCAAAAATCAAATTCAAGGAGAATGAATAACCATCTTGTAATTCTTCCTGTGGAGCATGGGTTTACTTACTAGATGTTGAAGTGTTTTTTGGACTGAGCAAGAGCATGACCACATGAGCATTGCACTTGAAAAGAGTTCTTTTGTTTGCTGTTAGTTAGCAATACTTGCACTTGATCAACCAATTGGAGTTGTTTTGCAGATAGGACAAAGAAGAAAAGTGAAAGACAAATTGCTAAAGACCAAGCTGGCATTCAACTTGTTGTAGTTCAAATCATAAAGGAAATGAATATTGATCATTAGCAGATGAATTTAGGGTGATTGAGTCACTTACAAATTGTTTTGGAATGCACACATGCATATATGGTTTGGCGAGAGATCAGGATGAAGTGCCATCATCAGCATGAGGGGTGGTCGATATGGGCAAGAGAGGGGGATGAGCTATGAGAAGGTGGCCAATACGACGCAATAAAGAGGGAGAAGATGTGCACAAGAGAGAATGTGTGTGTGCATGTGTGTGGACATAGTCGCCAAAGGAGAAACTAAGAGAGAGATGAGTTGATCATGAAGCTTGAAACTATTGTCACATTAGATTTTTGAGATCTTGAGGAACTAATCTAGGGTAAAGGGGCCAGTAAGGGGCCACCTAAGGTCTTAGGAGGGTTGAGGTGTCAAAATGGAAAAATTTGGGGAACTTAGGGTATTGACTAGGTTGGCTAAGTGCTCCTCTAACTGTGGGGGTGGATTAATGGCAATCTGGTGAGAACAGGTGGATGAAATGATGGTTTTTTTGGTTTCTTTGTTAAAAAAAGAGGGTTGAATGGGGAGATAAGGAATCCCCACTAATGTGCCAAGCTACTGTGAATTGGGTGCAAGCTAGGGCCAGTAGTGGGATGGACACTTGCCCCTAATATCTCCTTAAAGGATCAGTGAAAACCCACTAACGAAGGCACACATGTTAGACATATTTGTATGTATTTGCATCCATTCGATAATGAAGGCCACTACCTACCTAGCCTCAATCTTCAAGCTGCCATAATGGCCATGTAATGACCTTGCTCTCATGCTGCGTCCTAACTTGCATAATCGCCTTTGATTTTCGCGTCCTTTGATTTTCTCATTCAATCACCAGTGGTCAGTTGGATTCGAGCTCGCCATCATACCTGCAAAGCTTCAATGGCAGATGTCGGGCAAGACCATCACAACTCAATCGAAAGGGAGAATTGGATGCTACCTAGAGGGTGTTGTGGCACATGAGAGCCACACTGTGCTCGGCTTGCTGGAGACAACAACACGCAATGCAAGAAGGAAGACAGGTTCTGATGAGTACGATCAACAGATTAGTGCGGTGTCACCAGTAAATCCAGTAATGAGTGGTGATGGTCTTGCGGCCCCACCTGGTAGTAAAGCAGCATGGCCTTTTCCACCTGGGAAATCTTGGATTTGATGCACATGACACAGAGTTGAACCATAGTATTGTTTGAAATCGGCTGACAGCACCTACCTAGCAGGGAACAGAGCAGGAAGAAGAAGGCGAGTAAATTTATCTGCTCCCAGAAATTCTGTCCAATGGCGTCAGAACCTCAAACGACTACTCTACCTTCTCAAGGTATCTCTCTCGCTCTGCCTAGTAAGGTGGTCGCCATACTACAATTTCAAACTACTGCCACAACCTCATTGATTGGTTCTTGTGGCTCATCATGATTGGCATTTCCCCTTGTGCTTACATTGGTCCTTTTTTCAATACATCAGTCCAGAGCCTAGTAACGAGGTTGGTATCCTTTGAGGTGGATTCCTGACCCGGAGAAGGCGATGTGGCATTCTAGTTCCTTGATTGCATTGAGTGTTGTCTTAGCATATAATGCTCTTTTCTGGTTGCTGTCATC